>NC_135377.1:41969871-42270780 GCF_049243985.1 Paroedura picta | reverse complement strand
GCAGGCGCGCTGAAAGGGGCGGAAGAATGACGCTGACACATAGATGGCTTCAAACATGGCCACAGCTTTTATTTGTTTAACACTAGGCAAGTTGGCAACACAATGGTCATGGTTGAAGGAGCCTAACCCAGCGGTATAACCGCTACCTTCTGGCTCAACGCTCATGGGTGCCCCCTTTGCCCCCTTCCCTGGGAGGCAGGTCACCCTGGAGCGCTGAGCCCCTCACAGGGAGGTGTTCCAACCTGATGTGCCAGAGAGAGGCGCAGACCTCCTCTGACACATAGGCCACCTGGCTCAGCGAGCATCCAGCCTTCCCTTGCGGGTTAGCCTAGCTCGCTTCAAGCCGCCTCAGGCCTGA
This sequence comes from Paroedura picta, assembly GCF_049243985.1. Classification (NCBI taxonomy): domain Eukaryota; kingdom Metazoa; phylum Chordata; class Lepidosauria; order Squamata; family Gekkonidae; genus Paroedura; species Paroedura picta. Next base: position 42,270,422 of record NC_135377.1, on the reverse strand, counting down.
GGCCCCACTTACCCAGTCCGATGCCTTCATCGAACCCTTCTAAGAGGCTCCTTCACCGTGCCATTTCCGCCCCCATAAAAGCTGCGACAAAGATAACAATTAAGTAGCAACAGCAACACTACAATCCAACAACAAAAAGGGTGGGTGGGTGGGTACCGACTGCTCGCTGCCTTGGCTCCGGGCGGGGAAAGAGGGTGTGCCGCCGCCCGCCGCACCTTAAATAGGCACGATGGGAGCGCCGGCGCTGGCGTGCCCGTGCACGCCCTGTGCCTCGCCTTGCCTCGCCTCCCCGCTCCCAGGACGCTGAGCGTCCCCTGCCGCCCCCGCCCGCCGCCTCGTCAAGAGAGGCTCTGGGGCCGAGGTAAGTCCCCAGCCTCATTTTGGAAGAGAAATAGCCACAGCATTATTAGAATCAAATCAAGGAGCACTGGCACAGTTAAGAATATATCCATCACTGGACAACCTGCATGTTGCCTGATAAGCCCATCCACCCAGCCCATCTGTTGGTGGGCACCAAGGAGTGCCCGATGGGGCCATATGGACATCAGCTGCTAAGTGGTTCCCTTTGCCACCTGGTAGTGAGACCCAGGTATCAACCCCTCAGCTGAGTATGCCTCCTGATGGTGCCACCCCACTTAAGGGAGTCTCCAACTGGAGGAGGTGAGCATGCAGTTTCGGTCTCTGCAGAATAGATCCACCCCAATGACCAACCCACACATGACCAACAAAGCATGCTATAAGAAATGCTGTACATCCCTAATTCCTGCCATCCCTGAACAACAAGATCTGTAACTGGTGGAGCACACACACTGGCATGAGTTTATGCCAGCTACAGCTGCCCTTTCATGCTGCTACAATGCCCAGAATGGCCTCACCCTGCGATAAAGCCAGTGCCCATGGGCTGTGCCTACTACCACCTGCCTCTGCCCACTACTAATTTGGGGAAGAAGAGCTGCACTGCATCCCAGAGCCACAACAGCTAAAGGCAGGCACCACCACCATGTCAAAAATAATCCCCCCCCATACCAGCTCTGGATTCCACTTCACAGTCTTTTGTCCTGTTGGGGTCCATCATCTGGTGGGAGACAGGGAGAGAGCTTGTTAGGCACCAACAGGCACTGTCCCCCAAGCCCAATTGCCTCACATGCCTCCTCTGCCTGTCTGCCATCCCCATTTATTTCCGCTGCTTGCCAGCCTGCCCTTCACTGAGAGGCCAAAGGGAGGGGCACCAGCCCGCTGGCCTACTTGCAAGAGTCCTTCTGCACCCACCGCCCAAGTGGTTCCTAGGGCATGTCATGAATCACCATCCCTTGGATATGCTACCAAGCTCTGTTTAAATCACACTTCATGAGAAGCTGGCCTCAGACTCTGCTTGCAGTGTGGAGGTCTCTTCCCACTATGAGCAAACCTGGCTGAGGTGGCCTGTAGTACAGTTTGAACCAAATCACAGGAGAAGCTGGCCCCAAGATCTGCTGTGCTTTGGCTTTGTTCTCTGTGTCACAGCAACTTCTGGGTCTGCCTTCTTTTCCTGCACTCTGATTTAAATCAGGCTGTACAAGAATCCAACTTTAAGTTGAACTGGTGGGAACAGGCTGTTTCCCCTCCTGCACAACTGATCCTCGGGCTGTCTTCTGCAGTCTCTTTAAACTTTATGAACTTAGGCTGATTTTGATTGGGTGTGCAGGAAGGGATGTGTCAATGTTTGTCTCTTGTGGCCTTTCTGGCATACTCAGGGAATGCTAATTGCCGCTGTGGAATAGTATATGAATTTCTTCCAGGCCAAGCTGGATTCTGAAGATTTTGTGTGTATGTGGAGTGGGGTCACTTGGGCATGAAATTGGGGTCACCGTGAGTGGGCAAATAGTTGTCAGTTCCTGCATTGTGCTAGGGGTTGGACTAGGTGACTCTGGAGGTCCCTTCCAACTCCATGATTCTATGATTTAATGGGACTGCAGTAGAAGAAGCCCAACAAACAGCTAAGATTCAGATTCTGCTGTTAGCAAATTTACCAATAATTCCCAAATATATCCAGGATTTTCTCAGAACTTTTGTCCGTTTTTCCAAGAAAACTTGGATATATTCAGAAAGCCGAAATATATGCCAAAATATGGATGACATATTTTTCAGCTATATTTTGGCTCATGTAGATCCCCTTATTGGGGTCTGAAGTTCTGACCAAGGAAAGCAGGAAAATAAATAAAGGAAGGAGGTGAGATAAATGTAATTCACAGGCATAAGATAGATGTGACTTCTTATTTATGGGGTAAGTTAATTTACATTTTAAAGGATGTCCATGTCATTAAATTCTATCCTGGAAATGATTTTGCATCATTTCAGATCACTTAGGACCACAAGGGAAGTGAATTGGCTGATATTCACCTTGAATCTATTTAGTACCATGAAACTGAACAGCCCTTTTACTGACTTAATCATTTTATCTTACCCCCTCTTAATTAACAGCTCAGTTTTGCAAAGCATTTCTCAATTATTTAAAAATATATTTGCCCTTTGACAATAATGTAGCTGATTAACTTTCAGTATAATTATTGTTGGCAAATGTTTCATTCTAGCCACAGCCCTACTTTGCGCTGTAGCTGAGACTTTCAAATGAATCCTGGATCTATTGTGTATTTTTTTTCTGATTTCTTTCCATGGAGATCAAGATAGTATGCATGATTCTCCTCCATTGTATCCTCACTGCAACACTGTGAAATAGGCTAGTTTGGATATCTTTTGTATGTGGAAGCCACAGTGTTGGCTCACACTGGCCTTGATTACAAATATTTAGTGTTCAGTCGTCTAATTTTTATTCTTTAATCTATTTGATATGGCATATTTGTTAATGATTTAAATAATCTCAATTTCAATTTATTCAAAGTATTTTTGTGATATATAGCGGCCGCGATTGACCGCGGCCGCCGTTGACGCGGCGGGGCGCCCAGGAGCAGCGCTGACCCACCTGCGTCAGTGGGCCGCGCCGCGGCGCGCAGGGGAAGGGTGGGGCCGTCGGCCTTAAAAGGCCGCGTGGAGGCGGACCCCGGCCTCTTTCCCCAGGACCTCGCGCCTGAACAGCTACCCTCCCTCCCTCCCGGTTATTCTTGTTCGTCGCAGTCTGGGGCGTGTCATGCAAGGTGGGGAGCCTGTTGGCGGGGAGCCCGGCTGCGCACGGGACTCCCCGGAGTAGGGGGTCTCGCTAAAGAGACCGGCCAGAACCGGGCGCGGCCTACCCGGCTGGGAGGCCAGGGGCCCGGGGCCAAGCGAGATGGGGAGGGCCCTATGGAGGCGGACGCCCGTGGGGCCCTCAAAAAGGTCACTTCCCAGGGAAGCCGCGGTGGAAGGTATCCCATCCTCCCGGCTGGGAGTGAGGTGTGAAGCCGGAGCGCCGCGGTGATGGGGGTCAGCCGGCCGGCTGACCAGGAAGGGGCTCCCCTACCTGCATGCAGGCCAACCCTCCCTGTTGGAGGGTCATGGGTTAATAAAAGGCTGCGGCCAATTTGTTGCCACAAAAGGGGTCTGTGTCGTTACTGGGTTAGTCGCCCCCTGCTAGTCAAACATTGATGCATTCACTTGTCATTGCACTTTTGAAAAAATTATGCTGTTTTGGCAGTATGTATACTCAAACAAAAAAAGATAAAGAAAAGAAAAAGCCTACCAGTTTTTGTGAGTCTGGTCAGGATTACTTGTACATAATTACTTGAACTGTAAATTGTGCTGCCAATGTAGATCAGTTTCTTATAATTCCAACTGTATCCAACAGGTATTGTGGCCTTGGATAAAGAATATAAATTTCAAATTAAGAACTGAGAACCTTGTCCTGGCTCAGTGTAATCGCCTTGGGAGATTTTCAAATGCTAGTCAAGTTGGCAGAGGCACATGTACAAATACCCAGCAGACCTTAGTAGTTCCTGAGACTCAAACATGCAAATATTTTTGTGCACAGAAGAATTTCTTTTGAACTAATATCTGTGGAAACAGAAAGAAAAGATGTTTTCATGCTGCTAGTAGTCAGTCACCCTCAGATATATTCCATCTCTAGAGAACATCCTCACCAGAAGATGTGAGATCAGCAACATCCAGAGTCCTACATGTCCTCGGGAGGGTGGATTTATTTTGTACCTAAGTAATACAGATATCTTTAATCCATAAAATTATCATTCCTGTAGGGAACACAAAATAAACACTCCTCAGGCCAAAACTACCCAGCCCTGGTGAGATAGATAACTGGTCTGCAGCATACATCCATCAGCTTATTCATCACAATACCCACCAGCAGACTCCATTTGCAGTTCCTGGGCCTCTTGCCTCAGGATAACGCTAGTTGTTTAATTCCTGAAGAGAAAATGGCAAGACTTCCTTCTCCATGTTTAGATTTACTCTCGAAAGCTGATAAACAGCTTTGACTCTTAAAAGCTTGGTCATCTGGTAGATGCTTGATAAATGCACCACTGTGCATCCAGAGGTATGCTGGGGAATTGTACTGGATTATTTAAGAAAAGAATTATTTTGTAGCACACTCAAATCAAAGAGATTAATAACAGATTTTACATTATAATCACATGCAGAGTTATTCCAGTTGAAACCTATTGAAACCAATGCATTTAGACTGGAATAACTTGGTTTAGAATTACACTGTTAATGTGATAGCTTATTTTTATGATACTATTCTCATAACCTATTTACAGTCTCTTTCATTCATGGGATTCCCTAGGGCAAATTCCTAGCTCTCAACATTAGTACCGATTTTGTAAACACTGTTTAAGAAAGCTAATTAGATGGAGGTATCAGAAAGATGAAGAAGAAAGAAGAAGAGTTGGTTCTTATGTGCCACTTTTCTCTACCTGAAGGAGTCTCAAAGCGGTTTACATTTGCCTTCCCTTTGCTCTCCCCACAACAGAAACCTTGTGAGGTGGGTGAGACTGAGAGAACCCTGATTTTACTGTTCAGTCAGAATAGTTTGATTAATGTTGTGGCAAGCCCAAGGTCACCCAGCTGGTTGCACAAAATCAAACCCAGCTCACCAGTTTATAAGTCCGCACTCCTAACCACTACACCAAGAACTGTAAAACTGTAAAGGCACAGTCTGAATATTGACTTACAGGAGGGCATTTGGGGCTGGAATAAGAAGTAACATGCCAATGTTGGGATAAACAAGGCCACAGCTTTTATTACCTCCCCACGGGAGGGTTGGCTCAGCATGGAGGAGGAAGCCTAACCTAGCAATTAGCAGCCTGTACCATAACCCACAGTGTCCAGAGGCCCCCTGGGGGACCTGCACCACTGCATTACTCTTAAGTATTACTCTATTACACAAGAGAAGGATTGATTCATTTGAAATCTGGTGTTGGAAAAGGCATCTGCTGGATCCATGGGCAGCAAAAGTCACAAACAAAGAAATACTACAGTGCGTAAAGCCTGATATATAACTGGTAAGCAAAATCATGAAACTCCGGCTCACTTACTTTGGCCATATCATGCGATCCAACTGACTAGAGAAAGCAATGCTAGGATTGATTAGTGGAAAAAGGAAACCAGGCCGACAAAGAACACAGGGGTTAGACATGATCAAAATGGACACCGGCCAGAACATCACACACCTAAAAGAAGCAGCGCAAGATCAGAAATTGTAGTGGCAGTTGTGCCATGGGATCGCTAAGAGTCAGACTTGACTGAATGGCTAACATCATCATCATCATCATCATCATCATCCCATCAATCTATCAGGTCCACATCCTCAACATACCTACAATATTTTGTTTAACTGATAAGTGGCACTTTGAGTAAAATAATAAAAAGAGAAGCATGTCGCAAGATGTATGAATATCGGATGTGGTTTGGGTTGCTATGATTTATTTTATTTCCATAATTGCCATCATTATCGTCATCATATTAAAATAGAATGAATAATGCTTGATTTTTTTTTAACCTTCTCATTAACTGCTCTTGTTGCTATACAAATGCCTGCTTCACCATTACCAATAAACTGGCTTTGTGCCTTCAGGATAATAGTATAATTGTTCTATGTATTAACTCTGTATTGAAAAACAGAAGTGGTGTTGGTGTGACTTTGGTGGCTACTCACCTGTCCTACTTCTAATTATCACATTAGTAATAAGTTTTGCTTCCAGAGTGGCTTTTTATGCAGTATTTTGCTTGGATAGATAATCACTGAAGGTCAAATGCGATTGGCAAGTGTGAACAAAAAGATCAATTCCTTTCATGTTTATACTATATAATCTCATCAGCACTAAAAGCTTATATTATTAAAATGTCTTGAATCTGACTCTCTGTCATCCCTAATGTCAGACTAAAGAAGGCTGTAACCTGCATTATATTTGGGATCTCCACACAAAAGGGAAGGGTTTTTTAGCCTGAAATTTTATTTTTATTTTTTGTACATGTGTTATTTTTCTGTATTATAGTCTTAGTTTCCATTGATTTAAACAGGAAACTAATATTCCCTAGATTGGGGTGAAATTCTCAGATAATGTATCTCTCACTAGAGGAATCCTCTATGTCAAACTTCAGAAATTTCATCCCAGTGTAGATGATTTTTATTTATTTGCATAGTAGGCTGACGCAAGCCACTAGAAACTCAAGAAAGGAAACTGTGGACACAAATATTGCTGTCATGCCAGCCCTGCCCATCTGGGGAAGTGGTGCCTTCTGCCATTGAGCTCTGTTACCACAGGGATGCACCTCTGTGCATTTATGGGTTTTGATCAAGCAATTTCTGCTAGTCTCTATATGCAGTGGTCCACAACCCCTGGTCCAGGGACCGGTGCCGTTCTGTGGATCAATTGGCACCGGGCTGCGGCTCCTCCTTGTCCTCCTCCCTGGCTGCTGCCTCAGGGGCTGCCCTGCTACTCTGCCGCTGGCTCACCTTTGGTGCTCTCCAGTGGCCACCATGGCTGGGGCTCCCCCTCGGCGTGGCACTGCGCAGCTACTGCTGGCAGTTCCTCCCAGCGGGCAGCAGGAAGTCAGGGGTGCCAGCGGGAAAGCAAGTGGAGCAGGGGCTCAGGCAGCGGCAGTGACGTCCCTTGGCAAAAGACTACCCTCTCCCAGGCCTCAGTAAAATTGTCAAGTGTTGACCGGTCCCCAGTGATGAAAAGGTTGGGGACCACTGCTCTATAGTATATGAAAGATGAAACAAGAGTCCTAAATCATCCACCTTCTTTAGCCACTCTGTTCATTTTAATTGTCAAATTTATACTCCACTACTCCCTCAACAATTGAGACTGGCTTACAACCAAGCAAGCCACAGTATTGCATCAGTATGTAGACAATAATACATGGGTCAAAACCCTAGCAGCTGCATAATGTAAAACTTCTGGAGTGTCTTCAAAGGCAACTCTGAGTAGTGTAAATTAAAATAGTCTAGACCGGTGGTGATTGTGGCAGGAATCCCTATGGCCAGATTCGACTTAGACAATAAAAGGCCAGCTGAGGGGCTAACCTCACTATTATAGACACTTGTTTGTCCAAGAAAAGTGAGGCATCAAGCCATATCCCAAGCTTTTCACAGAGTTACAGCTGCATATTGATATATCAATATTTTGGCAGGCATGGCCTTGGAGAAGGTCTAATGGACACTTTCTCGCCCTAAAAACATGGCATGAAAAGGCAGGCACTGCTAGGACCATGCTTGTCATGCCTGCATCATCGAAGGGCTGGCCCAATTGAGTGCAGGAAGGGTTGGGAATAGGTTCTGAGCTACAATGACATAGAGCTTGCAAAGGGTCATTTAAACAGCACTAGCTGGGGGATGCCAGCAGTGTGGTTTTTGTGGATACCTAACTACCATTCCTTGTGAAGGGTTTTGTTGGGTATGTTTAATTGTCACATCTGTATGGGCATGTCCACCTTCCTCGTCTTGGGTTGCTCCCTTAAGGCATACAAATTCAGATTTTTAATATCTTGTTGTAATAAACGTACTGCAAGAATTTTGTTCTTAGTGGTATCCACTGTGACCACTAAGAGTCATTTTCCATAGATTCATGTCACTTACTTTGTGCTTGAAACTGTGTGGGAGTGGCAGACTACAAATTGAAAAATATAAATAAATAAAATAAAATATGGGTTTTTAGGGACCATCTTTAAACCACCCGCGGTTTAAAGTAAGACTAAATAAAAGAGTAAGGGCTGGTGGGGAGGAGTTAGGGCGGACTCTGTCCGGGATAAAAACTCAGAGGCAAAGCGGCTCCTGATTTGCTCCTCTGAGTGGCAATCCAGGGCCAAGTGGCCAATTGGGAGGTGCGCGAAGCGTGCCTCCCTATTGGCTACTTGGCCCGTCCCGAGAACAGCCGCCTGCGAACTCCACACTCCTCCCAACCGCCATCCTTGATGGATGGCAGCCAGCCAGGAGCCTTGCCCCACAGCGCTGCCCTCCAGGGAACACACTTCCCCTTGGCACAGCGCCTGCCCTGCCCTGCCTGCGTGCCTGCGGATGCCACCCGAGCCCTTCCCATCCTCACACTGACCATCCGTTCCCACCCGCCAAAGCCCCCGCCCTGCCCACCCCTCTCGACTAGCATCATGCCCACCACCCGCTCCCCACGCCCTTCCCACACCCACCCCACCACTTGCCGATCCACGCTTCGCCCCCTTTCTCCCGAATTCCGCACTGCCGCCGCCGCCCGAACCATTCCATACACACGCCTGCGCGGCCTTCACTGCCCCCGGGAACACAGAAGACGACGAGCCCAAATGGCGTCACTACCTCCCAGACCTCTGCGCCGCCAACCACGCTGCCTCCACGCTCCCTACCGCCTTTGCCGCCCCCACCCAGAGAGAAGACAGGGATTGCAAATGGCGCCGCTACCTCCTGAAGCACCGCGCCGGCACCTACACCGCCTCCACGCTTCCCGCCACCTTCGCCCCCCCCCACAGGCATGGCTCACCACTGCCCGACTCACCAATGCCCGCAAAACCTCGCCGACCCTCAGAAGCCACCCCCACTGCCGAACGCTGCGCCGATTCCCCGGGATCCACCGACAGCCACGGTAAGACCTCCCGCGCTCCCCTTCTCCCACCGCATGGACACTGCCCCAGCCTCCCTGACCCACACCATGCCATCAAGCCCTAGGGGGAAGCCTTCGCCAGGCAGCAGGGGGGGGAGGCCACTGCCAACTAGCACTCATTTTATTTAGAGATAAAATGGGCTTTAAATCTAGTTTATATATATTGTGGTTCCCTGTATTTGTTTTCAGTGTATAAAAGGTAAAGATAAAGGTATCCCCTGTGCAAGCACCGAGTCTTGTCTGACCCTTGGGGTGACGCCCTCTAGCATTTTCTTGGCAGACTCAATACAGGATGGTTTGCCATTCCTTTCCCCAGTCATTACCATTTACCTCCCCCCCACCGAGCTCCCCAAGAAGCTGCGTACTCATTTTACCAACCTCGGAAGGATGGAAGGCTGAGTCAACCTTGAGCCAGCTACTGGGACCGAACTCCCAGCTTCATGGTAAGAGCTTCAGACAGCATGTTGGCTGCCTTACCACCCTGCACCACAAGAGGCTCTTTTCAATGTATAGTAGCCTCCACCCCCCTAAGTGTATTACTTTTTGCATTTAAACTTTTTCTTCTATTTCTGTTTTATCATATGCTGGCAAATGAACTGAGGAATAAGCATTAGCCAATATAATATCTGTAATTATTTCTATAAATAGGTCATCCAAAACTTCAATACTGAGAACAGTTATTTTTCTGAGCTTGGCAAAATGGTTTTGTAGTTAGTAAAAATGTCCTTTTTGTTTGATCCTCAAAAAAGATTAATATTCTTTCATTGTTTGAACTGACAGTGCACAGATTAAACCTGAATTAAGCATTCAACCCAAGATTCATTCATTCAGATCAATCTACAGTATAGCCTCAATCTACAGTACAACCTAATTAAAAGTAGAATTGCTCTATGCTAGAAGTAATGAAAATCATTACTATTTGAAGGTTGTTTGGAGATGTATGGAAAATAATTGTGCCCAGATGTTCTTACATTGCTTAGGTTTGGCTGATCTTTCCCCTTCTTTCATCCATTTCATGCAAAAGGGAGTGTTTTCCCTGGTCGTCTTAGTCTTGACTTGCAGTGCTGGAAAGCTGCATTGCTCAACTCTTTACATTGCCAGCCTTCCTCCATATGTCTACCTACTTTTATTTTTGATCATGCATCAGCAAAATGAATGACTATGCATTAACAAAAACAGCTCACAAACACAAACACACACTCAGTATAAACTAGCTGATGTTCATAGGGTTTTATGTTGGGACTAAAACTCAAAAGAATCACATTAGGGTTTTACCATCTAACAGACAAAAATGGTTCCTTTCTTTTCATTGTGCACCTTAATTACACCATTCTGTGCCCTTGCTCCAATCTTCTTGAAACTTTGCAGGGGAGTCAGGAAAGACCCTCTCTGAGCTCCCCAAGAGGTTTTATGGGTGCAACATACACCCCCCTCCCCCCCAGCCCCCAGGAAATGTGAAAAATAAATGAAAAAAACAGAAGCAGCCAGTAACCTGCAGCAGCCACAAGGCTGCCCAGCGGCTTGGTGGTTCGGCCAAATCAATTTGATTTGGTCACGATTCAGCTGAATCTTTTCTATTCAGCCATTTTAAAAGTAGCAACGGTCCGATTCGGACCTTTTTTGATTAGGAAACGTCCGAATTGGCCCCAATTCAGACGATCCGGCCTTTTCCCAATCCGAACCGCACATCCCTATTCCCAGCTTTCATTTTTAAAAGAAAAAATAAGTCTATCTCTGCAAAGGCAGTGACTTACTTTTTTCAAAATGAAAGTTGAACATTCAGAGAACCTGATGAAATTATCAGGACAACTGTAGTGTTGTACTGAAAAATTGAAGTCACTGTCTTGGAGAGGATAAGGAGTAATGTAACAATGACAACAGCCTAATCAATGAAAAGTGGGTTGCAGATGAATGGGAGTGGGTGGGATAAAGAAAACTGCTAGAAACATTACACACTAGAAAGAAACCAATTCAAAATCAGCTTCCAGAAAATCATTGAGGTAAAACTGGTCTCAGAAGAAATGGGGTGGGGGGGACAAAAAAAGAAGTGAAAGTTAAAGGCATAAAAATGCCCATAGAAATTAGAGGAAAAACTAAAGTAATATGGGGACAGAACTGACAGCAAAAAACCCAGGCAGAAAAGCCCATAATATAAGTACAATTTTAAAAAAAAACAATAAAGTAAAATCAATATTTATGCCTTACTACTGGAGTCAGCAGAAAACATAGACCACTCTGTGAATATTTGCAAGGCACACACAGTCTGTTACTTGGCACACGCTTTGTTTACCTGTGATTCTTGTAGCTAGCGGGAGTGTTAGAAAAACTAGGTGTACTTTTTTTGTAAGAGGAAGATGCTGCAGCAAACTTTGCAAGCTTTGCAAATTATTCTTTATCTGTCATAATACAGGTTTCAAAGATACCTGCAAAAGACAATGTTACATATTTGCATCAGAGAAATAAGTGTTTGTGTAATGAGAATGTACTGCTCTTATATAGATATGATTATTTGGCAAGTGTACATTTATTTTTGAGTTCACAACAGTAAGCACCATGGAAATATGCAATATGTTGTCATAGCTGCAAAATGGATAAATGCCTATGCTTTTACAATGGGAAAAATATTCTTCCTATATTACACATAAAAAAACAAGAAAATACATTTGCCTAAATTGAACTTTTTTATCTAATGCTATGACCCCAATCCAAAGATGTGCAAGAGGATCTCATTTCATTTATGGCAACAAACAAACAAAAAACTGTGCATAGATTCCAAGAAGGAATATAAAAATAAAATAAAAAAATCATCCATATCAAAATATAGTTGAGATTGGAAGCTGTATCCTAAGTGAAACCTTATGCATGCATACTTTCTGTCCTGGCCAACCTCTACTTTGTAATCTGGAAATGTCAGTTAATGGTACTTATAAATTATAGTACCTAATATTGCTATCAGGATGTGGCCTGACTAAACAGTGAAAAATGAAGCTGATGAGCTTCACTGCAAGAGTGAGGAAGCAGCCAATGTAACAAAATTACACCTAAAAGGAGAGTACAATTGGAAAGAAGAAAGGCTAGCAACAGTAACCTAGGAGAAATGAATGGTTTCCTCTCCAGATCAATGAACATGACATCAAGGGGTTTCAGCCAACTGCTCACAGAATCAAAAGAGGAATAAACCTGGAGTTCTGTCCTGTGAGAAAATGTGGATAGGTCTCGAATCCTCTTCCATGGCCTCTCATTAGGAATACAGAGAGTAGAGGCTAACATAACATGGAGAAGGGACAATTAGGGCTTGGCTGTTCCTGTTTGATCAGTGCACTCATATCTGGTCTTTTCGGTCATCACTAACCCATATAACCACCACCCCCTCCGGCAAATGCCATGGTTCTGGAATAAAATGTATGGCTACACCCTACAGTCTTTGTACCTCTTGGCATGGCTATGATAACTGGTAGAACAACAGTGAAACCAGTTTCTAGAGTAGGAATCCAGAAAAAATGCATTGGTATATTAGTTAAGCTTGGCTTGATAATGGGTGTTTTGAGGGGCAGTATTTAACCTCAGGACTGAAATTGCAGGTGCTGGACATGTTCACAGATGACAGAAAGGAACGGTAATAATCAGTTAGGAAAGGTTCTGTGTAAATGGGGATATCTGGTCATCAGACTAATTTTTTTCCATGAGGATTTATTATCTGCACTTGTCTCATTGTTTCACCTGACAATTTGTGCAAAAGAAATCAGTAACACAAATGCTTCAAAGCTCAATTATTATTATTATTTCCTTGTGAAAATAACTCATTCTTTCTCTCTACTTGAGAGCCATTTTGGTGTAGGGGTTAGGAGTGTGGACTTCTAATCTGGTGAGTCGGGCTTGATTCCATGCTCTCACACATGCAGCCAGGTGGGTGACCTTGGGTTCACCACAGCACTGATAAAGCAGTTCTGACGAGCAGGGGAGAGGAAAGAAAGGCGACTGTAAACCACTCTGATACTCCTTCAGGTAGAGAAAAGCAGCATATAAGAACCAACTCTTCTTTTCCTTCTACTTCCTGATTGTTAACCCCTTCTCGGCTTTGTCTCTGAGCTACATGTGCTTAATTATCTTAAAATCTTTGCTAAGAGTATTTTCTTTACTTCATTATTGGCTGATTTTTTCTGGTTAGTGATCATCCAGTGGTAATATATGCTCCCTTCTAAGATCCTCCCAGTAAGGAGGATAAAGATACATTACTATCAATGGGGAAATTGCTTGATGTTTCATTGCCAAAATCCTAATTTTGTATTTACCTCTATATTATATGGTTGAGTCATTCTGATGACTGAGGCTTGCATTGCTTGGAAATTCATGCAATATACAACTAGAATTTGTCTCCTTCAAAGTTCTTCTGTGTCTTGTATTAGTTTCTCCTTCCCAATCAAGTTTTCCCTTTCAATGGGAATGGGGAGCACTTACTGGCAATGGCCCTTATCCCCTTTTCAGCTTCAGTGCAGCAACCTGTCACATATTACCTCTTGGGACTAGCATAAGGTGACCAGATTTTAACATTGGTAAAGTGGGACACCATTGACCGGGCAGGTTCTTGATTAAAGATTTGGTCTATATGGAGCAATAAAAAGTTTCATAGAATGTATAGAATGCAAAAATAGTATTGTAATATATATATTTTTACTTGCAACATAAGTGCAATTTGCCAGGTGCCCCCAGATGTCCCTCCAAAAGTGGCACAATCTGGTCACCTTAGACTAGCACCACCACAGCACATGCACACACCACCGTCCCCTAGTAAGTACAGAATGTTCCCTTGCCTTTTTACTGCATTATAATTTTATGGTTCTTGGATGCAAAAAAAAAAAGAAATAAATCTGATTATCAGTAATACATAGTAAAGATTTTTATATAGTGTTGTACTGAAAACACAACCATTTTAACAAGAGTCCTTTGTTTTTCATCTGAAAAAATTGACCATACTCAGTTTTCCAATAAAATGTTTTCAAGGAAAGGTTATCACCATATGACTGAGATACAGAAATGTTAAATGTGAACACTCTTTATTTGTTTGTCTTCATTTTGTGGCAAAATGCTGAAGGAATAACTGATGATATCAGGAAATATAATTCCAGTCAATTGTTCAGGGTCCTTTGTGACTAATTCGGCCTATATAATTATATACTTAGGGAGGATCTGATAACACAAAGTTAATAGATATCCCTATTTGAGAGAATGTCAGTAATCTGACTTTTTCAGATTTCAGCTATAGTAATTGTACCTGAAAAGAGGCTTGGGAGGTTACTGGGTTATAAGCTGATTTGCTGCTGCATTAGATTGGGTTTTAGTTGGGGAGGACTTATTTTTCAGCAACAAAAAAGTGTCTGCCTTTGGGATAAACAAAATTACTGGCCATGTTTTCAGAGTGTTCTGGTCCCAACAGCTTATCTTCACAGTAATGAGAACTGCTTGATGTTAAAAGTTTTGGAAAGGTACCCATTCCATTTTGGTTTCTAAATAGGAAATGGCTTGTTCTGTGCCCTTGTGAAAAATTGGCCCTAAGCAACTTGGATAGTACAATGAATCTGTTTTTATCCAATGACAGTGATCCTTGACATGGTTAAACATTTTAGCTTGTTCAGGCACTTCTGGGCAAGCTGTGAATTTTATCCTCTGCTTCTTTGTAATCTACAGAATCAAAGTAGATGTCTCTAAAATGGCATATTCCAAGTTTTTGGTAGATGGACAGGTCGGGATCTCTGTCCCAGATCAATTATGGACGCCAGACAGTTGAAAATAGAAGACAAGAAAAAAGATGTCCAGGCATTTGTTGTTTTATAAGCATCACATTTACATTGGACAACAGAGCTGCTCAAAGAAGACCAATGTATTTTGATGCCAAGCTCATTATTATTTTAATAAAAAATGTTCATTTTTATTATTATCAAACATTTCTATCAATAAATATGTGAGATAAATAAGAAATGTCCTTAAAGCTGTTTCACTAAAAAGAATCAACCATAGGGACGGGTGCAAACCAAACCACAAAGCAAAATTCATCATCAATTTTGCCCTGTTTGTGGTTTGCAAATGGGCCTACCATCATGACCTTCCACTAACTTTTAAAGCAGTTTATGGTGGTTCACGGCAGTTCAAGGATGGAGAAGAAAGCAGGGGTTTAAAGGGCGCAAACGCACACGCACGGCAAGTCCATGCATGCGCATTTGCACTGGGGCTGCCTCGTGTGCGTGGGTCCCCAGGCCGCACTCTCCCCCCACTCTGGTGCAGCGGTCTGTAGCAGCTGGAAGGTTGTGGATCGCTGTTCTAAAGGATCACTGCATTATTCTTTGTTTAAACATCACCTAAGCTATCTAAGCTACTTAGGAATGTACCAAGTCCCAAATGCCTGAGATGATGAGAACTGGAATCAGTTTTCATTCGAATTTGAAGGGGGGGGGGTTGCTGTAAGAATAACTGAAGGCAGCATCATTTTAGCATGAATGCTTTTGGTTGGGGTCAGGTATGCAGCTTGGAGGTTGTTGGGGTGCTGTTGTTGCTTGGGGACTGTTAATGTCTATACACACTGTGATATCCAAGTAGGTGCCACTAACTGTAAATAACCATTTTTGGACACTAGGACAGTTCAATGGTCATATTTATTTGGAAACAATCCTCCTCCTCTCAGGAAAGTATGCACAAGGCTACAATCTTTGAAACACTATCCTAGGAGTAAGTACCACTGAGTAGCATGATACTTCTAAGTTGAAAGAGCCTTCAAGGTGACTTGTGTAAAGGACTTTGCTGAACTTCTCATCACTCAGAGGCCAGATATTGGGAAACAGTATGATAGAGTAATGTGATTCTCAGGGAAAGTAGGACATGTATTCAATTTCAAGACTCTGTTTCAATATTATTATAAAAAAAAACCCTGAAAAATGACAACCTATAAAATATTTAGAACTCCACTGTGGATTTTAATAAATATCAGATGATTTTCTAAGATGAACTGGCAAATACAGAAGTGTTATCCTCCCTCAGGGTATCACGAACAAAAGATGGTTGCCCCATTAATAATGTATTAATGTCTCTATAACCTTTTTTTGCATTTTCTGATGTTGATTATGATAACAAGTGTCAAAATATAATCTAGATTTTTTTTCTCTACCCCACCTTTTACAAACAATAAAAAGGGATGTTTTAAAGCAATACTTGCATATTTCTCTAGCAATTCCTTATGCTCTTGAAGAACAAAAGAATAATTAACTTTAGTTTGAGTTTTAGAATTGAATCAGTCTCATTTCAACTGGAAATGTGGTCCTGATTGGTTCTGAAAGAGAGTAGAAGGCTGATGTCTGTTGGTTTTTTGTGCAATTTTATTTGTCATATTGATAGGGGTTGCTGCATTTATTTTCAGTCCTTTCTAAACACACTCACAAAGTACTCCTAGGCAGGATCATATTCTTCAAATACCATTGACATCAGTGAACTTAGAAGGGTGTAATTCTGCAAAATGTTGCACTGTTAATTAAGTAAAATGCAGTGCCCTAGTTGTGTAATATGAATCCATCGCATTTTCTTAAAACATCTATAAGAGTAAGATGTTCTTTTTAAGAAAACCAACAAAAACTAATTGGACAAAGAAAGGATGATGTTCAGATTAATAACTGACATTGATATATTATTTTATCATTTTGTTAGCATTTTAATATAATTCCTAACATTTATCTCCCTGATAAAGTTATAATACATTATTATTCCCTGTTTTAAAGACATGACGCTTATGCTCAGATATAATGACTTATAACAAGGGATGGGCATAAATTGGTTCACAACATTGAATTCCTAATGAATTTGGCTGGTTCATACTTAGTGAACTGAATCTTTTGCACAGTTGGGTTTGGGATTCAGGCCATTTAAAGCTAGCAGTTGAACAGTCCAATTGATCTATCAGTTTTTAGATTTAAATGCCTCTGTTTTACTCCTTCCCTTGAAATGGTGGGAAGAACAATGGACCACTGAAATGGCTTGCAGCCATTCCAGTCTAAATCCAGGGTAAGCATGCCGATTTACTGTAAGGCTGAAATGGCTGCAAGCTAGTAAGGAAATAATCTTTAATATTTGTGAAACTCCAATGTGTTTTATGTCAACTTGCATGGAATGAACACAATAAAGAAGCCACTCAGTTTAAAATAATTCAGACTATCTGAAAAGCCATGGACCAAGGCCCCAACAAGTCCTGAATGGCAATGTCAGAGAAGACAATCTACCTGACATCTGTTGGAAGATCAGATTGCCTGGCAACCTGCTGTCAGGGTAGATGGGGCCCAGGTGTACTGGCTTCCTCTGACAATAATTAGAGCCAGCTTCAAGCTGAGGGCTGCCTCACCTGGTTTGGCTTTATTTTAGCAGAGCCTTGAGGCTAGGTCCTTTATGGGGACAATGCGTGTGCTATCCTGCCCATCTTCCCAGATGACTCCTTTCTAGTTTGCTACAGCAAAACTCTGTTCCTGTGGCTCCCGATTCCAGACCCTTGGCTCAACTTTGATGATGTTCCCGGTTCCAGACTCTCAGCTTGGTTTTTGACTCTGTTCCAGCTCTCAATCCTCGGCTTGGCTTTCAATTCCATTCTGCTCTTGACCCTTGGCTTAGCTTCCATCCCATCTCAGCTCTCAAATCTCAGCATGGTGCATGATTCTGCTCCTGAATCCTGAATTTTGACCTGCTCTGTGGTTTTCAATCCTGGCTCGGTTTGACTCTCCTCCCCTCCCCACTCACCATGAGCTCTATCTCCCTTGGCTCTTGACCTCCTGGACTGGACTCTGGCTAGCCCTCTGCTGCAGCCCAACCACCTGGCCGAGTAGGTGTGGCTCAGCAGGGCAGCATAGAGGTATCTGTCATAACATATGTGGTGGATCACACTCGATACCCTTTCCCACAATGATGAAAAAAAATCCCTCTAAATCAAAACACACTGTCTCACACAGTCACTCTCCAATCTAGGTGGCTTTGTTCAGCCCTAGGAGAGTCTAGGAAGGAGTAGAGCCATCTTTCCACTAAAACTGTTTAGTCAGAATGGCACCAATGTGTTTTTATAAGTGAACCAGTAAAATATTTTATTTACTAAGTGGGGAAGATGGAATGCAGGAATCACTATACTTTTTTTTTTTACAAATCATTAATTGTTTAGTTTCTAATTCTTGAGTTCAGGCTTTTCATTTAGATGTTAAGGTTTCTTTTAACATGTTAAGTTTTTTTGTGTGTTTATTTCCAAAACAACTTGGTTTACTTTGATCTTTGTCTTCTGAAGTCTCCCTGGTTCCTAGAAAGTGGGCACAACTTTCTACTTTCCTGGACGAACCACTACTTTCTCCCTTTCTGAGCTGAAGCTCTACCTCACCTGAAAACTCCTAGAGATCCTCCCCACTCAGAGGTTTTTCCTCACACTTAATTTGGGAGCAAACACTTGTCTAACCAATCTCTATCAAATCACTACCTTAGTTGACCAAAAACGATGTGGATTAGCCCTGGAAATCAAAAGCTCAGTACTCTCACTAGAGTTTCTTTTCAGATGAGTTTATCAGCTGAGGTTTTGAACCAGACCTCTCTCTGACCAGTCTTAAACTCAGCTCTGACTGAGCTGTCTTCCCAACCACAGCCACTATTACATTTTCCATTTAGCTGTGGCTAGCTAATCACACCCAGGGCTTGTTTCCTTGGCTCTTTCTGCTTAGTGAGACTTTTTAACCCCTCACTACCTGTAGCTGTTGTTTTCTTAGTCCTGAACATCACAACACAATTCTCTTCTTTTCCATTGTATCTTTATTAGACATGGGTATGAACCTGAAAAAGGCAATTTGGTTTGGCACTCTCTCACACCTATCCAAAGCACTCCATAACTCACTCACCTCCCCACTAAGTTTCCATTGCAGGCCCTCTCCTTTATCTTTATCTTCATCTTCATCTTCATCTTCATCTTCATCTTCATCTTCATCTTCATCTTCATCTTCATCTTCATCTTCATCTTTTTACTTAATAATTGCACGCAGCTTGGTGTAGTGGTTAGGAGTGCAGACTTCTAATCTGGTGACCCAGGTTCGATTCTGCACTCCCCCACATGCAACCAGCTGGGTGACCTTGGGCTCGCCACAGCAATGAGAAAGCTGCTCTGACCAAGCTGTAATATCAGGGCTTTCTCAGCCTCACCCACCTCACAGGGTGTCTGTTGTGGGGAGAGAAAAGGGAAGGCAAATGTAAGTCGCTTTGAGACTCCTTCAGGTAGAGAACAGCAGCATATAAGAACCTCTTCCTCTTCCTCGTCCTCTTCGCACAATTGCAAATTGACCACCAAAAAATTCCCCTCCCTATTTTCTTTCAGTCTAAAAAAAACCCCCCAAAAACCTCTATGGTTTTCCCAGAATGTTATAAAGCAAAAATCAACATCATGCCAAGTTTTATTAAAATAATAATGCTGATAAGTCCACTGTTATTTATTAAATTCATTAATCAAATAGCTATTTCACATTCTGAAAACATGCCAAAAAGGGTCACAGTATAGCTTTCAATAAAATGACAGTTGGTTTTGGGGTGGACATAAACTACTGTTTCCTGAGAATGTTGTGATGAACTTCTAAATAAACTACTGTCTTTATGTCCATCATCTTTCAAAATGAGTTTCCTGTATCTTTACTAATCCTTTTAAAAGAAAACTCCAAATATGGTGTGCAGACAAAATACTTGGGGGGGAGGCAAAGTGCCTGCAGTTATGTTATTGTGTTATAATGTTTTTTTTAAGCAACCTTAGAGACCTCATTGATCCTGTCTTTGCTAAACCAAGCAGTACTTTTAAGAGAAGGATAAAGTATTTTTTAAGATAACTTATAGTTCTGATTGACAAGCCAAGTAAACTTTCATATTGATTATGGTAACTGTTTCTGTTCTTTCCTTGCAAAACATGCTATAAGCCTTCGTGTTCACTATTAAAAATGCTTGACCAAACAGCAATGAATCTAGGGGATTGCTTCTGGGTAAATGCCACCCCTTGAAGAGGTGCTATAGCAGTGAGCATGGAAAAGAGTAAATACATCTCAACTAAAGAAAATAGGCTGATGTCAGGGTCCACCTGGTCCCACCCCGCGCCTCTCCCAGCCACCTTGCCTCATTTCAGTCTGCCAGGCAGAAAAACGTACTTCTAATGACCTTAGTAGGTTTCAGAATGGGAACTCTCTCTCTCTCTCCCCCCCCCCCCCAGGCTCGCACTAGTCTGACCACTACTACCGAGTCCTGGCTCCTCCTTGTCTCTGCGGTCACCGATTAAGTACTCTTCCCTCCCAGGTCAGACCAACGTCCCGAGGCTATAAGTATCGCACATCCCCAGAGTGGTTCCCATGGTCGTTTCCAGCCTTGGGCTCTGCTCCCATGGACACGCTCTGCTCAGAGCCATGGTCTGCCTCTCTCTCTAAGTCTGCCTCTCTCTCCCCTGGCTGGTCTACATTGTTTCTGTCATTTTCCCTCGATGTAAGTTTGCTGCCGCTGCAGGAGTGGGAGTTAGTTGTCAAGTCAGGGATAGAAGTTCCCGACAGCTGATTACAATCAGCATTGTAATGTGATAATAAAATGATTGAAATTTAGAGCATGAGAACAAGAGGGAGAAGGGGATGAGATGGACAAGGTGGCGGGGAGGGGGCTTGGGCAAAAACTCAAAATGGCAGAATGGTAGGGAAAACAATTCAAATACAAGGACTTCACCAGTAAAACCCAAATTAGAACCCAACATAAAAATAAAATTATAGCAAGTGAGGAGCTTGAAGCTGCAGGGTAAGTTAGCATGAAATGCAAATCTATGAATCAAAAGAGAAAATTTTGTGCAGAACTGAGCACAATTTTTCAAGATTTAAAGAGACACATGCAGTGGATTGCATTAATATAGAAACGGTCCCTGTTTCCTTAAGCATCCAATGTATTAGCCTGCTTTTCCTATAAAGTCTCCTCAGAGATGACTCCTCTAGTCTCACTCCCTATATAACTCAAACAAATGGTTTTATTGTACTTCGTCTCCATTTTCTTTCCCATCTGGCTCCTTCAGAATTCCATGGGCCCTGATTGGCTGTTAGCTGCTCTGCACACCCACTAAACAATTGGAGCTCTCTTTTGCAGTCTCCCACAATCCCACCTTCCTGAAAAAATGTCCCCTCCCCCCGCACACACACACAGTAGAACTGTTCCACTGAGGCGATGTTCCCCAAGGATATGTATTTCTGTGCGGAACTGGTCTGTTACCAAAATGTGTTCCCCACAGGGAGACAGAAAGCAGCGTGCCAGCTTGTGCCACTTTACTGCATCCCTCGTGCATCCCCTGTAAACAACAGAGCATGCTGCTTCTCCACAGTGCTTTGGCAGTGGCCCGGCATGGCTGCTGCCGTGCATAATCACCCTTAAAGAGCACTTAAAAGGATCATAATCTCTTTAAATGCCTTTGGGGTGAACTAGTAGCTCCAAAAGTTGCCATTTTTTGTTGTTGTTGCATGCTCCTAATCACAGCCGCCACAAGGCTAACCTCAAAAGATTAACTAAATGGCATATATTGCTTTATTCCTTGCTTTGTTCTGGCTATCAATGTTTTTTGAACCCTCTTTTCGATGGCCTGTTTCCTAACCTGCCTGTCTGTTTTCAACAAGCTGTTATTCATCCCTGAATGAAGCCTGAGAATTGTACTTATTGGAACTGCTGAATGCTTCTCTGTACAAGGATGGAGGACGGGATATTTCAAAACTCTAATGAAACAAGAAAAGCTAAACAAATGCATCAGGCAGTATTTTAACATGCTGTCAAGTGTGTATGCATAGCTACTAATCTTGGGGAAAACTACAAGTTGTTTGTATACTTCATTAGTTGCTGAGATAAATCATAATTCATCCTGAAAAGGTTATAAGGTGCTTCACAATAATTCTTCTCACAGTGTGTTTTATTGTCATTCGATGTTTCTGAAGCTGCATGGACGCTTGCAAGCCACGTGAGTACTTCGCCTACCAAATGTGATCTTTGAAAGGGATAAAAATAACGAAAGCATGGTTCCAAGTTTAACAGCTGCAAATCCAATTGTGTTTCTTTATCATGACCATTTATCCTCCTTCAAAAGAACCATCTGTGAGGATTCAGAGTACAGACCTGTAAACAAGCTGTTATCTTTCCAGCATTATCTTAAATCAATAAGTCTTAATTTTCAGATCTGATCTGACCCAGATTTAGTCGCATGCTATAGCTCTGGGGTACTGAGGTTCCAGGAACAATTTAGAGGCCTTTGTAGCATAGAAAATTTCAAAGGTCCACACTGGGGCATATTAATGATCATATTGGAATATATTAGCTACTGTTGTTTATTTGTTTTTTTTTTGTATATACACTGCCTAATAACTACTGCAGTGTACCAACAAAAAAACACAAGGAAGCCCCTTCAAATGGAGGGATTTTTATCATCAGCATTGCAGTCATCCATGTCTAAATGAGAATCAGTGTATTGGCCAGAAATTGAGAACTTTTAACTAAATGTGTCCAAAAGTTACAAATATGCATATGTAACAACCATTAAAATAGGGAAGGAACGAGGCATTGTTGAAAGAACAGCAGATAAAACAAATACATCTTCACTCTGCTAGCATAGCAAAACATCAAAAGTGACAGAAGGAGATGGATTAATCTCCCCAGGGAGAGAGTTTCTTGCTTTCACATCTGAGAAGGTTCTCTTCTGGGTTGCTACACACTTAATCTCAGAAGGTGAGAGCACCTAAAGTAGAGTCTCTGAAGACGGTCATAGTGGTAGGGTAGGTTACTAAGGGAATAGACAATTCCTCCCCACCTTCTAGTCCTCATCTTTTGGCATCCTTGTATATGGGGGGGGGGGGTGATCTTTCAGATCCAGTCTGTTCCTTCTTTTTAGTTGAATTTCTTCATTTCATAACCTGACAAACATATTTTACGAAATGGCCCGTACTAAAAAACTTGTCTATTTCATACATTAATTTAAATGATTTAAAATATTTAATGAAAATATTCAGCCATTTTAAAAGGGGGGAAAGGGAAGTTTCTTGTGCCTTTTAAACAGATGAAAGTAGTGAAACAGTAGTTTTCTGTACAATCAGCATATTGAACAAAATATTAACATTCCTGTAAAAAGTTTTAGCATTTCTGACTTTAGAATAATCACAGCATGAATTCCTGGGACACTTAGAGAGAGATTCCAGAATGTGGTCATTCTCTCAGTACCATTTGTGTTGAATTCTGCATGACCAACAGCATGAGACCATGTCTGATTAGTACTTCAGTAGAACTCCACTTGAGAATGGGCATAATGTGGAGAATTCTAATCAGACATACGGAGTTTTGAATATTCTAATGTGAAACCACATGCAGTTACAGAACTAAATTTTGTCAGCTGATTCAGACTTAAAATGCAATAGTGGAGGATTGTAACCCTACTAAGTAAACATCGGTGGGATAATAAGTTAACATTGCTTAATCAAAACTTTCTCTATCGGCTTCTTTATTAAATAAATTTCAGTTAATTAATATTTCAGGACAGATGTTGTATTTTATTACAAATTAAACTTTAAAACAACCCCAACCTGAGCCGGCTCACTGAGAGGGTGGTATAAAGATAATAATAAATAAAATATATACTGGAAGTTGCATGCCATGTCATATAACAGCAAAGTTGTATGGTGGTATCAGGCTAATTATAAACTGAAGACATTGGGGTTTTTTTTCTCCCCATTCTTTAGAATTGCTCATTTGGATCTGATCGATATAAATTCCCTGACTGTAACTTCAAAATTAAAATCTACTGGCTTGTCTTTTTGTTTTGTTTTGTTTCTCTAAATCCATAGCAACTCTAAACCATGAATACAAGAGCTGAAAAAAAATATCACAGTGAGTTTCAACAGGCCATTACCAAAGAATTCGATGCAGCAGAAGCCACAAATAATTGTTCCAATATAAAGGTAAAGGTATCCCTCCTATGCAAGCACTGGGTCATGTCTGACCCTTGGGGTGATGCCCTCTAGTGTTTTCATGGCAGACTCAATATGGGGTGGTTTGCCAGTGCCTTCCCCAGTAGAACATTCAAATAAATGTTCTTGTGGATGTCATATGTGTCCATTGTGAGGAGAGGAAGAGTAGGTAATCATTAGCCTCTTTGAGACTCCTTCAGGTAGTAAAAAAGCAGAGTACAAATACCCAGCATTTTTCTTCTTTCAGCTTGTTTTTTTTAAATAATGGATCTAAAAATCTTTTTTGTTTTGTGTAAATAATTTAGTTTGTTTGCATTCCGTAATAATCTATTAAACGTATCTTTTTTAGACATTTTCAATTGTATTATCAAACTAAAGGATGTAGGCTTAGAATAAAAGAGTGTAGCCTGTATTTCCAGAAATTCTTTTATGGTTTTCATTTTATAACTAACACTGTGGAACCCCATCAATAAACTATTCCTTGATAATATAACTTCTCAATGTAAAAAAAAATAAATTTCTACATTTATATAAAGTTAGGAGCAACAGAACAGGAAGACTCAGTATTAGGTTTATGCACTTCATTGTCCGAAGTGTCCATTCTAGGCGGAAGCAGCCAATGGGGGAGGGGCAGACACTGGTGGTGGCACGCAACCCAGTGCCTGCATGCAGGTGCAGACCTCATTGCCTGCATTTGTGCACTGACTGGCGTGCTGGCGCTGGTGCCACTCCTCCCCCTCATGCCACAGTGCTGGGTGCTTTGGCCTGGAACAGCTGCCTCGGATGCCAAAGTGCACAAGAAGAAAAGAGTTGGTTCTTATATGCCACTTTTGTCTACCCGCAGGAGGCTCAAAACGGCTTACAGTTGCCTTCCCTTTCCTCTCCCCACAACAGACACCCTGTGGGGTAGGTGAGGCTGAGAGAGCCCTGATATTCCTGCCCGGTCAGAGCAGTTTTCTCAGTACAGTGACAAGCCCAAGGCCACCCAGCTGGCTGCATGTGGGGGAACGCAGATTCAAACCCGGCCAGCCATATTAGAAGTCCGCACTCCTAATGTCATTATCAATTTTCAGGGAATCCATTCTAAATTTTTAATCAATACTTTTCTAATCCTTTATCAAAAAGTCACAATTATATATCTGCAGAATTTTTGTTTCTGGATAATCTCTCTGAAGGATCTCTCTATTTTGACAGGCCTAGTAAAATCATAATCATAACCTTAAATTCCAGTAGAGAGCACTTCTAAGTAAAGCATTGTGTTGTCACCTTTGCATTCTCTCATAAATTCCCAGTTTTAATGTACAACTTCCTGTTTTTATTGCCTAAATCCTCCATTACTTCTTCCAATTCTTCAATAGTTCCTGAATTTTTTAATTATTAAAGTATCTTTATAATTTCTAATTGCTATCTCTATCTTCCTTCCTATGGGCAATGCATCTTTAGTCCCCCCCCCCCCTTGCAGCTGACTCTTCAGGGTTCCAAGGTTCAGACCACATGAGACCTGTCCAAAGCTGGAGAGTAAATACCAGCTCTTTGATTAGCAGGGTGGCAGTTCTGCCAATGAAGACACAACTAGATTCTGGCATTAATATGGCAACAGCTATTTATTATTATGCTACCCTCCAAAGGGTTGGCCCGGCATAGTAAGGAATCTGATCCCTCAGCCATTTGGCTGCTTAACCTGAGAGTCCTTGGATGCCATGAGACCCGCTTCATCCCATACTCTGCATCTGGAATCCCTCAACAGGGAAGCGACCATATTGGGGCCCACCAGGCATCCACATCACTTTGGTACCCTTTAGGTCACTTGGCTATGAGCCCCTGGTTTCCCAGCCAGGTAGGCCATGCTCATATGTCTGCCAGTCTAGTTGAAGAGACCCCCAACCCTCAGGGAGTCCAGTACGCAAACTGGACTCCCTGCCAACATACTCCTACTGTGCCTACAGCTGTGACAGATAAACCATATTCAAACTTGAACCAGTAACAAACACAAACACAAAACACAGGATGGGAGGGTGGAAAGCTGTTCAGATGCATGGCGTGAGAGAGGGCAAGGTGGTGCACACGGCGTCTTTTATAGGCAGTCATGCACCACCTCTTATGCATGCATCTCCACTTGTTGCAGGCTCCACTCACTTGTTGCAGGCTTCCTGGCAGCCACCAGCGCCATAGAAGGCGGCCGCAGTAAGTCTCAGCTGCTAATTCTCATGCTTCCTTCCCCAATGACTTCAAATTCCATCATCAAAGTTCTATTATAGGGAAGGTGATGGAAGAACGTCCCACTGTTACAGGTCCAGATAGCTGCAACAGGGCAATGAGTGTTCTTTTTTTCCTCCATCATTATAGTCCACTCAACTATTTCCCTCTATAATGTTCTGTAGAACTGAGCCTTCCATAGCACTTCAGCTCTTCTGAAGAAATGTAGGTAATGAAGCTAAAGAATCTGACATATTTTGTAAAATAAGATTGTAATTTCAGCAGAATCATTTATTCAGATTCCAGTGGATAAGAAGTTTTTAATATGAACTTCCTTTGTTTCCTGTTGGAACACCAGGGAAAACATCGCAGGAGCATTCAAGTCTTTTGCAGGCAATAAATCTGTCATCAATGTAAGCTCTGCTGCCTACTCTTTTCATTTTCAGTGCTGTTTTTGTACTCAGGTAACATCTGGCAGTTTCTACTAATTGCTATACAGCCTTCACTGCTGGTTGGTCACTTGTCTTTTAGGTCAACTCAACTCAGAACTATTGATGGTTGTATAAGTTTCGTTATAGAACACTTCACTAACACCTGCACCATTTCTGCTTATGATAAAGGCAATACAGAGAGAGACATAGACACACACACACACACAAGATTAATGTTCAGTGTGTTTAGACCCATTTGGACTTGAAAATAATATTTTTGCAGCTTGAAGAGGGTGTCACTTAAATCCAATAATTTAAACTCTTCTGGGTTATTTTCTTGAGCTCCAGGATCATATGATGATTAATTATTATACACAAAATACAGTAATCTTTGATAGAATCATAGAATCATAGAGTTGGAAGGGGTCATACAGGCCATCTAGTCCAACCCCCTGCTCAACGCAGGATCAGCCCAATGCATCCTAAAGCATCCAAGAAAAGTGTATATCCAACCTTTGCTTGAAGACTGCCAGTGAGGGGGAGCTCACCACCTCCTTAGGCAGCCTATTCCACTGCTGAACTACTCTGACTGTGAAAAAGTTTTTCCTGATATCTAGCCTGTATCATTGTACTTGTAGTTTAAACCCATTACTGCGTGTCCTTTCCTCTGCAGCCAATGGGAACAGCATCCTGCCCTCCTCCAAATGACAACCTTTCAAATACTTAAAGAGGGCTATCATGTCCCCTCTCAACCTCCTTTTCTCCAAGCTGAACATTCCCAAGTCCCTTCATAGGGCTTGGTCCCTTGGCCCCAAATCATCCTCGTCACTCTCCTCTGTACCCTTTCAATTTTATCTACGTCCTTCTTGAAGTGAGGCCTCCAGAACTGCACACAGTACTCCAGGTGTGGTCTGACCTGCACACAGTACTCCAGGTGTGGTCTGACCACTGCACACAGTACTCCAGGTGTGGTCTGATAGGATGTTATACCTCCTCCAACCCAACCCCATTCTGGAACAGATTCCTCCAAGCCTATTCATGAGGAACTTATTGCTTACTCAGTTTGCTGTAGTGGTTAGGAGTGCAGAATCTAGCATGCTGGATTTGATTCTGCAATCCCCCACATGCAGCCAGCTGGGTGACCTTGGGCTTGCAACGGCACTGATAAAACTGTTCTGACCGAGCAGTGATATCAGGGCTCTCTCAGCCTCACCCACCTCACAGGGTGTCTGTTGTGGGGAGAGGAAAGGGAAGGCGACTGTAAACCACTTTGAGCCTCCTTCGGGTAGAGAAAAATGGCATATAAGAACCAACTCTTCTTCTTCTTCTTCTTCTTCTTCTTCTTCTTCTTCTTCTTCTTCTTCTTCTTCTTCTTCTTCTTCTTCTTCTTCTTCTACTCTGCACTCATAGAACAGACAAGAGAGAGTAACTTTCTACTTTGAAGCTATGAGAAGATCCTTGAGTGATGCTGTTAGGGAGGAAGGAAAGTGAAAGGAAGGAAAGTCCTGTAGTAGAAAAATAAAATAATCACCCCCCCACACACACACACACACACTACTGCTTACCTTGAAAGCTTAGTTAGAAGTTTCAATCTACATTTAATGGCTTGGTGATTTCTGGCATGTTTAACAATCTGCTAGAAGCTAGTCTGTATCTTCTTTTTTCCTCCTGTATTCTCAATCTGTGCCTGTATTTAGAAATTCAAATGGGGAGCAGTGTTGGTCTGAAGCAGCAAAACATAGTTTGAGTTCAGTGGCACTAAGGCCAACAAAGTTTTATTTAAGGTAGATAGATTAATTGTTTATGGCCATTGACCAGCATTAAATATATTTAAAGTAAAAATTGTTGTGGGTCTCTCAGACACAATGAAATGGGAATTACCAGCCCATACATATAGAGGGTGAGCAGTAAGACTGCGAACAGTATAATGAAAATACTTAACAGATTTGAGGACCAAACAGGAATAATAAACGTTTACCATTTGAGCCGTAATTCCAGGGGGAGAGCCTCTTGTGGCGCAGAGTGGTAAGCGGCAGAGATGCTGTCTGAAGCTGTTTGTCCATGAGGTTGGGAGTTCAATCCCAGCAGCCGGCTCAAGGTTGACTCAGCCTTCCATCCTTCCGAGGTCGGTAAAATGAGTACCCAGCTTGCTGGGGGGTAAACGGTAATGACTGGGGAAGGCACTGGCAAGGCCACCCTGTATTGAGTCTGCCATGAAAATGCTGGAGGGCATCACCCCAAGGGTCAGACATGACTTGGTGCTTGCACAGGGGATACCCTTACCTTACCTTAATTCCAGTGGGATTACATGTGAAAAAACAGCATAGCACCATATCTAATCAGTGATATATTCTAAAACGTTTTAACCAATTTAATTTAATAAATCAACTAATTAAACATTACAACTCTAATTTGTAAATTAATGACAGTGCAGTTTTAAACAGAAGTGAATGGGTTTAGAAGGAAGTAACTTTGCATCGGCCTGTAGTATAACTGGTTGATTGCATCCCATTTCTTGCTAGATTGCACTTTTCAGATTCACTTTTTTTATTAAATTCCATTTTAGGAGTCAAAGACTACTTCAGGGCACACTGAACAATAAGATAAAAATCTGTTGGTGTTCCTTTCAATTTACAGAGCCTTTATGATCAAATGAACATATTTTCTAGAAGATTTATGGTATGTCTATCAAGATATAAATAATACCAGGTGGGATTAATTTGCCTTTCTTGTCATGGGGGTGGTTGCCTGTCTTGGAGAACAAACACAATAACTGGATAATGTAGCATTGACTTCTGAAGCACAGGTTGTCATGGGGATATAGCCAAGGCTACCTGAAAGTCATTCATGTCATTGAGTAGAATTATTATGTCACTGATACAGTTAAGGTCTTGGGGGTATCTCTTTCTTACTTTTTCAATTGTTGTCATCCATCTTGTTGATGCAGATGTCTTGTCACTCACCACAGAATCCTCTGTCATCATTTTCAAGGAACCAGCAGTGCTAATTTTTGAACAACAAAAAAGACATTTTGCTGGTGTTTAACAGCTGAATTTCTTAGCAATATCCTTATGTTTGAAAATGTATTTATTCCCAATCAAAATTTTTAAAAAATAAAAGAAGCTTATTTAGAAAGAAAAAAGCAAAGCAAAATGGAAGCTGTATCTCATAGCTTAGAGTAGTCCCTTCTTTACTGAAAGAAATCAGCAGAGGGATAAATCTCCTATCAAGTTAAATAGCTTTCAGATTTTGTATGAAAACTAAACAATATGAATATTTTTTTTCATGCAATATAGGTGTTATTCTGAATCCTGGCATTATATCCTGCCTATCACACTGTGAGGCCATGAGCTAAACATTTCCCAAAGACTGTCTATAAACATTTATGCTTCCCCTTTTAATCCTAAAAAAATAAAACGGTATTGGTTATGTTGAGATCAAATATGCATTCATTTGCCCTTTCCCTACCACCACTACCACCACCACCTATCTGCTTTGTTCACCTTTGCTTGCTCTAATTCAAAAGATTAAGGGCTTAGTTTTACAAGTTCAGCTTCCTATTTTGTTGACTCTCTGGAGTATTGCTGTGCAGTCCTTGAATATGGTATTGAAATTGCTTGCGCTCTGTTTACACTGGTAGCACTGTATATTTTACACTTTGTTATTGTCACTCGGACAAAGATTGTGAAGAGTAATGAATATCATTATTTTGTGATAACTGAGATAATCAAAGTCTCCACTGGAATGACCTGGAGTGAACAATACTTACCTACACCAATAAATGTTCTATCACTATCAGCACAAGATGAGCAAGTTCTGCCTCCTGGTCTTATTAATAAGAGAGGGAGATGATACTATCTCCCTGATAGCATGGTTGGTTTATAGCTCCATAAGTCTCTGTTGGGAATAAAAATTCATAAGAAGGGCTGGCTTTTGTTCTTATTTGTGGGTTACTGGGAATTATTTTTAGAGATGAAGGAGGAGAAATGGAACTGGGGTAATCCTTAAGGGCTTGTGCCAGTTTGCTCTTCATTTAACAGCTGCAGATAAACTTGTTCTCTTACTTCAGTTTTCTCAGTTCAGTCAGAAAGACTGGATCAGAAATACTAAAATAGTCCACACAAGCATATTTTTTAGTGTGGGGAAAGTAGATCAGAAAATAAGCAGAAAAATGAATATGGAAAGAGGAAATCTAAAAGTTTCAAAGGAAAGGTATAAAGAAAAGGAAAGTGTCAAATATGAAACACACTAGAATGGTTTGGCTTATACAGGAGGAGGCAACCCGTTTTAATAAGTGGTGGAAACAAGATATTTCCATTTAGAAGCAACAGGAATGAGTTGTGATAGTCTCTGACTGGAGCACACTCTGATTTGGGGGGGGGGGGCACAGTCTTACTTACATTGGTTCCTAGAGCTATGGTATATGTTACCCGGTCAATAAATTTAAAATGCACATTCTCAAACATGGCTTGATTATACATATTGCAAAAAAGTATATCATAGCCAATACAGTAAATGGTTGGTAGGGTTGCCAGCCTCCAGGTGCGCCTGGAGATTTCCTGGAATTACACCTAATCTCCCAACCATAGAGATCATTCTCCTTGGAGAAAGTGGCTGCTTAGAGAGAGGATGCTGTGGTATTATATCCCACTGAGTTCTCTCTGGGATTCCCGAACCTAGAGATATCAACCCTAGTGGTTGTAATGTGGAGTGGAACAGTAAGCCCACCTTCAAATCCTCAATCAGCCATGAAGCTCACTGTGTAACCTTAAGTCAATTTCTCAACCTAACACCCCTCAAATAATTTGCATGTGGACAATAGGAGATGCTGTCAAACATGTGAATGGTATCCTGAGGTCCCTAGAGGACTCTGGCAGACAGTGATGCATGGGAGGGTTGGCACAGCATGGGAGAGAGAGCCTGACCTAGCAGTCAGCAGACTCCACCAACAACCCATGGAATCCAGAGGCGCCCTGGGAACCCGCACCATTCCCAGCCAGGGGAGCCGATCCCCTTGCCTACCGAAGTCCACCACTAAAGGAAGGGACCTGTGCAAGGGAACCAATAGACACCAACCTAATTTGAATGCCCCCAGGCCACCTGGCAAACGAGCCCATGGCCTCCCAGCTGGGTAAGCCATGCTCATATACGGCCTCCTGCAAGTCAATATGAAAACAAGCATCTAAACAAACCGTAGTGAAAAAACATTTGGTTTTCATTCATTTTGTTATCTTTATTTTATCTTGCTCTTAACTGATATGAAAGAGAGTAACACATGTCCTGTGCTGATACTGGCCTGGCTAAATTTTAGTACAGCTGTGGTGAGGTGGGACAGGACTGCAGTACACAGGACAACTCCCTCTTCTCCACTGTCTGCCAGAGATAAAAAGGCCCAGTTGAAAGAGGGGAGGAAGGATTTCAAGGGAAGGAGGATGCCAGGGGAAAGACATGAAGGAGCTTACATGCAGGCAGCTCACACAAAGGAGAAGCAGAGACAGTTTTAGAGGAACAGAGAGACTCTGGGGACCAGGCAGCTGAAAGCAAGGACTGACAGATCTACTCCCTGGGTGAGCAGGGGTCAACAGCCAGGTTTCAAATATAGGGGAAAGAATACAGTTGCACGTTGAAGGGACAGCATTCTATTTGTATGTATGAAAGAAAAGAAAAGGGCCCATGGCATGTAATGATATGGGTGGGCAAAATGGGGAACACTATTGAACAGGTGCCCCAACTCCTGAGTTACACAAGTTTGACAGCTGACTCTACCAGTTTCACTTTTCCAAGGCAGCCAGTATTTTTCTAATAAGAACATAAACTGTGTTATTTATAGGACGGAGATGCTCTGAGCTTTCTTGATTGATTGTAGGGACGGGCACAAACTGCATTTTTGTGGTTTGTTTCATGGTTCCTGGCTGAACCATGAACCCATATGAATGGGGAGGTTAGTTTGTGAACCAACTCATTTCATACCGGTTCATGAGCCATTTAAAATATAATCCCCTGGCTCTTCACAGGGAGCATAAAGCAGAGGTTTAAATGACTCCAAGCTGAGGGGGGAGTTCCCTGCCACTCATCTGTTTGATTTGAATGGCTCTACTAGCAAACTTGTCTTCCTTAGTGCAGTGGCTCTGGAAAGCTCCCTGCTGTGAGACTGGTGAGGAGGACAGAATCAAGTGGTTGTTTACATGCTGGGTAAACTCATCAAGACCGTTTATGCACTGGAGGTTTCATGCCGGGCTGCAGGCTGGAGCTTTAGTCATGGCAGGTTGGCCCACCTCTTCCTGCATCCACACAGGGGAGCTTTTGGGGAGCTCCTGCATCCACACAGGGGAGCACCTCATCCGCCCCTGATTTGTGCTCCTGCATGGGTGCTGGGACAGTGAAGTTCCCAGTGCATAAACGGTCCAAGAAATGTAAGACCCAGATCAACAGAGATAGGGTGCAGATAGGGTGCATTTATGCTTACTCTTGGCAGTAACCATTTTTGGATTACCTTTGAAAGTATCAAGCATATGAATATTTGCACTTATGCAGGTGGTTGTGGCTGTAAAGTAAATTGGACTTTGAAAATGCAACATGTCTGGTGGTGATTGCGTTTATATAAAATCAGAAAGTAACCTGATTCTGCATTTCCTGTTTCTCAGTATGATTTATTTTGCACAGAAAAATTAGACCCCTCCAATCCGTGATGATTACTGATCATAAAAACAAGATTACAAGTGGAGGAGATGAGCAGGAAGTACTGCAGGTTAAGCAATCTTTTAGAGGAAATACATTTTGAAAAGAACTTCAGGGTTTGTTGTTGTTGTTTTTAAAAATGTATCACACTCTTAGTGTATTGTAAAATTATTTAGTAATAACTTTTTCTCTTTATTGGTTGAACCAAAGACAGCTGATACTTGCCAGCTCACTGGAAAACAGTGAAAGCATAACACATAGTAAATGGAATGCTGTCATCAAAGCTGGGGGGGGAGGGTATTCACAAAAAATTATTAATCATGTGAAACTGATAAACTGAATTAATCTAGTGATTATATCATACCAGCCTGCCTTAATAAACCTGTTGAAATTAATACATTTGATAAATAATTACTATTTTTGATAGGGCTTCTAAACAACAGCCTCTTTGAAGAGGGGAGGGGTCTGTCCAACATATATCTTAGGTACAGCCATTAATTTGAGATGTCCAGAGTGACTGGTACATCAGTATTTTTAAGCATTTTCTTCCTTGGCAACAAATCCAATTTTCATGAAAAGTGCCAAGTTCTCTGAAGACTGAAGTGGGCTGTTAACCTCAGAAGCAATATACCAGCAGCAGGTACAGTCATTCAAAAACAATCAAAATGATTTCAAGTAAGTAGCTACTTAGCCTGAACCGGAGGGCTGTATCTCTGAAAAAATATTGATTTAGTCAGCTGTAAAGTTGTGGAAATCTGTATTTCAATGAAAATTGAAAAAAGGAATTAAAAGGATAGGAATTAGGGATGGGCACGAACCAGGAAAATGCAGTTTAGTTCAATTCATGGTATGTGGCAGATACTTGAACTGAAGCATGAATGGAACTACAAACTAAACTGAAATAAAATGGCCTTGTACAAACTAAACCAGTTCATGAAGTTCCTGATGTGGCAGAATGCCTCCTTGGTGTGATAGAGACACCAATCTCACATGTAAACTACCTCTGTCTCTCCTCTTCTCGCCCATCAAGTTTGGTGATTATTGGACTTTGTGGGTCTGAGTTATGCCCCTCACCCCTGAGAAAGTACCCGCAGGAAGGTGCTTTTGGGGAAACATCAGATGCAATTTCAGGAGTGTATAGAATGAACCCCTTGAAAGCTGGAGTAATAAAGCTCACAGCAAATAACCCCAGATGTTTCCCTGCATTCACGCCAAGTTACGTGCAAATTGGACTTGGAGGGATCAAATTTAAAGCCCCAAACAAGGTGGCCCCAGACAAGTGCTTTTGGGGAAATGTCAGGATCAGTTTCAAGAGTGTATAGAATGGACCCTATACAAACTGGAGACATTGAACTCACTACAGACCTCCCTGGGATACTTCCCTCTATGTCCTCCAAGTTATGGGTAGATTGGACTTGGGGATCCAAGTTATGCCCCCCCCCGGAGAAAGTTCCCTCAGGAAAGTGCTTTTGAGGAAATGTCAGGCGTAGGGACCCTATCAGAAGGGACCCTATCAAGGGACCCTATCAAGTTACACACACATGACACACAGGGAACCTCATTCTGCAGCCTGCACCTCTACAATATCTCCACATTGAGAGCAGATTACAGACCAAAATGGTCTTTCACATTTAAATCCACCAGCCCTCCTGAGTGATATGATAGATAAATTTATTGTTATAGCCATTCAGACCAGATTGCACATGGTAAAAAAACCAGGAAACAATATAAATATATAATCATAAAACACAATGCAGATAAATTAATCATAATCCTCCTGAGTGTGAACCCCTCTGTGTGCCATCAGAATGAGGGTGGTGCAAAGGGGGGGGGGGGAGGACTCCAGGCACCAGATCCATCCTGCCGGCCAGTGGAGGGCAGCTCTAGTACAGCTTCTCCAGGGATCTAAATGCCTCCTTCTCCTGTTCTGTTCCTGGGCCTCTTCACAGAGGCAGTAGATTTTCAGTAATACCCTGAGACAGCTTTGATAGCAGTGATTCAAAGGGTAGGGAGGGAAAGCATCATTTCCTTCCACATCCCAAATCCCTGTTCCTGCTCCCACATTGCTCTTTAAATGAGCCAAATCAACAATGGCCAAATTGCAATTTGGCCAGTTTAAATGCTTCCCCCTGCTTTCTCAGATAGTGCCCAAGAAGGAAGTGGAGAGAAAGTGCACACCAAGCAGCTGATATCATCAGCTATAAGGCAGACCCATTAAATACCACCCCCATACTTTTTCAGGAAGGTGGGGGAGGGACTGGACCAGATGGGCCTTGAGGGCCTCCAGAATGAAAAGGCTCAACTCCCCCCCCCTCACCTACAGTGTCCTTGCAGGGACAAAAATGCCCTATTTAACTTCATGGGGCTGGGGAGCCAGACCGGGGATTTGTACACCTCCCACAATGGTGGGATAGCAGCATGCCACTATCTCACTGTCGTGCAGTGGGACCCCCATGCCCCCTGGTCTTCTGTTGCTGCCATGAGGCACAGTGTACCCTTCCTGCTCCAGAGTTATGCTTGTGCACACACAATTCCATGGTGGACCGTGTGTACTAGGGGCTTTTGCCCTGTGCGTGCAAGTGAAGCGGTGGGGTATGCCTCTAGGACTAGGTCCAGCATGCCTGGCTGTGTGCATAATCAGTCATAGGGAACTTTATAATCAGGTGACAGGAACTTTCATTTGACCTACCTGCTCAAGGACCAAAGTGCTTCTTATATGCAAAAGTCCAGTTAGCTATTTTGGTGCCATGAAGCATCTTTCATCTTTTTTGTTAGTTGGTTTGTCACTCTTGTCTCTCACGTACTCATCTTTGTTGTTTCATAATTTGGGAGCTGGAAGCCTACTTTCTACTTTGCCTGTTTTTTTAATTTTCCGAACCCCCTTTTGCTATTTAACAAGTGCCTCCAGAATCAAGAGCTCCTTTATTTCATTTTAATTAAATGATTGTTTTATTTCTTTAGGAACATAGTTGCTTGAGTAGTGTATGCAGGGATAATATATCATTTTAATTGTCTTCCCTTCAGGTTCCAAGATGTGTCAGGAAGACACCACACCAAAGTTTTAAAAAATGCACAATAGAGCTTTGTCTTTTCTGAAACCCTTTTTTTGTGTGCTTTGCTTTATTTATGGGTTTTAAAACTGTTTATTTTCTTACCTTTTCTATGTCCATTCTGGATATCTCTACCTGTTGGCTTTTTACTATATGGTACATGTAATGATAAGAGCCTCTTGTGGTGCAGAGTGGTAAGGCAGCCATCTGAAAGCTTTGCCCATGAGGCTGGGAGTTCAATCCCAGCAGCCGGCTCAAGATTGACTCAGCCTTCCATCCTTCTGAGGTTGGTAAAATGAGCACCCAGCTTGCTTGCTGGGGGGTAAACGGTAATGACTGGGGAAGGCACTGGCAAACCAGCCCGTATTGAGTCTTCCATGAAAACGCTAGATGGCGTCACCCCAAGGGTCAGACATGACTTGGTGCTTGCACAGGGGTACCTTTACCTTTACCTTTACATGCAATGATACATTTGGGCTTTTTATACTTCTCAGATAATTAGCATGCATGCAGGACCCTTCCCATATCAGAATGTTTAATAGATAATGAGGGGATGAAAATTGCTAGAAGATCCTCAGTTTTGAGGTTGCTGTTGAGATTTCACCATTTATACAGGGTGGATGGTGATGGAAGAATTTAACGCATTAGTGAACTGCTTTGGGTGGAATATAAGATGGTGGTAGAGATTAGCAGATTTCCCTGTTGTGATGGAAGAATGCAGGGTATCTTTATTAACATTTGATTAACATAAATGAGCACTGACCCCCCCCCCCCCACACACACACACAGATCACCTTTTTTCTGGAGACGAAGTCATAAACTCCTCAAATCGGCAAAGAGGAGATGGTTTCTCACTATGGAAAGGAATGGGCGTAATAGAGGTAAAAAAGCAGGATAAAAAATGCCAGGGACATACACCATTTTATGATTGGCCTATAGCAAGAGCCAGAGAAATCTGGCTCCCCAATTCCAGATAGGTCACAGAGAACATCCCCACCTGAAAGGGTAAAAAAGATTAGCACAATCTTTGGAAGCATGAAAACTAGGGATTGGGGAATTGAAAGAAATGGAATGAAGATAGCCTCAATCAGTCTCCATTTCAAAGTTCCAGCTTTGCTTGTGTCCATTCTTCAGTTTGATGTGGTGGTTAGGAGTGCGGACTTTTAATCTGGCATGCCGTGTTCAATTCTGCACTCCCCCACATGCAGCCAGCTGGGTGACCTTGGGCTTGCCACGGCACTGATAAAACTGTTAGCTCCAAGCAATGATATCAGGGCTCTCTCAGCCTCACCCACCTCACAGGGTGTCTGTTGTGGGGAGAGGAAAGGGAAGGAGATTGTAAGCTGCTTTTGAGCCTCCTTCGGATAGAGAAAAGTGGCATATAAGAACCAACTCTTCTTCTTCTTCTTCTTCTTCTTCTTCTTCTTCTTCTTCTTCTTCTTCTTCTTCTTCTTCTTCTTCTTCTTCTTCTTCTTCTTCTTCTTCTTCTTCTTCTTCTTCAGGGACAGGGACCATCCTTCAGAATGGAATGCCAAAGTGAAACTTGTATGACTTAGAATCATAAAATCATAGAATCATAGGATAATAGAGCTGGAAGGGATCTCCTGGGTCATCTAGTCCAACCCCCTGCACTATGCATAGTATAGTATGTATAGTAACATAGATCTTCTTCATATATATTTTAAAAATACTTTATTGGTATTTTTCTGGATATATCTAGGTGCCCATATATACATGAGATTCTGAGATACTACAAAATGGGTCCCCCCAAATATCCCAGAAATATTCAGAAATAACTGGGAATATTGGAAGCCAGCATTTTAAGGCTCCTGGGACTATTTACCCATTTTAATATTACTGTTTGCCCCAGGTTCCACCCCTTCCCTCAAATCTCCATGAATTTCTTACCCTGGAATTGACAACCTTATCGGGTAAGTTTGTACACAAAACACTAGTCATATGGTGCTTTTAAAGATACATACCAGCATTTTGAATTGAGTCCAAAAGCAGACTGGAAACTGCTGAGTGATATTGTCTCTATGACTCACTTCAGACAGCATCCATGCTGCATCATTATGTACCAACAGGTGCTTCCAGATACTGGTAGGACCTCTCTCTTGTCCTGTTTAAGCTTAAATGCCTTCCACTAGCTCAAGGGCACCTTTGAATCCAACCCTATATAATTTCAGTTCTTTATTCTGTTTGTTACGCTTGCAGGAGGAAAGATTAAGACATCAAGGAACTTTATTGCATCTGAATATAAATTGTAATGTTCCTATTTGTGACAGACTAATTCCCCAGACTCTCTATGTTGGCCTATTTTCCTGTTTTCATTTTTCTATTATCTTTGGAGTTTGCATTTTTGTCAGACTCTCAAATATTGACGTCCATTTTCATTCTCTTTAAAAACAATGTCAAGCTCAATTGACACATTATTGTGACACACCTCAGACCTATGAAAAAGCCACTGGAAATTTGACAATAGATACAGAAAGCAATTTCTTCTGTCAGCTTCTTGTCACTATTAAAATGTAATTTTTAAAGAGGAATACTAATATCTTTGAGAATATTCCTGTAGCGAGCTGTTACACTCACATGGACTCAATAAAATGAAAAAGGGGGTTGTGTCTACCCTTAGACAATGATTTCCATCAGTCCAACAGATCTCTACAACATAGAACGTATCTATTCATTGAGATATTATTGGCTTGCTTTCTTTTGATTGATTTGAACTCCAGTCTATTATTTATTGGTATAGTCGTTTTCAGCTTGATAGGTGGTATTTTGCTTTGTACAATTGACCCTTGTATAGGGACATGAGATACTGGTGTATCTACCAGCATATTCATGACTAATCTTCAATTAACATGGGCATTAACATGAATTAACATGGGTTGGTGGTAACAAGCAGCCTAATTCAGCTACTGATATGGGGGGGGGGGGCAAGTCCATTCTAGCTCCCAACTTAGTCAATGTTACTGCTGGTTTCCTTATCCCCACTTATATATGGTGCTTGTTGTTCTTTTCTGGTTTTACATGGAAAAATGTTTCAACTATTATTGTAAGACACTTTTAGCCATGAATACGGTGTGGTATAAATGTTTTAACTGATAAATAAATAAAACAGTGTAGGAGACCTCATAGCAGAATCCTGCCTCCTCAGTACAGCAGAAATAGGAAGAATGAAGCAAAAATTATGATGGCACAACATTACTTCTGGGGTGAACCTAGAAGTGATCCTTTAGTGCAATGTTATATTTTACACTGAAAACTCTATAGTAAAAACCCATCAAGTTTCTGGGGAATCTTGCAGCATGACACTCATGTAATGGCTTCACTTCTAGATTCAGCCCAGAAGTAATGCCATGTCACTGGCATATTAATGCCTCCTATACCACCCATCCAGTTTTCTGTTGGGTGCTGATTGCCAGTGGCCAACATTACCTGTGCTGCTCCAACAACAAAAAACTTGCTTGATGCTGCTCACATTATACACTGGGAGAGTGGGTAGTTGACAAAGTTCAGCTTTAACTCAGTTAAAAGCCTTAGGATCATGATGGATTCAGGTTTATTAACTGAGAAGCAAGTTAATTGGGTTAACTGAGAAGCAAGGGCATTTCTGCACATCAGAAAAAATAATGTTACACCAGCTGAATAGCACAGCGCTAAATGTTATTGCACCTCCAAGCCCCTCCTCACCTTTTTGCTATCTCGCTTTCATCTGCCGCCTTTTCATGCCTCTCACCCTCCACAGGTGCTTCTGGAAATGTTGGAGGAGAGCAATCCAGGCAGCCAATTCCCTTTCTCCATTTTTTAAAGGTTCCGCACTTTTTAAAAAAATCAAATTCTCCATTTAAAAATTAATCTTGTTCCTGATTTGGGGGGAGGGTAAACTTTATAGAGGCATGCTTTGTGTTACAACTTGGGGGGGGGGATTATTTCTCGCATCACCTGCACGTTTGTCTGCCTTTCATTGCTCCAGGATGTTAGACCATTTTAAAAAGAAATTCCCATCCCCGGGAAGAAGGGAGAGGGAGAGTGGGACAAGGCAGGTACCATTAACATGTTTTAGCCTCCATAAATTCCATCTGATGGTTGTTCTCCTGTACTTGTGCTAAATAGGTTGGGGAATCCACTTTATGTGATTCCCCAACTAGTACTTTAAAATGGAAGATGTAGCCAGCCGGTAACTGCCCAGATGCTGGATGTTGACAACGTCATATGGAGGGGCCAAATATATCGACTATGTAAGGTAAGCATTTCACTACATTTAAAGGGTTCAGAAATGTCCCAAGTTAATGGGGTTGCAAATAAAAGTGGTTCTACCAATTCAACCTAGACCATAAGATGGCCCTATACCTTAATACACCCAACCTAGTCACCTTGATCCATGCCACAGTAACACTGAAACTACTGTAAAGCACTGTATATTAATCTCCCTTCAAAATCAACTCGGAAACTCTAGCTGGTCCAGAATGTCATGGTTCAACTAGATAGACCTTGCGTATCACTTCCATTCTGTAGATCCTGCATTGGCTGCCCATTTGTTACTGAGCTCAAATTAAGGTATTGGCTATCACAAATAAATCCCTTCCTGGCCTTGGCACCTTATATTTGTGGGACTGCCTCTCTCCCTATATGCCACAGGTGCTAACCTGAACATGGGCAAAATCAAAACAGCCTGTACTCATGCTTTCACCTTGTAGAATGGCTTGCCCAAGGAGGTCAGGAAAGGAACCACTCTCCTGGCTTTCTACAAACTATGCAAAACTGAACTATTCAAGATGGCTTTTCTGCACAGGTAATAGGGTTACACTGTAAAAAATGGTTTCACAAACTTACTTGGATAATTGATTGAGATTGCGGTCTATACTGCTGCATATAGCTTAAGCAGGATCCTATCAAGTAATTTATGTAGTGCTGAATGTGTCATACTTACACTATGCTTAAGTTCCTTTCGGTGATTCAAAATGTCTAAAAATCCTCACGTATTGGTTATTGAATGTCCCCCTTTGTTGATTGGACTATTTATAATCTGCCTTGAGTCCCTGCGTCAAAGGCATACTACAAATAATGTAAGTATATGAAATAGGCTTATTTTCAGGAAAAGTTTATTACAGAAAGCAAGGTGGATCCTAGTTTCCTTCTGATAACCCATGAGGCAGCCAGTGGTTCCCCAGGAGCCAAAAATATTCCTTCACCTTATTTAAAATTGCCTGCCTCATAGATGGGTTTTAGGTGACAACTGAATAGCTTATTATTTCATGGACAGCTTGGGAGTACTGGCATCCACCAGTGCTGCTAGCATGGCTCAGCAAGGCTGTTGGTGAGGCAAGGCAAAGGACGGGGTATCTCCCTGACCCATCTCCTCTTCTACTCTGGATATTTTTCTGATGTATCCAACATACCAAGCTTAATACACCCTTGAAAATGTAGCCCCAGGCTGTCAGATATTAATAAAATATTATTAATATCATGCTTTCCGAGGTAAATATCACAAAGTATGCTGAAGTGTAGCACATCGAATAGAGCATTTTCAGTACTGGGTAGGTGAAGATTGCAGTGATTTTCTGTACATTTGCTTGAATTGCCTGCTGCTTGATCTTATCTAGCCTCCAGCTATGGTGGCAGCCCAGGCATTGGCAACAGTCCAGTAAGTGGGGGCATGGGAATGCTTCTATGCATATTAGACGACCACTTCTTCCCATTCTTTTCCTTCATATCCCTGTAATCACCTTATCTCTGTACTCAGATCACCCAGTGCTAACCAAGGGATCTGAATATTAATTGGTGTTATTGTGTCATTCATTTTGGTAAAATAATCATATAAAAGAAAATGAATTTCCTTAGTTATTACCCAAATATACATACCTGTTCCAAAAGCTATGTTCATATTTTATCTGGCCACAGTGATCCAAGCTTTGAAAATTGCACCTAGGTTAGATTGCTGTAATGTACTTTGTGGGGCTTTCTTTCAAAACAGTCCAGAAACAAGGCTTATAAGAATGGCTAGAGAAGTTTACATAAATTTGTGATTATGAAGCTTCCTGTAATACAGAAAGGTCTATTTTCTTTTTCATATGATCTTTTTTTGGTCTTCAGTTAAGTTATTAATCAAATTGAGAAAAGTTTATAAACTCTTGATTATAATTGAGTTAAACTGTAGATTACATATTACATGATGTATGTATGTATGTATGTATGTATGTATGTATGTATGTATGTATGTATGTATGTATGTATGCCTCTTTCAGTGCCTTCCAAAGCAGCCTTATTCTGATTTGCTTCAATTGATTAAAAAAGGCCTGCACTGTCAGTTACTGAACAGATGAAAATTCCTTATATACACACAGTCCTTAGTAGAGACTATGGATCAAGTAACATAGAATGTCTATTAATTATATAATCACACACATTAGAGACATGATAAGGGGGTCAATTCCACCATCCCATGTTCTTTTTTTGGAAGACATTACCCCTCAAGCAGTAGATGGGGGGAGCCACCTGTATTGTACTTGTCTACTCCAAAAAGTACTTACTGCTCAGGTAGGTCAAATTTTGGTAAAAAATGAGAGTGAGAAGAGAGAAACCTATCCAAACCTGTTTTTCACTGTTAAAAGAAATATTAACCATGAATCTCCAGTTTCACAGTGTCCATGCTGTTATCTAAAGTTATGTTCACCATATGCATATTCCTAAATATTGTTTCCTTACAGAGTACAAGAAAAGATTCAGAGTAATCAAGAAGGTTACTTCAGTCACAGACATCAATAATAACAGAAAAAATACTATTTGGGTTCTAAACCCAAGGTTATATGTTTATACAATTTCCATATTGTCCTTCACTTTTCCAAATGAAAGCATCCTGCACCACAGTAACATTGCAGGGTTGGGCTGCCAAGGTATGTAACTGCAATGACTAATATACCTATATAACAGTGGTGGCCCAACTGGCTCTCCAGATATCCACAGGAATTGTTGCCCACAGACATCTGGAGAACCACAGTTTGGCCATTCTTGCTTTAAAGTATCTGAAGAATCAAGGTGGGAGAATCTAAAAATGTTTGATTTTCCGAGGCATCCTCTTCATAACAATATGATGTATGCATTATTTTTATTTAGAACTAGGGCATAGAGTCTGAAAGACTGACATGAAGATTGTTGTATGATTTTTCAAGATATGTGTGTGGAAGAAAAAAATAACAGTGTGATTTTATCATGTAGCAGGGATTTGAACCTCACACAATGTCCAAGTCTTAATTGATAGAATTATATTTAGCTTTCAGATTCCACTGACTTTCTCCTTTTTAAAGTGGATAAAAGAAAATGAGCTAAATGCATACAGAGCAAAAATGCTGAAAGGACATCCAGATGGCAGCTGTCCCTGCTCCTACTTAGATACTGCAATGTCCCAGGAACAGAAGATGTGTCTCAGCTGTGTTTATTCCCAAAATGCCCCAATCCTTTCAACAGGATTTAATTATGCTCACTAACGGTACTAGCCTCCAGTTGAAGCTCAGTGAAATCAATGAGCTTAGACTGGTTGTGATGGACAGGCTAGGTTCCACCTCTCTTCAAGAACAAACAATGATTGCTGACAGAATGTTGAGGAGATTTGAAAACACAATTTAGAGGTGAAAAGACAGGTTAGCAGTTAACAGCTAGAGTTTAGCAGTTGAGAAGCTGACATCTTAAGTGCAAAGAGGGGCTTCTGACTGAGGGAAGGAATTATTAGGATTGGGCATGAATCGGCACATGAACTAAAGCTCATGATGAATTTTGGCCTGTTCATGAACTTCATGGTAGGTCAACTGGCATAAACTTTCCGTGAACTTCCAGCAGTTTGTGGTGGATTGTGGAGTTCATTAATGGATATATTTCCAGACAGATTGTCTCTGCTCAATCAAAATGTTTACAAATATATGTATGTATGTATGTATGTATGTATGTATGTATGTATATACACACTAGAAAATAAGCCCGCTGTAGTCTAAATACAGTGGGCGCTAGCGGGGCTGGCAAGTTGGGGGTGGGGGCTCCGCGGCCTCCCAAGGCCCGTCGCCGGAGCCATGGGCGGCGGTGGGCCCGTGATCAGGGTTATGGGGCGCCCTACCTTTCTGCAGTGGTGGCAGGAGCGTGGCCTGGTGGGGTGGGCGCAGCAAGAAGCTGGCGGCGGCAGGGGTGGCTGGCTGTGGCGTCTTGGGTGCGCAGGCTGCGGTGGCTGCAGGGCTCATTTTAGGCATCGTGGAGGCCGCACGGAGGGAGATGCGAAGGCATGCACATGCGCAGATGCATCTCCCGTTGGAGCGGCAGCGGCTGCCTGTGGCAGAGGGAGTGCAGGCCTGGCGGGGTGGGTGCAGCAAGGATCTGGTGGCAGCAGGGGTGTCTGGCCATGGCGTCTTGTGGGTGCGGTCCATGGCGGCTGCAGGGCTCGTTGTAGGCGTCACGGAGGCCGCACGGAGG
This sequence comes from Paroedura picta, assembly GCF_049243985.1. Taxonomy (NCBI): domain Eukaryota; kingdom Metazoa; phylum Chordata; class Lepidosauria; order Squamata; family Gekkonidae; genus Paroedura; species Paroedura picta. The sequence continues at coordinate 42,225,594 of NC_135377.1, read as the reverse complement.
GAGACATGAAGGCGCTCGCATGCGTGGACACGTCTCTCATTGGAGCGGCGGAGGGCCGGGTGTGTCGGCATCGATGTGGCCATGTGCTCAGCCGGAGGGAAAGGGCAGGGACACAGCTGAAGTGCGCAACGGTAAGTTGGGGTGGGGAGAAGGGTTGGTGGGCTGGTAAGGGACGGGCAGGGCGGTGTTCGTGGTGGGAAGGGTGCGGAGAGTGGCCGTGGGAGAGTCTCACATGGGGGGGAAGCGGCAGGTCCCTGGGGCGGCAAGGGCTGTCATTGTGGCCAGGGAAAGCAGGTTTCCCTGGCTGCATCAGCGTGGGGCGACCCTCGTCCCTGGCGGCCATCCCCGTTCTCAGGCAACTCACCTTCTGGAGGGCGCAGCATGGAGGATGGCCGCTCGGGAGGAGTGGAGAGTCGGTGGCACTCCATACCTTCTCTTCTGTTGGATGTTGGCAGTTAAGACTGAGAGGCAGGGAATGTGTTAAAAGCAGAGCATATTAATTTATTCATGATTGTGACCACCTCTCCCCTGATGAGTCAGGGGCATTAGGTGGACTCAGGGCTCTGAGCCACCTATCTCTCTGCTGATGCCAAGCAGAATGAGGCTTAGCTAATAAGAATCTTTTCCCCCTCACCATTGGAAACAAAAAAGGTCAGATGGTGGCATCCTGTTTGGGTGCCTGCAGAATTGGACTCCTTTGTCTATTTTTTTTTTAATTTGGTGATACTTTTGAAGAGAAGCTCCTGCAGCCACGCTGCAAATTTGGTGCCTTTATCTCAACACTCACCTACCCCAACCATGTAATAGATGGGAAAGGAAAAATTGTTCATTTTTAACTGTTTGATCTCGACACAACTGAATCATGCCCAAATTGGTGTTTGGCAGTTTGGCCAAGGCTGGTCCAAGCTATTTAATCACAGGGGGAAGTTGATTCAGACTGGATTAGTCCAAAAATTGTCCAAATAAACATTGATTCAGAGTATCCAAACTGAATCACACATGCCTGGTGTCTAGCATGCCAGGGACATCGTGAACTGAACCAGTTTGTTTGGCACCTCTGATAGTACATGATGGTTCATGGCTCATAAATGCCAGGAACCACAAACTGAATTGAACCACATTTTCCTGGTTCATTCCCATCCCTAGGAAAGGCATGTTGTTCTCTACAAATGTACACAAGCAGTAGGTCTTTTGAAAAAGTCAGTAAAAGGTAGAGCCTATAGAGACTTGCAATCTAGGAGGCAGGACTCTGGCCCAGCTTCCATCTTGACATGTGACTTGAAGTACAGTACCCTGCATCTTTTTCCCCAAAAGTTGAGTGTGGGAGGATTTCTGCTGTACCCCACATAGAGAAAAAGTTACCTTTTTAAAAATAATAGCAGCTCATGGGACTGGCTTCTGCTCAGAAAGAAAGGCAAGATGAAAACTGCTGAATGAAATTCCCTCCCACACTGCCATGGTCCTTTGACATGCACGCAAAAACTGATACTTCAAATGGTGCTTTGACAAAACCGTTTGGCTCTTCATAATCCAGATTACTGACATTTTTTCTTTCTCCAATAAACCATGCTCAAACCACTTTAGTCTAGAATCAAATAAAGAATGAGATTTCTACTAGAACTTTCTCTTTGAAATCCTGGCACATGGCTTTTGGGACATTCAACACTGCAGTGGTCTGTATTTACAGATTGCCCATAATCAATGTGCTGTGGAAGCATAAATATTTCAGCTTCTAATCCTTTTGTGAACGATGCGCATGAGGGGGAAAAAACCATACAAAGCTCTGAGTTGGTTTACCATGCCAAGTGTAATGTTACGCTGCATTGTCAAAGTGTCACATGCACATGTTCAAACAAAACACTATAAAACCAACAGCTGACAGTTGCCTACGCAAACTTTTGTTCAGCAACTCTTCACTGAGAAAACCTCTTCGTCAGCTCACTGGAAATGACACAGTTCATCGGGCCCTGACAATAATCACATTCTCTGAAGTCCAAAATCGAAATATTTCTCTTTTTCTATCCCCTCCCCTGGCTAGTAAAGATAGCTTCTGAAAACTAGCTCTGCCGAGAAACAGCCTTTGTTCGCTATTGAAGCAGACATCAAACATGTGTGTCAGGATCAAAAATGCTATTTTGCAGTCCCATTATGGAGAAAAAAGAGTGGGGAAAAAATAGGCAAGCTATCTTCCCAGAGGATGCTGGCTTCCCCCCCCCCCCCCGCCCCCCAGTCTTAGTCCTAGAAAAGTATTCCTAGGCCAATTAAGTACATCTAATGTCAGTAGGAAATGGCCAATTAAAGTGCAGTCTTTGCAGTCAGATGCAAGGCACCAAATAAGTGGGCAGAGTAAACAAGAGTTCCAACTGATGTCCCCAGCCTACCTGCTTGCCTGTCTATTTCCTTTTCCTCTTCATTCTCCTTTGTCAGTGTAAGCATGTAACAATTTAGGAAAGATAACAGTGGGAAGTGAGCAACTCTACCATTTTGATGGAAAAGATCAAGTATTTTTTCCTTCAGTACTTAAAATGTAGTGCTCTCAAGGAAGGATACTTGCAAGCAACTGCAGAGAATTTTGACACAAATATAGATATTTTAATCTTAATATGAACAAACTGTTCACTTACATGTAAGTTGACCCCTCAGTCTAATTGGTCTTGATGGTTTGGTTTGAAGTTTATGTCAAACACCATTCCAAGTGCATTGCAATTGTGTAGCAGAGTCACTTCAAAAGCAGTAGAGCTGATTTTTGTACCCCGCTTTTTCCTTCCAGAAGGAGTCTTAAAGCAGCTTACTAAACCCTTCCCTTCTTCTCTCCATAACAAACATCCTGTGAGATAGTTGAAGCTGAGAGACTTCGGAGACAATTGTGAGTGGCCCAAGGTCACCCAGCTGGCTGCAGGTGGAAGAGTGGGGAAACAAGTCCTGTTCTCCAGATTAGAGGCTGTCAGTCTTAACTACTACACCAAGCTGGCTTTCAAGAATTTCCTGGATATGTTGGTTTAGATGCTTCAGAATCATGGTCACATGAGGGCAACTGATCAGAACAGTTCTCTATCATGATTCAGGATGACAGACATGTAATTGCATAGGTCTTCTCATTAAAAAAAAGCATAACTACCATTCCTATGAAGCCATGTGAAAATGTGCAAGATCTGGATGGTTCATCTGCTTTGGCCACTGATGATGACTGACCCAGATAGCAAAAAGAGATACAGGGTGGCATCTTACAATTGTAAGTCACTAGCTGTGAAACACTAACATAGTGTGCATTTAAAAAAATGTCAGGCAGCTGGAAATAGTTGTGACAATGAACAGGAGGCCAGGACCAAACACATTCAGTCTGGATTCAGTTGAGCAGTTTGTCAAATGTTAAACTGTGCTAATCCGAAATGGTAAATAGACCTAGGCTGGTGATTAAACATCTTTGATTTTTCCTTAGAGATTTGTAACTTGAATCATGCTGTGACTGGTTAATATATACAACTGTACAGTGAAATCACCTATTCCTTTAAATGTAGATTTCCATCCTTCCTTCCCTTAGGAGAAAAATGCAACTCCCACTCATTTCTTTGACCAGGAATAGAATGCAGGGCATTGAGAGAAGTCATTCCTCACCACAAATAACTGAGGAACTAGGCAGCATGGAGTTCTCTTGGTTTATTCCTTCAGTTACAATTATGGGGCATTATTTCCCAACTGATATGATGTCTGTCCCCAGTTTCAGTCCTATGCGTTCAAAAAACGAATTTTTGGTGTGATAGGGGAAAAGATCTTTGAAAGTCTTACAGGGGAGCAGTCATTCTGAGGTCCTAGGCCCATTCCACACACATAAGTTAATTCACTTTCAATGTGCTTTGGTAGCAGGATTTTCCTGTGCAGAACAGGAAAATAACTTCTAAAGTGCATTGAAAGTGCATTATCTATTGTGTGCAGAATAGGCCCAAGTCTATACTTAGGAAAGAACAAGTTGGTGAAGACCAAGGGTATATCACTAGCAAAAAGAGTTATCAGGGACTTAAAGATGCTTAAGGATGAGTGCCCTGAAGTGTTGGTGGTCTGGATGGAATTCCACCTGTCTGGAGGTCTTCCACCAGTGACCACAGGAAAAGCCAGACACAATGCCATCATGGCCATTAGAAAGGCAGCCATTTAATTAATTTCAATGATATTTAAATTGATAAACTAGTTGAACCCATACTTGGTTGACTTCCAAACAGATTTTGAGCTCACAATGTATAGTGTTCAATTACAGGAAAAGGGGAGTGGAGGAGAATTTATTCACAAAAAAAAGTTGAAATCTTTCAAGTTCATCCATACACAACAGTATCTCCAAGCAGTCATCACAAGCAGTCCCATGTAAAATGTGTTACAGTTGTTAAGCTTGTAAACATGGATCAATGTGGCAAGATCCCTTACACTAAGAAATTCTGACCTGTTTGGATTAATGAGTTTGTGCTGTATAAAGTTAGTGACCCAAATTTTCTGAGGGAAGATAGTGTGTGTTTGTGTAAGGCGGAACAACAGTGTGAGGGTTTTTGCTTTTAGGATTTTTTGTGTGTGATATTGTATGATTCTATTTGTTCTTTATGGCTCTTGGTTTCTTGGTTTTCAAAACGTCTTCAGTTTCTTTTGTTCCGAAGCACTGGATTAATATTTTACAGCTTGCTACAGATGCGATTTTCAAGGTTTATAAAATGAAGTGTCTGGAGGGATTTTATTAATAGCTGGAGAATGGCCAGCTTATTCCAGTAATTTCATCTGTAAAACAAGGATGAGCAAGAGAATTGAAAACATGTACAAATTGCATTATAAAGCTCTATACAGTGTCACTGTTTATTATTTTATTTATTCAAGAGCAGTTATAGGAAACAAATCAACCAGCCTGACCTTTCATGCTGATATAAATACAAGATTTATTAGTTGTTATTGAAAACTTCAGGCATTATTCAGCACTGAAGGAAAAGCAAAATAAATATTCTGGCAGTAGAGAGATACCAAGTTATTTTTCTATGGTGTTGCAAATTATTCAGTAATAAGGGAAGCGGGTCTGGTGTTGTCATGAGGATGCGAAGAAAATAAAACATTTCCTCAAATAGATCTATCTCCTTTTCTGATCTGGAATTGCAAAAGAATTGTCTCCCATCCATGAACTTCAGTTAACCATAAATGGCAAGATACAAGCCTGAGGTCTCAGATGGGCATATAAAATAATAATCTTCATGGCTTTCCTCAGATGAAATGACCCTGCATTTGGTCATTTTATTTTTACTTTCTTCAAACAATATTGTATTGCTCAGTAGGGCCCAGTTTTTCTTTGCCACAACAGCTACACAGAGAATGAACGTAGTGGGGGGGGGGAATACTCTTCAAGAAGGTAAAAGGGGAAATTCAGACTGAAATCTAAATGGCTATGGAATCTACAATGAAGCACTATTTTTCCCAGTGCCTTTCCCAGGGTTATTCTCTGTGCTCCCTGAAAAAAAATCAGAGGGACCCTTTTTTTGTGGCCTTTCTTCAAGAGCGAAGTGAGTGGCTGCAGGTTTAACCGAAAACAAGCAACATGGTGTGCTTCTGGAAGCAATGCATCTCTGTACCCCAGCCAATACACAATATAAGTTTTTTCTGGAGTTCTCCTCAGCTGAATGTAGTAACAAACAAGCAAATAATGATGGTTAATATGATTGACAACTTACAAGTGGGGCCTGGAGATCTCACAGAATTGCAACTAGTCTCCAGACTACAGAGACCAATTCCCCTGGAGAAAACGTCTCATGTGGAGGGTGGACTCTATGGCATTATAACTCGGTGAGATCCCTCCTCTGCCCAAGCCCCTCCCTTCCCAGGCTCCATTCCCAAATCTCCAGGAATTTCCCAATGTGGAATCAGTAAACCTAATAATTCAGAACATACAAATGGTAAACCTATTTCAATGCTGTATTTATAGCTATAGCATGTCTATGCTATAATTATACGTTCTAAATCTGGGACAGGTGTACTATCTTTAAACATTCATGAACACAGGAAACAAAGTAGAGATTTTTAAATATATATTTCTAATTTCATAGAAATCAAGTAAATTGACCATTCCAAAACAGCTCTTTGACCAATCATGCACGGGCTGGAAAGCCCATGATGTCAGTGAGAAGGCTTTGGGGAAAATAACTGATTATGTATGACATCGCTACCATCCAAGGCCTGGCCTAACCAAATACCATTCAGTTTTATAGTACCATTCAGAATGAGTACCATTCAGTTTTATAGCTGTCCCATCCTTGTGATGTTATCTTGTTGTTTGGTTGGCATTATCTAAAAACATGTCACATAAGAAACATAGTATTTGAAATCATGTTTAAAAAATTCTGGCCAGAGGGAAGCATTTTACTCATGATGTCACTGTCAAAAGCTGTTGACTTGCATAAGGGGCCATTTTCTGGCTCCAAGAAACGGCATAAGGGGACGTTTTCTGGCATGCACACAAATTCTTTGTTGGCATATAACAGGCCACAGCTTTATTAACCAAACATAAATAGTGTTGGTGTGGCAGAGGACATATAAGTTCTAAGTAGCCATCTGGCTACTGTTCTTCCCTACTACAGTGGCTCCCATGGATCCTGCACTGGTTCCCAGCTGGGAACACAGGTTCCCCCTGCCACTGTAACCCCTAACTAGGGAAGTGTCCCTTGGATTGCCAAAAGTGTTGCAAACTACCCCTCAACCCATCCCCAGGACACCCGAGCCTGAATGTCCCCTTGCCTTCCCAGCTGGGTCGGCATTATCTCGCAGGTTACCACCTCCTTATAGAGGCCCCTTTCCTGGGGAGTCGGCCACACAAGACAGAGTCCCCTCCAAATCCTCTACATCCCCTGCCAACCCGCCAACCTACAAGCTATGATAATTCAAGCATGAACAAACAATTAGCACAAACTCTTTATATCTGCCAACCCTGGCCTAATGGTTAGGAGGGTGGGTTCTTTGCAGGTGGCATCACTCTGCAAAAGAGGCTGAGTATGTGACTCCTTAAAAGGATGCCAACTGCTCTGCCCCCTCCTGAATGGCCAGACACATGCAGCTTTGTACCTGCATCCTGGCTGCCCATTCTGCTCACCTTCCCCACCCACTCCCTTGCTGTGTCAGTGGCTGTCCTGGGTAAGTCCAGGCCTTTCTTTAGTTTTGGAGCTCAGAGAATGTGTTATGCATTTTAAGCCAAGCTATCTTTTTTCTAGCTTCAAAAGAATTCTATGGCATGTGGCGGGGGGGGGGGGGGGGGGAAGGTTCAGAGTTTGTCTGAATTTCATTAGCATTTTGGTTTGCATATTTCTTTATTCTAGCTTCCTCTTCCATACCCTTTGTTCTGATACCCCTGCCATAAACCAACCATTAAACACACTTGAATATAATCTGCTCTAGACTACAGAACTGAGTTGACATCTATTTCTTTGCAAAGCTGGACCACACAAGTATCCAAAGATTGTAAACTTTTTTTGCCAACAGAGCCATGGAAGCTGATGCATTATTGTTTATTTGTTTGATAATCTAGTGGCAGGATTAACATACAATAGTCCTCACAGGACTTTACAGTTTGGAAAAAAATATGCAAAGAGAATCACATTTCATTTGGTGCCCATGTTACAATCCCACCGCATGAGGAAAGCTCACACATCAACAAGAATGCAGCATTAGAAGCTTTTCTAATGGTGTGTTTATTTTGCACATGCAAAAAGATTTTGATATGCAGTTTCTTTCCATCATACAATATGTAACTGTATTCAAGAATCTTCAGTTCCATAAAGATCCCATAGCTCAGTTCTATGAAGGCTGAATATCTGAACAGATCCAAGATGTACCACATGCCTTGTTGAATGTTTAAACCAGCTGGATCAAAAGATACAAATAGAGGCTACGAAACTAGGAAATTCATCAGCATCTTTGCCATTGAGAATGAATACAAAGAGAGGATGTGCAGAAAGTGAGATTGTACTGAGATTTGAGGTTACATAAAGCTTTTATGACAACTCTTACCTGGGGATGATGAAATGGAAAGTGACATTATAAGGTAGCAGATAGTATAAGGGAAAAATTCAGTGAGCACAGCTGTTCCCTCTAGGCTGCCTCTATTCCGCTACCATTCCTAAACAGTTTTCTTTCTCTCTCATTTCCAAGGTAAATACTTAATGAGAAGAAACTATCAACTAAAGCACGGATGCCATGAGCATTCAAATTATATTGCTTTCCTACCAGTTTATAGCTTTAGCCAATGTAAAAAGCTCAACATGTGAACAAAAACTAGGGCAAGGTCCCAGGAGCAGTGAACTTAAACAAAGGAGGAGTAGGCAGGTGAAGTCCCAGGGACCACCTCCAGCTCAGCCCCGACCTGATACAGTCCCTGACGTGGGAGAACTGACCATCCTGACACTGCAGGTTCCCTCCCAGTTCCCAACCATATAACCAGTTGGTGGCAGCCTACCCAATGTTCCATCTTGTCCTGGACCCACAAAGGTGGTGATGGTGTAAGTTATAGCCACATCTTCTCCTCCAAAGACTAATTTCAAAGGCCACCTGAATAGATTCATAACTAAATTATTATTTGAATCTAGCCGTCCTAGGTCTAAGATCATGTTCACTGAACCACACAGGCTATCCATACTTTTTGGTATAAAGAAAATAAATGCAAAATAAAAACAGGTGCATTCTTTAAATCAATAGCTACTCATTCCATTTTTTCCTTGATATTATACTATGATTTATAATTTAGGGTATATGAAGAAATTCATGTGCCCCCCCCCCTTTGGAGGTTTGAAATGAGCAAAATCTTTACTCTGAGTCTTAAATGTTTTCCCCTCCTATCTGAGCAAAGAACGTGCTGGGGAGGAGTAATCACTCTTCGTGAGTAATTCCATACAAAGTTCATGTAGCAGCAGCTAATCCAAGAGAGAAAAAGAAGCCTCTCTAGGTTTGGGAAATCTTGGAGGGCAGAGTAAAATAGGGCCTGCAGGCTGGGTATACCAAGGTAGATGTTTCTAAGCCTCTCCTGGCCCCTTACAAGAAAGTTGCTGTACTTCACTAGTTCACACTGACATGGTTCCATCTGTTTGGATAAAGGCTTTTGGTTGGATCTATTACATGAATAGTATAAACCTCTGTTGCAACAATATTAGAAGCTAGTAATAAAACAGAAAAAAAAAATTGGCTAGATGATTTTAAATTGGATGTTAAGGGCCCTGATCTGTGTGTCCTCACAGTCCACAGTCACATCTCTACCATATTGGTCTTTACCAAAAAGCTTAGTTATCTGTGCTTTCTCATGTAATGGTTCTCAAGAGAAGCCTTCTAAATCTGGTTTTGCCTACTGAATTTATAAATTGCTTCTCAGGAATATAGCCTTAAGTGTCATTAATTGCAAGAATATTTAATGAAGCATAGATTGCTCTCCTCTCCTTGTGACATCAGCATTGAATAGCTTTACCTCTTAACATAAAATATGTCACTTCTATTCTTCCGCATGAGAAATATATCAAATTATATTAATGTTCTAAAAACTTTATATTCATTAGGCTACACATTGCTTCTGGATCACAAGGTGCTTCAGAATTCTGTTACCAGCAAATAATTGGTGCAAATTTTTAGGGAATGTGAACTGCTGCTGTAGTAGTTAGAAAACAATTACCTTAGAAACCCATCTTCTTGCCTATAAGTGTCATCCTTCTTATGCTGTTACCCAAACTTGACTAAAAGAATGGGAAATTAACTTTAAAATAGGAGCCAGCCAGCCAAATTCTTGGAGTACCAGCCGGATGTGAGATCTCCATGTTGTCTTAGTGAGAATCCTGGTTGCGGCGTTCTGTACCAGTTGTAGTTTCCAGATCAAGGATAAGGGTAGGCCTGTGTAGAGCGAGTAGCAGAAGTCCAGTCTAGAGGTGACCATTGAATAGATCACTGTGGCTAGGTGCTCTGGGTCCAGATAGAGCGCTAGTAGTTTGGCTTGGCAGAGGTGGTAAAATGCCATCTTTGTGACCTGGGCTTCCATTGTAAAGGAAGCATCTAGGATCATGCCAAGGTTCCTGGCAGAGTGAGTTGCTAGGAGCTGCACAACATCCAGAGTGGGCAGGGACACTTCCTCCCATGGTCCCTTCCTACCCAATCACAGGGCTCCGTCTTTTTCAGGGTTGAGCTTCAGATAACTCAGCTTGATGCATTTTGTCACTGCTTCCAAGCATCTGACTAAAGATTCCAGTGGGAAGTCAGGGAGTTACCATGGCCAGCCTTTCACAAATCTACCTGAATATAAAGAGAGAACATTACACCAAGAATTTCAAAAAGAGATCTAAGGAGGGAATGTTTAGTGTAGTGGTTAAGAGCATGGACTTCTGATCTGGCAAGATGGGTTTGATTCTGTACTCCTCCACATGCAGCCAGCTGGGTGACCTTGGGCTCACCACAGCACTGATAATGGGCTATGTGAACTTACCTGTGATGCTGTTTGGCGGGTGGTGGACGAGCAGGAAGAGTGGTGGCTCAGGCAGCCATGCAAAGTGTTGAGGCTGTGCGCTGCAGTGGCAGTGCACACAGTATGAGAGGCAGGGCTAGGAGCATACTCTTAGGATGCTGTTTGGCTCCTTCCTGCTCTTCGCGGGAGTGCAGGCAAGCGAACCCACCCACCCACCTTGTTTTGTATCATTGTTTGCAGTTAATTGTTGTATTTTGTCACAGCATATTTTGCTCATGAGAATGAGCCTGTTTTGAGGGGAGCCGGTGTGTGGTTGGCCTCTTTGCGGGGATTGGGGCCTCCTTAAGGGGGTGGTGGTAGCAAGCAGCTAGCTGACCCGGCAGCTTATTCATGACCAGATGGCTCTGGAGGTAGCCACGGTGGTATGCACCCTTTGGCCTCCATCAGGGTTGTCTCCCATTCTTAGGCAAATCCAAATAGGAGATCCATATTCCCAGCAGTGAATAATGATTGACTCCTTGTGGGTTTTCATGCAGGTGCAGCATTCAGCAGACTGCCAAGGTCAGGATCATTCCTGTGTTGTGCCAAGCCTCCATGGGGGGTTGATTATTAAAGCTGTGGCCAATTAAAAGCCACAAACTTGAGTCACATCATCTTTCCACCTAACTGGCCTCCTGCCTGCCAAAGCTGTTCTGACTGAGCAGTAATACCAGGGCTCTCTCAGCCCCACCTACCTCACAGGGTGTCTGTTGTGGGGAGAGGAAAGGGAAGGTGAATGTAAGCCACTTTGAGACTCCTGGTGGAGAAATAAGAACTCTTCTTCTTCTTCCACTGTTGTGGCATGATCCCGTAACAACACGGAAGTGTAAGATTTTTTTAAAAAATTGTTCTGGTGTTGTGGCATTTCCCCATAGAAGCACAGAAGTTAAGTTTTTAAAATAATAATAATAATTTCAGAGCTTGGGGGGATGGAAGTTTGAGTCCCCGAAACAACTGATGTGCAGGGATTGGTGGCTTGTGGTGATTGACAAGCCAGGGAGCAGGGTGGGGGTGGGGAGAAATTCAAGTTGTTCTTGCTTGCTGCCTTGTTAGGAGGCAAAAAGCCATAACAAGGTGGTCGGAAAACACAGGAGCGGTCTCCCATTAGGAATCTTGCAAACACACAGCTTCCAACCACACATCTGCAAGCAGGAAGTGGCGCGAGCTTTACACCTCCATGTGGAATCAGTTGAAGGAAGGAAGGAAGGAAGGAAGGAAGGAAGACAAAACAATCCAAATACTAAACTATGGAGAACCCAAAACATCAACATAAATACCTCTCCAAAACTCCCCCTAGAAACCATATTCACTCTTATTAACTCTTTGTTGGGACAAAGGGCTGGGACAAATCAAACCAAAGTGTCAAGTAGCACCATCCACAGGCCAGAGTCTAGCATAAAAACCCGGCCAAGACTTACCTCGGCCAAACATTGACGCAGCGGAGGGCTTGCTGAGAGGAAGAGGCGACCACCCAGAGGCCCTCTAGTGTGCGTGCTGCCAGAACGCAGCATGCACAGTGTCAAAAGGCAGGGCAGGACCCGTGGCAGCTATTTAAGGCGCCACGTGCGCGGGTCTCGCCCTCTTTGCCAGGGAACGCCGCGGGAGCTGCTTCCCTCCCACCCACCCTATGTTGTATACAAAATTGTTCATAGTTTTGAGGTGGATGTTTTGTCAATAATTGTCACAGCTGTGGGTTTGCATGGGATGGAGCCTGTTGGCAGGGAGTCCGGTGTGCGATCGGACTCCCTGGGGTTTGGGGCCTCTCCTGAGGCGGCGCGTATACGAGCGCAGCTTACCCAGCTGGGAGGCCAGGGGCTCGTTTGCCAGGTGGCCTGGGGGCAGTCAAAGCAGGTTGACGCCTGGTGGCTCCCCCGCAGAGGTCGCTTCCCTTAGTGGCGGACTTCAGTAGGCAAGGGGACCTGCTCTCCCGGCTGGGAATGGTGCAGGTCCCCAGAGCGCCTCTGGACTCCGTGGGTTGTTGGTGCAGTCTGCTGACTGCTAGGTCAGGCTCCCTCTCCCATGCTGTGCCAACCCTCCCGTGGGGAGGTAATAAAGCTGTGGCCTTGTTCATCCCAGCATTGGTGTCACGTCTTATTCCAGCACATAATGCCCTCCTGCAAGTCAATGCAAACATGGTGTCTCTTCCACTATCAAAAAGCAGCAAGCTACACATACAGCACAAAATGGCCAGCATAATAACTGCAGTTTAAAGTTTCCTTTCCCCTCAAGAAAGACTTTGTGATTATTCAAGGAAACTCTTCTGATTAGTTCCAGGGCTAAGATTAGCCGGGAGAAATGCTGTTTCTTGGGGAATGGGAAGAAACATTTAAAAAAGGAGATTATGGACAGGCTGCATTAAATTTCTGATAATTAATTAACAATGTTAAAACATCCAGGACTTGTTCCAGGAGGGCTTTGACTTGCTCAGATATAGCCTATCCAACCCGGTACTGGGTAAGTTGGAAGCCTTTTAATAGCCATGACAGCAGCCATGGCAGCCATGGCTTCTGTTATGCTGATCTCTTTGGCCCATTATGCACGGAGTGGAAAGTCTGCATTCGGGGTGGAATGGCGGCGGCTAAAATCACCAATTATGCACGCTGCAGGCGGCAACCGGGTGCAGAGTCAACTTATGCCGCCGAAAAAGCCTCATTAGCGAGATGCGGAAGAAAGTGGAGCTTCCTGGGACCAGGGCGCAACCAGAAGCGGCTCTGGAGTATCTGCGTGCATAATCGGATACTCTGGGTTTTGCCGCCGTTGTGTTCCATCCCGTGCATAATCGGTTTGCTTCGCTTCTTCCTCCTCCTCGTTCTCCATGCCACCGTTTCAGCGGCCATGCATAATAGGCCTTTGAGACAAAAGAAGCATTGACATGATTTACTAAGCTGGTGATCCTCTAGCCTATATGGAATCAAAATGGTGCCTCAAATAGGAGATTTGCCTTCTACGTTCTTTAAAGCAAGCCAGATGCATACACTTCCCAGCACCATTTTGTTATGTTATTCTAAAAGTAAAGTTGCTTGGACCTGGATAGCCCAGGCTATCCCAATCTTGTTAGATCTTGAAAGCTAAGCAGAGTTGCCTTGGCTAGTATTTGGAAGGGAGATGGAAGCAGGCAATGGCAAACCACCTCTGAATATGTCTTATCTTGAAAACCCCATGGAGTCACCATAAGTTGTTATTATTGATGTCGTGGCTTGTTTATCATATGGCAAAGTTACACACAAGCAGCATATAAAAATATAAAATATTAAGCCAAGTAGGAACAATGGTTATGCAGGCAGATTGGACAATCCACTAAATACTAATATTGAAGTTCTCAATCCACTCAGTTACAGCTAGGGAGAGTACAAAGCACTTTGTCACAAAAGTCAGCTGTGGCCTTATTAGAAAAAGAGCTGCATTTAAAATCCTTCTCTGATCACAATGAACACTGGTCTTATATATGGAACTGTATTTCCTGATATCTCTTTTTTAAAATCATCCATATCCAAACCAAAATAACTGGTTATGTTTTCTTTGCAACATTGTTCTTACATTTTTGTCTTCAGATCTAAGTTTTAACTTTTCTGGAGGAGTTAATATCCATTTCCCCTTTTTTCTGTTATTGTGAAAGACATAGGCTCATTACATGGTTGAGAAGCATTAATCATCTGGAGCAGATTTGTGGTGTTAAGGCTTTCATTAACTGTGGAGTAATGGTAGAGGAATATCCTCTGCTTAGTCCTAATTATCTGCATTTTATCTGGTCAAAAACTCAAAAAGAGAATTTGCATTGTGAATCTTCAGGAGGAAATACATAAAATGCACACACGTGCACATGCTCACAAATGTACCAACCTGATGCCCATTTCTACAAACCAGTTCTCCACCTCCCCCCTTAAGAACAAAACCATATGGTTTTGTATTCAAGAAAGAAGAATTAACCATGAGGAATGGTTCTTTAAATAGTAAATAGGCTTAATAGTGGTCATACCTGGCCTGAGCTATCCAATAAACAATGAGTTCTGTCAAAACCACACACTGATGGTACAAGCTTAACCTGGGTTTCCTGAACACACTTAGATATATCTTGATTGTATATTCTGCTTTAGTGCCTGTGCTTTGCACAGCATTAATCAGTGAGCAACATTGTTCATATTTGTGCATATGTAGGCTTTACAAACTGCATTGTTATTCCCATGCAACACTTCAAGAAGTACAAAGTATTTGCAATTCAAATTGGAATGGTCAAGTCATATAAATATGCATGACAATGAAACTGAGACAGGAAAAGTGGGCAAGAGTGGACTGTGAGAGAGACAAGTCCCACGGGTTCTCCACCACCATTATTATTACTATTCCACTCAGCTTTAATCAATCAAGGAAAAGACTTCTTTTGTTAGTAATATCTGTTGGGTGGGTTTGTTAGATGGCTGATAGGTCAAACAGGGCAGTTAAAACACTGAGAAAGCAGCACACATGCATAAAGCTTCTGAACATTTTTGAGTGCTTGAGAGGACTGGTGTTGGTTCTATTACTAATCAGAAATATTGTCATGAATAATAAAGAAGTAGTGATGAGTAGAGATTGGCAAAAACTGGCTCATAAACCAAAAGTTTGTTTTAGAATTTGGCCAGTTCATAGATTGCAAAGTGATGTAAGGCAGTTCATGATGGCTCATGAGCCATTTAATCCTCCACTTTCTGCTCTTCATGAAAAACAGCTGAGCAGCACAGAGCAGAAAGCAGGGGTTTAAATGCCTCTAAAACATTTAAACCCCTTTCTGCTCTTCACAAAAAGCACTGGGAAATAAAAAGCAGGAGGTTAAACGCAGAGCCATTTAAACCCCTACTTTCTCTCTCACCAGTGCCTTTCATGGGAAATCCCTGCTTTCTGCTTCCCTTGAAAAGCAGCAGGGAGCAGGAAGCACTGGTCATAAACTTAAATCACAAACCAACCTTCCAGTTCATATTTATTCATGGTTTGATTTGTGTTTTGCCCATGAACCAAACTGCAAAAATACTATCAGAGCCCATCCCAAGTAATGGGGAAAGAGCTACTAAAAAAGTTTAGCAAGGTAAAACATGCCATATGTTACTGTTCAGAATCTGTTTATTCAAGCAACCATTCAGATTCTGAGAACACATAGCATTTCAGCAATCCAAGGAGTAGGAACAAAGCATATCAAATCAGCTATTTCTAAGCACATTTGATTTTCAGTGAGTTAAGGCTAGTTACTCACATGGATGTCAGATGAACAGTTTGGTGTAGTGTTTAGGAGTGCGGACTTCTAATCTGGCATGCTGGGTTTGATTCTGCACTCCCCTGCATGCAGCTGGGTGACCTTGGGCTCGCCACAGCACTGATAAAACTGTTCTGGTCGAGCAGGAATATCAGGGCTCTATCAGCCTCACCCACCTCACAGGGTGTCTGTTGTGAGGAGAGGAAAGGGAATGCGACTGTAAGCCGCTTTGAGCCTACTTCAGGTAGAGAAAAGCGGCATATAATAACCAACTCTTCTTCATATTATGAGTTCTCACCCACCCCATTTTAATGGCAACTTCTGACAGAAGCAGGAAAGAAACTCAGAGCATGATGGCAAGAAGCCACACGTGATCCTCCACAAGGTCAAGTGATCCTCTACAAATAACTTCATATGTTATGGCACCACACAGACCATGCCATGTATTCATATAATCATTTATGCTATGTCTTTAATGAAGTCTGATGGGATTTTTTCTTCTCCCTAAAATGTCAGCATTCCTTTATAGTTTGTTCAAGTAAATTTAAGTCTACAGCAGCTCTCCCTGATCTCCCATCACAGTGAAATAGTTCCGGTAATTCCTCCTCAGTCTACCTCAAGAAGTATTACTTTATTTCAAAATGTCTTAGATATTTTGCCAAAATAATCCACTTACTTCTAGTTCTAATGTTGTTTCAGAAGAAATGTTATAGCAAATGTAGAAATAACAAAAAGCATCCTGCTCTCTTGGTGATTTAAAAAAAATAATACACCCATGTATTTAAACTACAAGTACAACAATATAGACTAGATATCAGGAAAAAATATTTTAGTCAGAGTAGTTCAGCAGTGGAATAGGCTGCTTAAGGAGGTGGTGAGCTCCCCCTCACTGGCAGTCTTCAAGCAAAGGTTGGATACACAGTTTTCTTGGATGCTTTAGGATGCTTTGGGTTGAACCTGCGTTGAGCAGGGGGGTTGGACTAGATGGCCTGTGTGGCCCCTTCCATCTCTATGATTCTATGATTCTTCCTTATCCATCACTAGTAAACAGATCTAGAATTGATCTTGACTCAAAGCCTTTTGCGACATACAGAAATATAATCTTGTGTTTCTGTATAGTACTATAACCAAAAGGAGTTGGAGTTCATGGCAAAGCTGTAGCATTAATAAGATCCCTGCTACTTCAGTTCAAGTCTGTGGGGTACTTGTTGATATGGAACATGTCTTCTAGCATGCCCCCTGAAATGGATGTGACATCATATGTGACATTCATAACCCTGCTCCAGGGATTGCGCTAGAAAAGGCAGGGGGTGGCTGGAGGAGGAGGCCAAGGCAGCAGCCAAAGTAGCAGCTGTGAAGCCTCTGTGGGCAGAGGCAGCAGCCATGAAGTCTCTGTGGGTGGGGAGGTGTGGCAGCAGGCCCAGCCAGCACTGCCGGAAGAGGTAAGGAAAGGGGGAGGGGAGAGAGTCAGGGTATGTTTCTGAGGGAGGGGAGAGGGACCAGGGAATTGGTCAGGGAAGTGAGTGGCAAGGGGTGTGGGGCCAGGGCAGAATGGGGAGAAGGAGTGTGTGTGTGAGAGAGACAAGGGGAGGGAGGAGGGACCAAAGTATGTGTTCCACAAACCTTGTGAGAATACCTTGGGCTGTCACTAATTTATTTTCTTTTTTTAATTTAGATGGATCAGGGACATTGAATATTTTGGCCCTCAGAATGTACAGTCTAAAGCCACCTGCCATTCTTTCTTGCTAGAGGGCATAGTTTATACCAATCAGACACAAAAAATATATAAATCAAACAAACCAATTTAGCAGCAGATAAATAGCCTTTTAAAAAACAGTGTTGGGGTGCAGAAAGTGTTAATCATTTGGCTTTTCATCACTCCCATTATGGATGAAATCCAAAGTGATGTATGCTTTCTTGTCTTTCTTTCCTATGTAATATTTGAAATTCAGAGTCGAACATCTGTCCTGTGTCCAAATGTGAATACCCCTCATGGGAATACTCCCATGAGAAAAGCATGGACATTTGTGGCACCAAAGAGGGATAGAGGGAGAGGCAATGAGGAATAAGCACACATAAAACCATTTTGTGGTCACAAGGTGGTCACAGCTTGTTTATTATATACAACCAAGAGCAGTGATGATGCAATTTGGGGGCAAAGCCTGGTATCGTCACCTTCCGTGATTGCCCGGCAGCCTAAAAAGGAGTGGCAAGGTTAACTAACTTCAGTGCCTTACTATAAGATGAGAATGCAGACAAATCAATGTTCATAGTTTTGGAAGTGTGCTCATTTTCATTCATGTGTGCCAAATACTGCAGGATTAATGACCCAGGGACCAGGAAACGGTTATGGGGACCAAGAGACAGCACAGTTGGCATTTCTGCATCCCTAGTTCTGCTTCTGAACCACAATGCTTCGTTACTACTCTTTCCTATAAAAATATAATTTATCAGATTATACTACTAGTCATCTAAATCCTGCTCAAGTGAATGAAATCTGGCTGTATTATATAATGAATTTCCATCATTTACATATACAAAATAAAGCACAGTCATCAAGCCCTCTATGCTTTCTTTTCTTATAGTGCTTATGTCTGTTTGAATAATTCAAAGTTTCAAGAAACTGAAATTGGAGCCAGGTAAAATACTGTTATCTGCCTAGAGAAAAGGAAAGCAATAAACACTTTTTGTAGATTACGTGGGGAACACAAGATGAAAAACACTGTTTAAATGGAGCATTGACTCTTTCATCCATTCACTGAGCCACAAAACTGTAGCTCATTACTAATCCTCAATTTGTCTTTGCACAAAAATCATATATAACTAAATGGAGAAGAAAAAGCATCTACAGTAACTATAATGTTATGATTATTTTCCACAATATTTAAAAAATCTTGAATGCTAAAATGATTTTAAAGATTTTTTAAAACCCTTTCATATCCATTTATTGAATAATATTTCCTAGTAATAGTGATCTTGTTGATGGCAAGATTGTCAACAAGTAATTGAATCCTGCAAAGCATTCCAGAATCTTTCAGGATCTATAAGTCCCTGTGGCTGGGCAAAAATATACCCACTGTCCAAACATGGCAGTGGTGGCACCCGAAACTGTTTCTTCAGGGCTTAGTAGTAGTACCATGGGATGACATTAGTCATCTGACCGTGTATTGATGCCATCAGATCCAGCTGTACCCCTGTACTGAAGATGAAATCGAGGTTATGGCCAGCCTGATGGGTGGAACCGACAACAAATTGTGAGAACCCAGTGTTGCTATGGCCAACACCAGGTCCAGGTCAAGTCCTGGACTTGAATTTTGTTCTGCATGCATTACATGTAAATATGCAGAATACACCCTCGATAATTTTTTGTAAAAATGGAGACAACAACAAGGAATAATTGGATACCTTCTTTGTCAGAGGAGAAAATGCTGAAATATTCCCTCTACCTTGGCACATCTTCATTTATAAGCTTAAAATATATTTAATTTTACTATTTTGACAGGCATATTTGGATGTGGGCTGCTGTCAATTATCTGAATTTTAGTCAATTTTGAACTAAAATTAGTAATGTATTTTTTAGAAAACACTATTTGTAAAGATGAATATGAGTAAGCCATGCTGTTAGACATCTGTTCCAGGGTAATAATACCACTATAAAATATAAATTTACCTGGCATGTTTTTCAACAGGAAGGAATGAACCAACCCACATGGGCCTATTCTGCTCTCAAACCGGCCACATACAGTATATTATAAAACAGAATAAATTAACAGTGTATTTCACATGATTAGACAGAGAATCCAGTAATTCTATTACAATTTCATCAATATTCCCATTAATATAGAGTGTTAAACAAGTGGAAGGAAAAAATGTTTTAAAAGAAAACATTTCTTCATGTGCATGTACATTCACCCAACCCATGACTTCAACTGAAAGGAAAGGTTGCCTTTGATTTCATAACTAATTAAAAGATGAACAGGTATTATACACAACTGAATGTTAAAACTGTCCTGACATCTAATTCTTTCCTTCTGATGTGCAGAGGGATTTTTTGAAATGTCACATAAAACTGACCATGGAAATTTACAGAATACCTAATGTGAAACTACTACATCATTCTTAACACACAGCTCAAGCAAACAGTTTTATTCTTGTTTGTGCAGCTTAACCTTCTGCAAAAGTAATTAGGTCTATAATTAAAAAGCAATTTAGAATGATTAAAACCCTGTTATCTGGTGGCATTTAAAAACAAATGCAAATGTCAGAAAGGATAAATTCATTAAAATTGCTATTGAAAAGGAAGAAAATATCAGTGTAGTGGCCAGGGGATGTTATTTGCTGAAATGTAACAATATAAAGATAAATGAAGTGCTCAAAGGATACAAGGAACATGGATTCATTGCATTAGTCCTGCCACTAAGTGCTTTTGTTGGCCGTGTGGCAATGTATCTTTTACATTTGGACTATGATGCTGCTACACAGTAGGAAAACATCCCATTGCTCAACAATAGGGGGCACAAAAGCTCTGTGGTCATGCTGGAACTGGCTCATCTAAAGATGAGGACCTCAAGCAAAGACTCCTGGATCCATGTACCATTCTCCCAAGATCCTTCCTCTGTGCTATTTTTTTTAGTAATTCAGGCTGTTCATCACAAACCAACCCATAGGAAAGGGAAGGTAATCTTTGTATGTGTGTAGGTGTAGGTGTGTTTGCAAGGGAGAGAAGGGGCCCGGGCTAAGAAGCCCCAGAGCAGGTATGAGTCCAACATACCCACTATGAGGGTTCCCTCTGTGATCTACTTTGATATCCTCTGTCCGCTCACATACTTTGCTCCTAACCAACATATCCTGGAGATTTTTAGAGCATTTATAGGCAAAAAGAGGGAAGTCCTGCATTTGAGGATATCCGACAGGAGGAGAAGCCAATGTTTCTCGCTGGCCGGACACGGCTGGTTAACGTTAGGGGCCACCTATAAATAGGCGAGACGCACGGGCGGAACGCATGGGATCACCCAGCACATGAGCCACCTGGCCTCCTGCACTTCCTCCCTGCCGACCCCACCCATCTGTTTCAGCAATTTGTGACCGAGTAGTAAGGGCACAGCCACAAAGTTCTTTTTGGAGTCAAAAGAGATGTTCTGGCCATTTTCTCAACCCTATAAAAAGCCTGTTTTTGGCTGAATAGCTTGTAACTTTTGGCTGAATAACTCTGGCTGAATAACTTGTACCTGACAGCTGTTTCAGTACTATTTATGCCTGTCTGTGAAAGTCAGATTTCAAGCTACAATTCCTTCTGATCCTAAGAAGTTGCAAAAATGGCAGGTTTCTTTTTAAGACGGTTAGAGTGAAAACTATCTGCAGCCAAGAAGGAGTTAACATCAGTAGCTTTCTTGTAGATATCTGTATGAAAATCTATGCCATCTTTTCTTATCACAGCATCCCAGGAAGGAGTGCAGTAAGTGCCCTTCCCTAGAGACTGCCAGGCAATCTGGGGCTGCTGCATAAGATGTTTTCACGTACATTTTATGCAAGAAACATCTTATTATACCTCATTTATTTTAACTGATTTTTTTCCTTGATCAACCCTCCTTCCTTGTCTGCCTGTTGTGATTTGTTTTTCCATTGGATGACATGTCTGGAGGCAGAGTGTGAGACAAAGGGCTGGTTTAATGAATTCTGCCTGGCTTCTTTGTGAAAAGATATAAAGGCCTCATTTGGATACTGTATATGTTGAGAAATTTCTTTTTCATTGAAGGTTTGGACTGTACAAAACCTACCCTCTTTCTGGGCAGTGAACTGGAAGGAGGAGGTATTCAGTTCCTCTCCAGCCTCATCCAACCTAAGTGCTAGAAAGTAACTTCCTGGAGACTTCTTTGGTGCTCAGTTTAGGGGCCAAAAGAAAATAGGTTCTTTTTTTGCTGGATTACAGACAGATAGATGGAGCTTTCACCTGAAGGCAGTCATTGCCATGTGGAGGGCAATAGTCTTGAACAAAGACTTCAAGGTATTGGGAACCTTTGGGAATGCCTGTAACTTTTAAATTAAGAATCCTATTTTTCTGCTCTACCTCTTAGTTGGTTTCAATAAATATTGACCGTGCACCGATATAATGAATGCCACCTACGGATGATTATGCAGGTGCAAAACTATCACCTACAATGTCGTTGATTTGAACAGGTGCATGCTCCGCCTGTGATAACACTGGGGCATATATAAAGCTAATTAACCCAAATATTGCTACAAGTTTTTAAAGAATCCAAATATATTTTATAAAATGGCCCATGTCCAAGTCCTAATAAAATCTTTGTGCACATTCCTAATTATGATTCCTTCAGTTTCGCAAACTGTAAAGTTGCAGAACCTGAATTTTATAATGTACTTCAACATCTCAGCAAAGTAAACACATTCTCCTGTGGATGCTACTGCCTGGTCATTGATCATATTGTTGTATTATAAGCAACTTCTCCCTCAGGACAACACTCATGATAATGGCAGTTATCTCACTGTATTGACGTCTGTCTGGTTTGTTTGTTTTTCATTTGATATGTATCTACTCAATATAGTCAGTCCTTAATTACTGCACCCCCAAACTGACAGACCTCTAAGCATAAAATATGGTTTTCAATAACCATATTTAAAATGAAAGGCAACAAAGAATATAACAAGTCCGAGGCCTTTTTCAGTGGAAAAACTGGGAAATTTGAGGGACTGTTAGTTTTAAAAACCATCATATTTTCAATAATCTTTATTTAATTTTAAATAATTTTGGCAGCAATTTATATAATGCATTTGATAATAGTAGAAGTAGTTTGGATAGGTAAGTAAGTATGCCATATATTTTCATTCCCCCCCCCAAGGTCTCAAAATTTCCAGAAATTCTACAGCTCTAATCTATCCTAAATATTTAATAAGTGCCTAGAAATTGGTGGCCATTCATTGTGATTTTCCCACACAAAGGATTCTTGCCAATTTCTGAGATTAAGCTACTTGTTCAATTATAATTCAGTTATAATCAGATGAGAAGTGAAATTTTAAAGAGGGAGGGAGCAAGTATACAAAATTACCATTTTATAGTAAGGTATTGTTCAAAGAGCAGAGATATCTTGAGGTTCATTACTTTCCCAACTGTACAATAATACACAAGCAGAAGGAACTTAGTTATATTTCAATATTTTTCATGAGCCACCCAGAATTGTTGTCTTTTTGTCATTCTTTCCTAATTATTTTACTGCTATCACAAAGTTAACTGGAGCAATTGGTAATTAAGAATCTAACAGAGTGAAAATTAGGAATGTAACACAGATCATTAAGGAAGTATCATATTGGAGCTGTACTGTATTTAGACTAATTTGGATATTTGGCAAATGTGGATAATGGAGTATCATCTGTTGTGCTTGCTCATTTACATCATTATCATGTTCTTTCCAGTATCAAAATGAAACACATCAAGTATAAGCTGGAGGGAATGGTTTAATAGTCTAAACATCCTTATGGGTTCTCTGGAATGAAAGTTTTAAATTCTATTCATGAGCAGTCCTGATCTTAATCGTACTGATGACAACTTGAACATGTACATATTCCTTTCCTGAAAATGTTGAAGAATTCTACCAATAAAAATGGTGGTGTGGCATTCACTAGCTGAAGTGGCTTGCAAGAACTCAGCCTAGTCCAGGGCAATCAGCCAACCAAGTCTCCAAGTCTCACACAACAGTGGTTGGCTGCATTTTAGTTAAGCATTATTATATTTCCTTCCCAAGACACTTTGCCAGCCATGTGCTTTTTTTTGTCACTTTGTCAGTGTTTTTTTTTTTTTATGAAGTCCTAGAAGTTAGGTGTTTGTAATTTCTTGGCAATGCAATGCGTTCCAACAGCCACTATAGAACCTGTGACTCACAGGTTATGTTATGGTGTGATTAAGATCACAATTATGACCATTCACTTTCCTTAAGACATTCATATTAATAATTGGGGCCTTCCCGCACCAAGAAAGACAGCCTCGCCATGACCTCACCGCTTCATTGCAGCTGTGGGGGCCAGAGAGCCCAGTGCAGGTGGAGGGCTCTGGTCTTGCTGGGCCCATACCTTGCAGGGAGGGATGAGCCAGACCATGGAATGATATGGTCTTACTTAGGGGATATGCTTATAGAAACACAGTAAACACAGAGGCATATTATCCTCTGAAAAAGAAATAAACAAAAATGCAGGGGGGGGGGAGAATTAATCTGTACGTATATCCCCATTCCTTGGTTGTGTGTTACATTCTTTGATCAAGATAAAAGATACAGCAGTTGTAGCATAGAACAAGTTTGGGATCTCACTATTCTATGCCTTTTTCTTAGTTCTGCTAAAGTAAATCCCTGAACCAAATTTTAGATAGATTGTTTCAAAAAATAGAAAACTAAGCTTTTAGCTAGTGGACTGGAGGTGATTAAAAGAGTAGCATGCTGTAGGGATAGAGCTAAATATTATTGCTATATGTTATGTGTCATGGAAGCAAAGAAAGACATCTGAACAACTGTCTATGTATGAAGAGTATTCCATTTATTGTAGAAGAATGTGAAAATATATAGTTCTGGCCCTTCAAAATTTAAACTGCTTTGTGACTGAATTCATTTCCAGTACCATGTTGTTGTTGTTGCTGTTTGCCATTGCAATACATTCCATGGTGAAAGATTGTGTCTCTGTGCTGTTAATTTGCTCTTTTCTGCCATCCAACCAAAATAAATCCATTAAGAATGTTGTCATTTTAACATTCAAATTGTTTTCTCTTCTTATTTTTAAAATTGATTTGGGGATCTAGAGTTTATTGACAGCAAGAATCTAAATTCCCACCCAACTAAACAGATGGAAAATCAAAGCACATGCATGAAGTGTTACTTAGGCAACCATACACAATCACCTCTTGTCAGCTTGGCATCTCACTCTGCTATTTTTGGCCACGTAACTAATGCTGTGATACAGCACATCAAAAAAACTCTTTAACAAGTTACAGCTACAATGATCATTTCCTGCATTTGATAAAAGAGTATGATAATTGGATACCATTTCACTTCTGATTCCAGCATGAGTTTCATCAAGAGGAAAATATTTCTTCCCTTCCATAGTTGATTCATCCGGAACAAGCAGCCTTTTTGTGTGCAAAAAACTAAACCCAAAAGACAAATCCATGTCCTAAGGAGCTTACAATCTAAATATTGGCAGGGAGGGCGGATAACAAAGGGGTGAGGGAACCACAGGAAGAAAAGAATGATACAAGGATAACAAGGAATTAATTTAAGCAATTGTAGAAACACTACTCAGGCTTAGTATGAATTCATGATGAAGGGTTAAGATGAAGTACATTTGACTTCACATATTCCAAAGATAGAAAAGAGCTGTCATAGATATCATTACTTTATATTCATACAGCTACTTAATCAAGTCAAATTGTTTTTAGAATCATAGAATCATAGAGTTGGAAGGGCCATACAGGCCATCTAGTCCAAACCCATTACTGCGCATCCTTTCCTCTGCAGCCAATGGAAACAGCATCCTGCCCTCCTCCAAGTGATAACCTTTCAAATACTTAAAGAGGGCTATCATGTGCCCTCTCAACCTCCTTTTCTCCAAGCTGAACATTCCCAAGTCCCTCAACCTATCTTCCTAGGACTTGGTCCCTTGGCCCCAGATCATCCTTGTCGCTCTCCTCTGTACCGTTCAATTTTATCTACGTCCTTCTTGAAGTGAGGTCTCCAGAACTGCACACAGTACTCCAGGTGTGGTCTGACCAGTGCCGTATACAATGGGACTATGACATCTTGTGATTTTGATGTGATGCCCCTGTTGATACAGCCCAAAATGGCATTTGCCTTTTTTACCACTGTATTTGGTTACTAGGCACATGTAAAGGTAAAGGTAAAGGTATCCCCTGTGCAAGCACCGAGTCATGTCTGACCCTTGGGGTGACGCCCTCTAGCGTTTTCTTGGCAGACTCAATACGGGGTGGTTTGCCAGTGCCTTCCCCAGTCATCACCGTTTACCCCCCAGCAAGCTGGGTACTCATTTTACCGACCTCGGAAGGATGGAAGGCTGAGTCAACCTTGAGCCGGCTGCTGGGATTGAACTCCCAACCTCATGGGCAGACAGATTCAGACAGCATATCGCTGCCTTACCACTCTGCGCCACAAGAGGCTCTTGATTACACATGTACAACCATTCAAATATGAGGGCCATTTCGCACGGCTTCAAAATAGCACAATGGTTGCTAATTGAAAACGCTACTAATTTGCCTTAACGCACGACATCGCAGACAATCTGCGACACTCCTGAAACCAATCAGCAAAAAGCGCTTCGTTGTAGCGCTTTCAGGGGAATCCAGAAAAGTGGATTCACCCTCCAGATAGCGATACACTCCTGCAACCAATCTGCAACACTAGCGCTAAAGACCTGTGCGTTACCATTGTTGCGGGTTCTTCAAAGTCCCTCCTCCTGAGCCTGTCCTCCAAACTTCCGGCGAAGCGATCGCCATTTTTTTTTCTCCGAGCGAGCGGGGATAAACGCACCAGCGAGCCTCTTTCTGTTTAGAGGCTTCCCTGGCTTCAGTCCTTCACCTTTAGTCACTAAGCACAAACCACATAAAAGCCCGTTTGCTGAAATAAAATCCCTTTATTTTTTACACATTAATTCAGCCGAAAATCGGGCCCGTGAGAGGGGGGGGGATTTTTTTTTTATCACTCGAGGCAGCGTGCCAACGATCATACAATCAAACGACAGCTCACATTAGGCAGCTGGATGGGTCTCTCCGTTGCAACGAATCTACCTAGATTCGTTGCTATGGGTCTGTTTTTTTTTTTTTAAAAACCTTTCTTAAAGGGAAAGGGGCTGTTTGGGAGCATGCTAACGGCTGCCCATTGGCTGCTTGACGGCCAGGGGCGGGACGAGCTTGGCAATAGCGCTTCCTTTCTAGCGATTTCTGCCGAGCCCGGAAGCCTGTGGGAAACGCTAAAAAACGCAACTGATTCCACTACAAAGGCAGGTATGCATAACGACGAATTCCACTATTTTAAATGGCGATTTTTCATTCCGCAAACAATTTGCAACAAAGATCCCCGTGCGAAAAGGCCCTGAGTGACTCCCAACTTTTAGCCATTAGTCTAGCATCCTGGACAATAGGGAGGGTTGAAAAGAGGGCTTTAACCTTCTTATTTGTTCAGCTCACCCTTTTGCTGGGAAAGCATTCTCACCCAGTGGTCATCCCATGTGATAGTGCAGGTATTAGCTGGTTATTCTAGACAAGGGCAGGGTTTTTCTTTCCCTTTTTTCCCCTAACCTTTCTCAAATTGGCCAGGAAAAGAACTATTTTTAAATGTGCTTCACATTGTAGATGTATGGTAGGTAATTAAATAGACCTGGTCCAGGGGGGAGACTAGTTAGCAGGATGACTGTGGGCTTGGTGATTTGCTGATGAGATTTGCAAGCACCAAGAACTATCCACAGAATCTGTGGGCTTCAAGGCATGTGCTGATGGTCAGTACCTCTCAATTCATTTTGCTTTACAGACTTTAATAAGAGTGATGTGACCAATTTACAGCTTGGAACTTGAAGCCAAGGTGAGGCTACCTAAATGCTGGTGAACCGTTTTGGTAACCTCTTAGGAAACCCACTCTAAGGGGGAGGGGACAAATTAATTAATTAATTGAAGTTTAAAACATTTAATAAACTCTGGGGGACATTCCGCACGACTGTAATATAGCACTAGTCTTACATTTTGTTTTCGCCACTAAAATTACGTTCCGCATGATGTTGTGAGCAATCTGCAACACTCCTGCAACACTAGTGCCAAAATCGCTTCGTTGTAGCAATTTCTGGGGAATCGGGAAAAGTGGATTCACCCTCATAAAATCATTACACTCTTGCCAACAGCCTGCAATACTTGCGAAAAAGACATGTGCGTTCTCAGTGTAGCGGTTGCAACAAAGTCCCTCCCCCTGGCTCTTTCCTCCAAACCTCCGGCAAAGCGATCGCCATTTTTTTCCCTCAGAGTGGGGAAAGCAACAAACCAGCAAGGCTACATTCACCCAGCGAGGCTTCTCCAGCTACAGTCCCTCCACAGAATTGCTTTAAAGCTCCCCTAAGTCCCCAAGCACAACACAGCCCCCTGTTTGCCAGTTCCCTTTAATTTCGGCCAAAAATCGCACCCGTGCAGGGGGGGGTTTCCACTCAGGGAAGCGTGGTAATGATGAATCGCCAGCTCACATGCCAGCTAGATGGGTCTCTCCGTTGCAACGAATCAATGCATATTCGTTGCAACGTGTGTGTGTGTGTTTTTTTAAACCTGTGCTTAAAGGGAAAGGGCCTTTTTGGAAGCATGATAACAACCACCCATTGGCTGTTCCATTTGATTGATGGCCAGGGGCAGGAACAAGCACAGAAAAAAATTGCTTCCTTTCTAGTGATTCCTGCAAGACCGGAAACCTGTGGGGAACTAATGAAACGCTACTGGATTCCACTACAAATGAAGGTATGCAGAACACCGAGATTCCACTATTTAAAATAGCATTTCCTCTTTGTGAAAGCAATTGGCAACATTGGTCCTTGTGTGGAATGGCCCTGGCTTAGCCCATAATTGGTGTCCGAGCACCAAAAAACAAACAAGCACCATCAAATATCAAAGTGGCTCTATTTGGCACAAATTCACAATATAAACTTATCAGTGTACCGAATACCTCATATTTCACATTAATGGGCTCTCTAATTGTATTTTTGCACAGTGCACAGTGCACAATGCACCTAATAGCTTGAAAAATCTGCAGAGTCATTAGGATGAAAATGAAAAGGTACTATCTCTTCTACTTCAACTCTTATGTTTTCAAAATGATGTAAATCATGTAGCTGTTCCTTCTTCATAACATTGTGTTCCACAGGCTGACCAGAACCTGGTGCATTCGTGTTTCACTGAGACTTTATCCAATGCCTTATTTCCTGCAAAAGCCCATAATTGTTGTCTGGCATCTTTCTTTATGGTATATGAGAGAAACTACTTGAACTCTTTTGGTGCCATTGCCATTGAGATACTAGTGACTTGCTGAAAAGGCTTTCATTTTACATTCAAACACATGGAATGGGAAATAGTCTGCTTTTTTAAGTCTTAAAGGAAAATAGAACAAATATTTACTATGCTTTTCTGGTTAGTACCCGAGATGCAGTTTTGCTGCTTCTGTCTATGGCTATTAGTCATGCTTCATCACCAAAGGATTCAGCAAAAATTCTGCTTGTCCAAGTCACAAACCAGGGGCCAGTTATTCAATTAGCTGTTTGGATTCATTTGAGAAAATCTAGATTTCCTTTCTCACACAATTAGACTGCATTCTTACATCAGTCATCCTTCTGTCCACCAGCTGTCTGGCCCCGGCGACTCCTTTAAAAAGGCTCACAAAAAATGTTATGATGTTTAGTTGAGACTTACTACTTAGTTGAGTATGTGTTTTGGTGTCTGCTCACAAACCCTGGTGATCTTGCTATCAGTTACTGAAATTACTTCTTGAATAAAATATACTGATTGCATAAGTACAAAAAGCAAATAATGCATCACATAATTTGAAGAATGCATGTGACTCTATAAACTGCAAGCTATCTGTGTGTTGCAGTACAAGTCCATTATTTTAAAGCTCTGATCATGACCACTAGAAGTGAGATAACTTTACTCTTTGAATTATCAAAAGTAACTACAAACTGAAACTACCTAGCTCTGTAGCACAAGTAGCTACCATAGAGATACAAAGCTGTCACAGAACTATACTCAAGTTGAATTTTGTCTGGGAACATGATGACCCACCTGGCTAGGATTTTACCTTGGCTTTTATCGAAACAGTCCAAGCAAGGCAGGTTTGCTGGGCAATCATGTCCATGTTGAAGTTACTATCATTTTATTAGGAGGACTAGTATGCTTCATTTATTTTATTGAGACTAAGGGAATACAAAATGTTCATGCTTTTAGAATTTTCTAAAAAAGAATTTACTTTGTACTTTTTCATTTCCATAACACTTTATGGTAATGATCCTGAAATCTGAAAATGGAAATTTGATGCCCAGATTTCATTTAACCATAAAGTTTTTCAGTATTTAAAAGGATTGATCTAAACTCTGCACATGCTATTAATAAGGCAAAAGCCCTTCATTTTATATAGCGTATCTGAAAGAAGACGTGGACATCAGTAGTGTTTATGCTGGTAGTATATAGTTATCCTTGAGAATCTACACAAGTTCTTTAGAAACACTTCTATTGGCTTTAGCAGTGTGCTTGGCCAGACTTAAGCTCTTTTTGCTGGGGTTTCAAAGGATCAGTTATTTAGCATCAGCAGATATATGTGTGGCAAGATACCTTACCAAGCAAAATAGTCCAGATTGTATTATCTCTGCTCAGCATTTCAACTTTTGGTCAAACCTTGCATTATGATCCTGAGATTTCTGATTTTGTTAACCACAAGTCATGGTTTTCTGAGCTGTTTTAATATCTGGAGCTTTGTGTGAGCTAGACACAAGTGGCAAATGTTTTACCCATATCTGCCAGCAGACAGATGGGGCAGATGGAAGGTATATAGGCAGAGATTACAGCTGTGCCAGTTTTATCTATCTTTTTATCATCTACAGTCCCTTTCATCAGCCACTAAATTCCCAGTGAAGCATCACTCACATGACAGGTTAGACTCAAAACTGTCTCTAGTTGAAACCAACTGGAATTAATATCTGATTTTAATGTCTTACCTTTATGACCAATATTAGAGAATTGTTTCAGATTTAATCTCTGGCATCTCAGTTTAAAAGATCTCAGATTCAATCCTAAGAGTATGGGAATTAGCTGCCATTGAATTATATTAATTAATTATATTAATTGTATTAATTGAATGGATGAACTACATGAGTGGGACCAACTAAGTGAACCATTCAGTCATCTAGGAGTATCTGTTACAGACTCTTGCACAGGTCTAAGTAATCCCTTGCAGATCATTTCTGTTAAGATAACAGTGCAGCTTGATGTAGTTGTTAGGAATACAGACTTCTAATGTGGCAAGCCAGGCTTGATTCCACACTCCCCCACATGCAACCAGCTGGGTGACCCTGGGCTTGCCACAGCACTGGTAAAGCTGTTCTGACCGAGCAGTAATATCAGGGCTCTTTCAGCCTCACCCACCTCACAGGGTGTCTGTTGTGGGGAGAGGAAAGGAAAGGCAAATGTAAAATGCTTTGAGCGTCCTTCAGGTAGAAAAAAGCAGCATATAAGAACCAACTCTTCTTCTTCTTCAATCAAAAAGGCTAAAGATCTGTATGCATGACAACATTTAGCCTAGAGCAGAAACAGTACACATGGGAATAGAAGAGAATACACCAAGTGTCATGAATGATGGTGGGAGTATTCAGATTGCATCCCAGAACCCCAACAATCCATATGCTGTGAACTCCATCTTGTGGCAATCAACACTCTAGCTGATGCAGATTGAGTGCAGTTTTATCTGTCATTGCTTTAATACTAATTTATCTCATGCAAATAGTTTCTCTAATTCTTCAATATAATTGTACAACTCAAATCCACTTGCATAGCTTTTCTTTTCTTTTTGATTATTTTAAAATGCCTTTAATAATAATATGGAAGGAAGACATTTTAGAAGTGTCTTTTTTTTTTACACTAGCAATGCAGTGATGGTGAATTCCACACATGATAAATTTTGGCTGTTGCACTGTTTTTGAAGGTATAAGAGGCCTGCCAGAAAATTGGATGAAAAGTTAGTGCAGTGACAACTAAATGTGAAAGTCTCTTTATGATGCTACCATTTCTTGTTACAAAATAACCACATTCCATATATATTTATAGATGGATAAGGTTTTCCAGTTTGGTTCTAAACCAACCTCTGAAGTCAAAAATCCCATTTATATCTAAAGCACTGAATACAAACTTTTTGGCACATGGTACTTACAGCTGTCACCAGATATTGATTCAAAAAATAAAGTGATTACTCACCAGTTGAAAAAAAGTAATTTAGCATTTCTTTCCCTGTGGAACTCACAATTACATACTCCAAAGATCAAAAGTAATCTGCCTATTTCCTTTGCTTAAGAGACACAATATTCTTTCTATTTTCAATTGAATCTCTAAATTAAAATGCCAAATATGTTTTGGTGATTTCTTTGAAGACAGACATATTTATTCAGAAGATTTTTGAGAATAATAGAATTAATTGTTTGCATCATATATGTACTTATATTTGAAGAAACTACAAAAGATTCTTTAGTATAAAGATGTGCCACTGGTGACCATAATCAAGGTAATTAATTTCATAGCATTCATCATTACTATTTATGGTTGTGGAAGCTAGACAATGGGGAAATCTGACAGGAACAAAGCTGATTCATTTGCAATATAGTGCTGGGGAAGAGTTTTATGCAAAAGACCAATAAGACCATGCAAAAGACCAATAAGCGGGCTACCGATCAAATCTAGATTGCACACACCTTAGAAGCTAAAAAGACCAAACTGAGGCTATCATACTTTGATCACATTATAAGAAGACAAGATTATGTGGAAAAGACAATACTAGGAAAAGTTAAGGTAGCAGCAAAACAGGAAGACCCAATGTGAAAAAGATTGACTCAGTCAATGAAGCCACATAGCTCAGTTTGCAAAACTTGATAAAGACTGCCAATGAGGGGACTTTTTGGAAGTCATTAATTCATAGGGGCTTTACGCACCGGGATCTTTGTAGCAAATTGGTCACTGAATGAAAAATCGCCATTTAAAATAGTGGAATTCGTCGTTATGCATACCTGCCTTTGTAGTGGAATCCAGTTGCGTTTTGTAGCGTTTCCCACAGGCTTCCGGTATCGGCAGAAATCGCTAGAAAGGAAGCGCTATTGCCGAGCTCGTCCCGCCCCTGGCCATCAAGCAGCCAATGGGCAGCCGTTAGCATGCTCCCAAACAGCCCCTTTCCCTTTAAGAAAGGTTTTTTTTAAAAAAAACAGACCCATTGCAACGAATCTGTGTTAATTCGTTGCAACGGAGAGACCCATCCAGCTGCCTGGTGTGTTTGAGCTGTCGTTTGATCGTTGCCACGCTCCCTCCAAGTGAAAAAAAAAAATCCTCCCCTCCCCCCCCTCTCACGGGCCCGATTTTCGGCTGAATGAATGTGTAAAAAATAAAGGGACAATACATCAGCAAACGGGCTTCTCTGTTCTTTGTGCTTAGTGACTGAAGGGGAGGGACTGAAGCCAGGGAAGCCTCTAAACTGAAAGAGGCTCGCTGGTGCGTTTATCCCCGCTCGCTCGGAGAAAAAAAAAATGGCGATCGCTTCGCCGGAAGATCAGAGAAGAGAGCCAGGGGGAGGGACTTTGTAGAAACCGCAACAATGTTAACGCACAGGTCTTTTTCGCTAGTGTTGCAGATTGGTTGCAGGAGTGTATCGCTTTCCGGAGGGTGAATCCACTTTTGGGGATTTCCCTGAAAGCGCTACAAGGAAGCGCTTTTTGCAGATTGGTTTCAGGTGTGTGGCAGATTGTCGACGACGTTGTGCATAACAGCAAATCAGTAGCGTTTTCAATTGGCAACCATTGTGCTATTTTGAAGGCGTGCAAAAAGCCCCATAGTATCACCAAGAGTCAAAAGAAACATGATAATATTTGACACACATATTTTATCTCTACAAAAACCATAGTTTAAATCCATGTGTTTGGAGGAAACCAGGACCACTAGGAGTTCAATCCGCTCTTTATTAGAATCTCAGCATGGTGGTACAAGTGGTAAAACCGAACTGAGAAACCTCTGAAAACCCCAACATATGTATAGTTGCAAACTATGGATCTTACCACCAGCGCACACACTATTGGCCAGTTTCAATTTAAACTGACTGGATTCTACAGATAGGATACAGCAGTGTATTGGTCAATTGCATTGCTCACTTCAATCCTGCCTCAAACCTCAAGTTTGGTCCTTGGCAGAATCACTGACAGAACCACAAACACAACAGTAGGCAAGCTGGGCTGTGAGAGTGTCAAACTAAAGGCCACCCACTGAACTTCATTAGTGTTCATTCAGCATTTCAATCTGGATCTTCAAGTCCCATATTTCTATGATCTGAGGGGCCAAAATTTTCTAACATGCTTTCCAGACTTATCATTCAGCAGCAGGCTGAATTATACGTGGTGTGAGCATCCTGGATTAGCTCTCCCAATGTATAATTTAAGGTTTTAAAAAAATCATTGTTGCAGGATGAGTTTGAATTGCAAGTACAGTGCTGGGAAGGATGGCTTGAATTTTTATCTCTTGTGTTATTTTCTTGAAACAAACTGCCTTCCTACCAAACTACTGTTTGACCGGGTAGTTATGTAGGTAGAAGGCCCTGTTGTACTTGTCTTTCCCCCCTGTTAGGTTCAATAATAGGATTAAAATACTACAAAACCAAGCAAAGAAAAAGTAACAAATCTCCACATGTAATTTGGCCATTGGGACCAAAGAAGAGTTTGCAACTGTAGCATCACATTTTGATTGGGTCATTCATTTATTGTCCTTCATTTTTACCTTACAAGGACCTATCAAAAGTTGCCTTTCCTGGCTCCTGTTTCTGTGATGTGAGAAAGACTGAGTGCAAATATAAAATGCATAATTTCTGATAGTTTTTTTTTTAAAGCAGACTTCATACTTAAATTTAATTATTCCATTATTTAAATAACCATATCATTTTCAAGTCACTTCCCTGTTTAGCTATTCGACTTCAGAAGAAGCTCTTCTTTTTTTCTTTTTTTTTCTTTTTCTTTTCTTTTCATTTCTTTTTTTTTTTTGCACACCCACAAATATTATCATTCTTCTGGAGTCTGAATCAATGACAATCTACCCTTTCTTTTAAATAGGTCACAAACAGACTTAAATCCCTGCACTTTATCCTTGCAGTAATACTGTTGATCTCTTAGATAAAATTTTGGTTGGTGGAAAGGTAGCGCAATAGTAGCTACTGTTGAGGTTAGAACAAGTATTATCAAGATTGTTGTTGTTGGTATTGTTTAAGCTTCTAACAGTTCTGTAGATTCATGAGGACTAAGGTAATACCTACCCAGCTTGCTTGGTCTGCCAGGATAACACGGATTGCACTTGTAGAGTTTACCAAAGGCACAGTAGGAACTCATCAGGTATGCAATGATTAATCTATTTCCTTCCTGCCTGTCTCTCTTCAATGTCATTTTCATTTTTATACCGTTCTCCTCCCCATTAATTTTAATTGGGAGTGTGATTTTTTTTGTACAGGAATACTGTCAAAACATTTCCACCTAGTGTCTTTCAATAGACATGTTGCCAAGTGGTGCTTCCTCTTCTGTTGGAATATTTAATATTCTCATATCTATATACACTTTCAACATACTAATTCTTGGAGAAAAGAAAAAATTGTTCTTGATTGAAGAGTCTGAGTGGATTGTATATTTGTATCACAGAAGGAAAAACAAAAGAGCACAATGTTGTTGAGTAGTCTAATAACAGAGAGGTTATGCTTTTTGCTTTTCTCTCTCACCAACCCCAAGGAACAAACTTATTTATTAATGATATACTAAATATAAAGAAGGGGAATAATAATAAAAACCCTTCTCACAGTAATCTAAGAAACCACTCCCCCAAAAAAATTTCATGTGTCCTTGAAGGACAGCACTTGATTAGCAGTGTGGCAGTTTATGCCAATGATGATGTGACTCGTTATTTGCATTAATAGGGCAGCAGCCATTTATTTGCACCACCATCGACAGGGGTTGTGCCAGCATGATAGGAAACCTGCCCCTCAGCTGTTTCAGCTGCTTAACCCAAGGTTCCTAGGATGCCGTGAGACCTGCTTCATCCTAGCCAAGAGAGCAGGTCCTCTGCATCAGGAAACCCTCACGAGGGAAGTGGCCATCATGGGGCCCAACAGGCGTCCACCTCACTTTGGCACCCCGAGGTCACTTGGCCATGAGCTGCTGTTCTTACCTTTCTTAATGTGTAACACAAAACATATAAAACAATGGTTAATAGTTGAACAGATAACCCGTCTTTTATAACCAGAATGCAGAATGTAGCAAAAGTAATTTGTCTGACATGTACAGTTCTGCATTGATGCACATTTTGCATCAAATGCTCTTCAATTAGATCTTCATTGTTACATAAAGCGAAACCAGTTCAATTTGCATTTTTCTTGTTCTCCAACTGGTTCCAATAGTACTGCTAGACACTCTGTACATTGTAGTGGTTCTACTGGGCTTGCAAAAATGCTCTTCTAGCTTGGATTGTGATTGAGCAGGCATTGTCACATTGGCACTGGGTTCTGATGGCCACTAGTATATTGCACTGGTTATGCTGTGTTTATAAAAATGCCCCCACCTTTAGCTTTTACTGCAAGAGATTCCCTTGCTTGAACTTATTTCTCTTGGGTTAGCACTGCCAGAGTGGAACTTCCCACTCCTTCAGTTTCTACTGCAGAGATTCTCTGGGACTGTGATTCTGTTCTGTTCTGCTGGGCTTCTAGTGCCCTTGGGAGTTTTTACAGTTTTTTTTCTCCCTCCATTGGAAACTTCTTTGGGGGACAATAACTCCAGCCCCTATAACTCAGATCCTGTTTGCCGTCTCTAGCACACCAGAGAACCATTCTACCAAACCACAGACCTCATGAACTGAACTGGTTCATTTGTCTTTTAAAAGTTTGTGATGGTTTGCAGTTTGTAAACTGGGCATGACATAAATCACAAATGGAACCATATTTTCCTGGTTTATGCCCATTCCTAGTCCATCCCTTTGAAGCATTCTGCATATGGTGAGCACTGCCGTTCTTAGGGGCTTTAGGTGTTTCTTACTTGCCATTAAGGTGAATAGTTGGCAGGGGGAGAATTGGGACTTGTTTTCACTGCTAAGTGGAGAAAGAGAACAATAAAGAGAAGAAAGGACAGGAAATAATCAGGAAAAAAGACACTAATAGAATCTGAAATAATTTGTCCATTGCATATAGCATACATGGTGATGGTCATCCAGGAACAACTGGAGAGGGCCCCAATTCTGGCAGCTGCTTAGCATCCTAATAAAAAACAAGAATAGACTCTCTCTCCATAATCTCACTAGCCTTCAAAAACATCAATAATGTGCTCACCTTTCATCCGTTTCCTTAGGTGATAAGTAGATGAGAACAGCCCCCAATGACTCCCTTTGAGTCATTTGGTTCAGGTAATTTCTGAGAGACTTCTTGTACCTAGCACAGTCTTGTTGCATCATTTAGAAGATAAAAGAAGGAGGGGTGGAATTTTACTTCTCTCAGGTACATTTTGGGGAAGAAGAGAGTGCCTAGGGGGTGACAGATTATAGAGACTGGAAAGGAAAGATGACATTGATTATCTGGCCAACCAATGCTTTGCAAAAGAAGTGGAGTTTGAATCATTATAAGTGAATATTTTCCACAGGGGAGAGGTTTAATTTAGGTATCTCATGACTTTCCTTAACATGTATTAGTATACATGTTATACAAATGTGTTATACAAACCACATTTTTTGTTCTCTTCAAATATTTCATACACATAACCATATTCACTAGCTCTATTTTTTATTTATAGAGAAGTAGAGGGCAAGTGATGAACTATCTGTTCACTTTGCATGATGGTTGTCTGAAGGTCAACATATAACATGTCAACTGACATTCAGAAAATGCATCACTGGTTCTGAGAGATAAAGATATAGTAAATGGTTCAGAAAAAAAACCAAAACAAAATAAGATTACCTGTGTCCTCCAGGCAAAGTGAATTTTCTGGTTATCATTTGCAAATTTCCACCATGTCACATCATTTAATGTCACATTCTCTTGAATTGTGTAAAGTCATGTCAAGTTATATCCCACAAAGTACAATTTAACATGAAAAGACATTGGGTAGGCTAGTGAAAATTGACAGAAAAGACCTGTGCTATACTTTGTTAGTCTTCTTCTGTATCAACTGTTAAGAAAAAGCCCCCAAGACTTATCTAAGGGGGCCATTGCTGCTGCGGGGGAGGAACGCCGACAGGGACCTGGCTGGTTGGAGAGATTGCCCAGCCCTGGCATTCTCTGAGCAGTATGTGTGTTGGCATGGCAACAGGGGGTGTGGCTGAACTGGGCGTCAGTTAAACGGATGGCCTGATATTCTTTGGCCTCTTTCCCTGTCATTATGTCCGGGTTTTGGGGCTGGATAGCCAAGGCAACCCGTTGAGGGGCAGGCTGTGGTGGGCTTCCTTGTGGTAGGGTAACCACAAGATGGCATGATTCTCTTCCCATGCTTGCCACGCTCAATGTTGAATAAAGGCTGTGGCCAAATATTTTATGCCAAAATTATGGTTGTCAGTGTCCTCATTAGGTGGTCAATATCCCCCTGCAAGGCAAAAAGCCCACAAGACTTATCTAAGGGGGCCATTGTGCCTTCCTGGACATTGCTGCGATGACTTCCTGTTCAAGCGTGACAGTGGGAGTCTGTATTCCTCAAAGCATTGGCTGACCATCATGGGACGTTGGCTTAGCTATAGTTGTGAACGTTGAGCTGAGCACCAGGAAACATTGTTGCAGTAATTGCCATATGGCACTTTGCCAGCATTGGCAGGGGCAATGGTGTTGGGCCCCGGTAACCTGGACAGTTATGGTCTGGGCTGAGTGGCTAGGATGCCATGTTGCTAAAAGTTATGTCTCACAAGAAGCCCCACTGGGCACAGTGGACAATCACCAAGGAATGGTCCCTGGTGGCGAGTGACCCTTTCACCTGTTGCCCAGAGTTATGTGATCTCAGGTGGAGCTAAAGCCTGGGTATCTAGCTGTATTGGGATGTGTATTACTCATTGGGGGCCCCATGGTATGGCATTTGCAGTTCTGGGCCCTTTATAAGAGTGATGGGGTGCACTTGGGGTGCACTTGTTGGGGTGGGGCATGGACATCTGGCTCCATGGGATCCAACATGTTATTTTGAATTGGCTGCAAAATTGAGCGGTGGCGGGAGCTCGAAGAGGTATGTACCTATTCGGGCTCAGTGGCGGAAGTGGAGCATGGGAAGAATCAATTTTGGGGAGGCCAAGCTTGCGCGCTGTCCTCCCCTAGATTTGGGGGGCCCTTT
Organism: Paroedura picta; assembly: GCF_049243985.1. Lineage (NCBI taxonomy): Eukaryota > Metazoa > Chordata > Lepidosauria > Squamata > Gekkonidae > Paroedura > Paroedura picta. Next base: position 42,186,793 of record NC_135377.1, on the reverse strand, counting down.
AAAGGGCTGTGTGGATGCAGAGCCTGATTGAAGGCTAGCATTTCCGGGGGGCAGGAGAACCCAACAGAGGCTGGTGCCCAGAGGGGTCACTCCATAGTACCTCTCCCCCTGTTTCAGCCTGCCATTATGTCCGGGTTTTGGGGCTGGATAGCCAAGGCAACCCGTTGAGGGGCAGGCTGTGGTGGGCTTCCTTGTGGTAGGGTAACCACAAGATGGCATGATTCTCTTCCCATGCTTGCCACGCTCAATGTTGAATAAAGGCTGTGGCCAAATATTTTATGCCAAAATTATGGTTGTCAGTGTCCTCATTAGGCGGTCAATATCCCCCTGCAAGGCAAATACAGATTGATCAAGAAAGGTTTTGTTGAGACTGAGATCTGATAAGATCTGGAAGCTTGATTGAAGATTTATTACAATATGTCAACAATTGCTGTTTGAAAGCTTGCTGTCCCATTGAAAAAGTACTGTTAAAGTTAGGGGACAATGATCACCATGCCATCAGAGACTATGTTGCCCATGCTGAAATGATAAAATCGCATTGCAACCCTAAGCTCTGTCCCAAAGGCTTAGAATTGAAGAGTTGCGTCTGGGTAAGTCAAAACCATGCAAATCTCCCCCAGTTTTGCTAAGAAATAAAGCTTCAACTGCTATACAGTGTTTATTTTTCAACATTAAGCCTCCATGTCCCTTTTCTTGTTATTGTATTACTGCTTTAGAAGTTAGTACCAGTGGTCAGTCTTTAAGCAAATGACAACAATGTGTGATCCTTAATGATAAATGTGGTAACAACTGCATGCATAACAGGGGGCATGTGACATCTTTAGGCCACACTAGGCCTTATGTACACTGGGGTTTCCACTGACAATAACATCAATCCTCTCTGGTTTCTTAAAGACTTTTGGCATTTGAGGCAACATCTTAATCAGCCTGATGATATTCCCAGGTTGTGTTATGTCTTACCCATAGGTCCCTGGTGTGATATAAGGTACCAGTGACCACACACATCACAACACATACTTTGGAGAAGCTTAACCTTTAAGAATTCCATAATTCTCTGCAGATATGGGGCTCACCATGTTGATCTTTTGCTGCTATGGAACATAAATATTATGTTTCTTCTGTGAATACTATGCCTGTTGTTGGGATAGAGAAGGAAATAGATAACATCCCAATCTTTAAAACCCAGATGGAAGTACCACGCTGTTAAGAAAATTTACTTTCAAAATTGTTTACAGAGTAATTTATCAAGTATAATGTAAGCAATAAATGTTTAAAAAAAACAATGTGTCATGGTTTGTGAGATGAAGGTATCTCAGATATACTTCTGATGTCATAGTCAATGTAGGTGCCATTCTCAAATCAGGCTAGACAGTTATATAGATGTTAAGCTGTGTTCAATGTATGAAAATTTAAGTACATGCACGTAATTATGTACATACAATTTATGTAAAAATGAACTTGTGAAAAAGGCAGTTACAGGGGTCTGAACTAGGTATTTTCCCATCTACACAACTGGCTTCAACTTCAGACGGACTATTGAAACCATGGAAAAGGCACTGGGAAATAATTAAAACCACTGTTCCCAGTGACCATGCTTTTATCTTTCAAACAACCACATCATTCTGCTTCACACATGCACAGAAGACCCTCTAAGTAGAGTCCTAAGCAGAGTTATATCCTGCTAAACCCACTGACTGCTATTAGGATCTTCTTTTGCATTTTGGTCCATTTTTTATGCTCTCCCAGAAAATTCTTTAACAGACTATCCAACTAAATTTAAAATGCTAATGTTGATTCTGCACAGGATAGCCCAATCTCATCAGATCTCAAAAGCTTAGCTTGCTAGTATTTGGGTGGGAGACCTCCAAGGAATACCAGGGTCAAGACACAGAGGAAGGCAATGGCAAGCCACCTCTGAAAGTCTCTTGCCTAGAAGCCCTATGGGGTCACCATAAATCAGTTGTGACTTGATGGCATTTTCCACCATCACAGCTGATTCTCATTTACATTGGTTTTACTCTCAGTAAAGTGGCCAATGAGCTTGGAGGATTTAACTTTGTAGTTTTAATAAAAAAAGGAAAGCTTGCGAGCCTTTGCTGAAGAGGCATTTTTCTTTTCTGTACCAAGTTTAATAAAGAGTATGATTTGACCTGGGATTTGCACAGGATGAGCAAATAGCTTTCACACTGTAAAAGCCACTGGGCTTTTAGGTAACCCTCCCAGAAATCAGTATCTTGTTTTCAAGAGGAAAACAGGAATAATTCAACATTTTAAAAACATTATTAGATGGGCTGGCAGAGCTGTGGAGTTTGAGATGGAAAGTAAGGATAGGCGGGTTCCAGTAACAATTGCATTTTCTACCTGCTATATGAGCCAGGAGAGAATCTGTCAAACCTGTGGGCCTCATTAAGTTCAACAAAGTCTGAGAGAGGGAGACCACTAGCTTTTCAAAAGATAGCATTTAAAAGTTCATACATTTAAAATTTCCATTTTCTTTTCCCCTTCCTCATAAAAAATCACACTTCTGCATGAACACATTTTAATAAATACAACCAATAAATAAATAGATAAATAAATAAGCAACAGAGCACCAGAACAACTGGAGATTCAGAGGCAATTTGAGGTCCTTCCTTTAAATGTCCGGGGGAGGGGGAAGTAGAAGAAAGGATGTTAGAAACATATCAAAACTGCTTTATTTTGGCCAAGGTTTTTTTTTCAGTCTTAGAAAATAGAAGGGAAGAAACCACAGGAGAGAAGAACCAAGGATATAAGTATTTGGTACTTGCCTACCTGCTGCTTTTGTTTGCCTGAAATCGCCCCATTTCAGGGGCTGGCAGAGACACATGTTTGATCTGTAGCCCTTATCACATTCATAACTTCCATTATTAAAATAATTAATACCATAATTTTAAAATAGCATGGATTAGACGCTCAAGCCCTGGATGGGTAGACTATCTGGATACTATTAAGAGCTTAAATTTTGCAGCAAAATCCCAGCTTCTGAAGACATGCCTGGCATTGACAACTGGAAGTCAAAGTTCATCCATAAGGCAATGGGATCCATGCTGACTCTTTCCATCCCTTTCTCTCCTCTGTGCCTTTGTTCATCAGAGTGAAGGACAAGGTGTCAGCCTAGAATTTCAGTCTCAACTGTCAATCCTTTTACTTTTGTGGATTTGTCAGAGCCTTAGCCTAACTTTAGTGTTGCTGCTGCATTTTAGAGTTGAACAGTTCCATGAGTGCACATGATCAAACACAGCTTCATCATCAGGAGTTTCTTCTTTTGTTTGAAAGGGAGGAAAAAAGATATATGAGCATAATCAAAGAGTATGCTATGACACGGAGAGTTTGACAATAGTTAGGTCAAATGCAAAGGACATAGAGTGTGATCAAAGAAATCCCTCTCTTCCCTTTTCTCTCTATAGATTCTTTCTGAGTCTATTATGTGGTCATACTGGAGCTACATAAAGAGATGGAAAGGTGAAGTTCATATACATTGTGTCCATGCAGAGGAGAGTACCAACACATCTGAAATCTATAGCTAAAGAATGTGTTCACATTATACATTTGGAATACAAAGTGACTTTTAAACACATGGACCATTATACGTTGCAGTCAAAAAAAAAAGACTTGCCTTTACTAGACAAGAAACAAATGTGAAATATGAAATTTGTTCAGAATTTGTGGAATGATTTGAATAATAGCATGAATGTTTATGTGTGGCACAAAGGTGACTGTAGTGATCAAAGGCGGTCCAAGCTACTGGACTGAAGGCAGCAGCTACTCCAGGACAAGGTAGGGCATTTCCCAGGATTGTAGCGGCAGCACAATGGCTCCAGGAGAAGTAATTGGTGAGCCATTTTCAGGAGGATCTACCTCCACAAATCAGCTGCTGAACACAGAGATGGGGGAGTTTTGCCAGCCTAAGGTTAGGGCCAGAGGCAGGACTAGAAGCAAAGGTCTCTGGTTGCCCTATGGAAACCGAGGGGTAGGGTGAGGGAAGTGGGGCAAGGAGTTACACAGAATTATAAAAAAAAAATTAATGTACTGATTTAAGAGATACCTTGTCAATGTCTGGAACACCAAGCCTTTTACCTGGTTTATACTCTGCTTGATGGTTATATTGCATCAAGTGAAGGGTTTTAACACCTTACTGGTACCCAGACAAAGTCCTTGCAGTTGACCAAGTAATGATTTTAACTGTCTATTCAATGGATGCAATATTTCTGCCAAGTTAGGGCAATGGTTGAGGCCATCTCAAAAATTGATCCCCCATGATCCACCACAGAATTTAAAAAGTTTGAGGCTAAGGTACACTATTTGGGCAGAAGATAACCAGAGTAGGTTCATATGGGCTAAAACAGTTGTTAAAGTATGCTTGATATAATGGTTAAGAATTTTGTATAGTAGTTAAGAGCCACAACCTCTATCTGGAGAACTGAGCTTGATCCCCCAGTCCTCCATGTGCAGCCAGCAGAGTGCTCTTGAGCCAAACACAGTTCTCTCAGAGCCCTCTCAGCCATGAGGGTAAGGGTGTCTGTTGTGAGGAGAGGAAGGGAGGTGATTGTAAACCACTTTGATACTTCTTCAGGTAGTGAAAAGTGGCATACAAAAAAAAGCTCTTTTCTTCTTAAGTTATGTAAGAAAGTATCATCTAGGCGTTGCACCAAACCTATCACAATGATGGTATCACAGCTCAGAAAGCTATTAGTCTGGATAAAAAGTCTAAAATGGTGACATTTTCCTTGGTATTGCATTTGAGCCTAACCCCCCCCCCCCACACACACACACACACACACCCTGTGCATTTAAAATGCACCTTCAGTGGCTAGTGAGAATTGTGGTTGTCTGCTAAAGGCAAGATGAGTTATTGAAACATCTATAGCCAGACTCTGGGATTACTTTTATGTCAGCCTCAATGTCAATTTTGAAACTTACTGGGAGGCCATTAATCTGTAGTGAGATCTCCCAGGGGTCAGAGAATTGTCAGAACATCTAATTGGTCCTAGGTAGAACTGGTCATTTGCAATATCTTATTTTATCACCTCTCTCACCCCTCAGGTGCAACAGACTGCTGTAAAATCTTCTTGCATCTGTGGCATTCTGCAGTCTTTGCTGGACATTTTGCCCTTTGTGTGTGCCCTGTTAAGGGTTGCCAACCTCCGGATTAGACCTGTAAATCTCCCAGAATTCCTAATGATCTCCAAACTAAGATTGGTTCTCCTGGAGTAAATGGCTGTTTTGGAAGCTGAATAATATAGATGCCATCACGGCTTGCTGAGATTCTCCCCCCCCCACACACACATCTTCCCTCCCCACCCCACACCCTCCACAGGCACCATGCTCAAATCTCCCAAACCAGAATTGGCAACCACTGCCATTTGTACATTGATTGCCTGTATCAAAAGGTATAATCCAGTGGCTTAATCTTTGAAATAATGTCTGTTGAGCCAGCTTTAATAATGTTTCATGAGTAAAACTAGCAGTGCCACTGGAATTAATACATGGCTTAGAGTACAATTTTGGCAGGTCATAATCTTGTCTCCAATATGAAGTGAAGATTATGGCCCGAGATTGGTTCAAACAGTCATGTGAATCAGAAAATAACTCCTTCCTTTATCACACCAGCCACTTACATACCTGTTGCTTTTACTGCTTTGGTAGTCACTACAGTAGTGGAGCAATGAAGGTGGGATGGTGTGCTATGGGTATATTTCTGTGTCACTCTGTCCAGCTCTCTGATAGTTGCCCACCTGTCAGGAATCCCATGTTGGTTCTAAGGTTCTTGACTCCCACAAAGATAGAGAGTGCACCCACTGCCAGTTAAGTGTATTTGGAATTGTGACAGGGGTGTGAGGAAGGAACAGATGGCAGAAGTTCTCTGTTAACCCTGATGATGTCATTGGGAGTGACATGGGAGTCTTCAGTCCAGCACAGGGCTCAGAGTAGACAAGGGACTTTCCAGTTTTATTTCATGAAAATAGCTTGGTTTACAAAGAAGAGCTCTAAATTGAACCCAGGGGAGTTTGCTCATCATTAGGCTAGACACAAGCAAAGCATTTCCATTGTTTTATGTCTAAGCATGCAATATATTATCCGATAGTGCTGTGTTAAGCAGTTTCATATAACTACCAAAGAATTCCAGTTTGAAAAGTTCTTCTTAGCAAATTTTCATATCATGTATGCTTGAAAATTACAGCTGATTTTCAGATGTGTGAATTTGCTGCCATGCATCTGCAAGAAGCATATGCAATGATGGGGTCATATCTTTAGCTGATGTACATTCACAGTCTTATTGTTTTATTCACTAGTAGCAGCTGAGGCACTGATAATTTACTACTTTAACAAGAAAACAAGAGAATGAAGAATAACTCTTTCATGTGCCCATTATAATGGATTCAGAGTAATTACATTTCAAATGTTAGTTAGCAGGGTGGAATTGTGACATCTACGGTGTATAGTGATTACTTTGCAAAATCCATCTAGCATATATCAGGATAAATGCAAGACTCTGCCATTTTTAGTTATTTCAAATTTTTCACATCTTAGTGAGTGACATATTGGGTACATCTTTGATATGCTAGCTAGTACCGCCCTTCTGGAGTACTTCAGTGTTACATTGTTGGCACTGGGCATTAGTCACAGGAATACTGCTCGCCAAGATCGTTGATCAACTGGAATTAAATCTTGCACGCATTTGAAATTAATCAATATTCCTTTTTCAGTTTTCAAATATTATGTTAATACAAAGGCTTTTAGGCTTGTCAAACAATAGCTCGTTCAAACATCTGCCTATGATTCACTGGGTGTGACTGTCCTGAATTCTAACAGGATTTGTGTCCCTAATGTTTTGATTGAGCACACTATCAGCTTAGTGAAAGCCAGAGGCAAGTTATTTATATATTTATTTGCTTTCATTTATAGTCTGCCTTTCTCACTGGGACTCAAGGCAGATTACAAGTAGTACAGAACAGTCAATCGGCAAGCTGATTACCAAATATAACAACATTTGAGTCTAACAGCAATGATTCATAGTAGAACATAATAAAGCTGGTGCTGAACACCTCTATTCATATTTAAACTCTGCCAATACTAACAGCCTGAGGCAGGCTACTTCATAGTGTGGGAGCCACCTTGTTAGCAATGAGATCCCTCCTCTCTTTGAGGGGAAGTTTGCTCAAAGAAATCCTTCATCAACATTGCTTTAATTCTGCTATTATCTTGCTCTACCATTGCATCCCAGTGCTGAAAATGAACAAATGTATGTCAATTTTACCAAACTGATCAGTAATATCTGCACTCACACAGGGTACTCTTCAGCCGGATATCATGCTTTCCAGGAACTGCCAGAATTCCTCAGGTGACATCATCATCAGCCTACAGGGGAAAATCAGCCACTAGCTTTTCACTCTTCACCTGAAAACTACACCTATTTTCACATCAATGGTGCAGCTAAAGATGTACTAATCTTATCACCATTTAAGTGCTCATCCTTTCCCTGTCTCATCTATGGAACTCCATTAACTATGATTAACATACCTACCATACCTAAACCCTTTTCCCATCCTCTAATCCCAGATTTATCAAGGCATTATTTGCCTAATTCAGTCAACGTAACTAAGTTTTTGGCCTTTTGCCTGGGAAACTCATCAAGAGTTCACCCAGAGCAAACTCAGGCATTATCTCTGTCCTGTGAAATGTCTGGGACTTCACCCCATGCTTTGTTCACCCCAAACAAGAATATCACTTGCTTCCCAGATTTCTGTATGTTATGCTGGGAATCTCACCACGTCCATTGTTTTAGACTCTGCAGAGCCCAACCTTAGCCGCCAGACACAAATCTGGTTATTTAAGGCACATGCCAGAACCTTTCTGCATGTGTGTTCTCTGGGATTCTTCTCACAGCCCCACTACATGTAGGTCTGCTTTTCTTCAGGTGTGTGTGCCTCCTGGGTATCCCACATACACCTGGAGTGCTGGTTGCTTGTGTTGTTTCTTCTGGATGTCTACATGTTGTGAAGGTAGATGTGATGTGATGATGATGTTAGCCATTCAGTTGAGTCTGATTCTTGGCGATCCTATGGCTCAACTGTTGCCATGATTTCCAATCTTGCATGGCTTTTTTTTAGTTATATAATGTTCTGGTCAGTGTCCATTTTGATCGTGTCTAACCATAATGCTCTTTGTCAGCCTGGTTTCCTTTTCTCACTGACCAATCCTAGCATAATCCTTACCCCATTGAGTTGGATCATATGATATGGCCAAAGTAAGTAAGCCCACGTTTCGTGATTTCACCAACCAGTGATAGATCAGGCTTTTTGTGCTGTAGTATTTCCTTGTTTGTGACTTTTGCCATCTGTGGAACCCACAGAAGCTTTCTCCAACACCAGAGTTCAAACAATTGATTCCCACCTTGTCTGATTTTTTGCCTGACTTTCACAGCCATGTGGCTATTGGAAATAGGAGAAATTGAACTAATCTACATTTGGTAGTCAGGCTTAAGTCCTTGCTTTTCCATGTTCGCTTCAAGCTCATCATTACGGAGTAACCCAAAGTAATTTGTTGTTTTATTTCCATACTGCAATCGCCACTCACATCAATTTGTGATCCAAGAAAAGTGAATTCTTGAACGTATTTGAATGTATCTTCACAATCAATTGTTATTGTGACATGTCTGGGGTTTTTTTTGCAGTGGTCATTATTTTTGTCTTTTGTCTAAAACTTACTTCATTGACCTTTGTAATAAGCTGTTCTAGGCCTTCCTTAGTTTCTGATAGGAGGGTAGTGTCATCAGATTATTTATATTCCTTCCTCCAATCTTAATTCCAGTATTTGATTTTTGAGTTCAATTTGTCTCATAACGATCTCAGTAAACAAGTTAAACAGGAAGGGGGAAGAATACAAACTTGGTGCACTCCTTTCTCTATTTTGAACCAGTCAGTGTCACCAAATGGAGTCTGTACAATGGCTTCTTGGTTTGCATAGAGCAACTGCATCAGTTTGATCAAATGCACTGGCACACCGAAATTTGGCAGGGCTTCCCACAATTTGTTGTGATCCATACAATCAAAAGATTTCTTAAAGTCAATAAAGCAGATGTAGACAACCTTCTGATATTCCTGTGACTTTTCCAAAATCCAGTGCAGAATTGCTATGTGATCATGAGTACCATGCCCCTGTCGAAAGTCAGTTTGAACATCTGGCAATTACACTTCAATCACTGTTGCTATTCTTTGTTGTAAGATTTTAAGCAGGATCTTACTATCATGAGAAATGAGGGCTATTGTACAGTAATTGGAACAGTTTTTCAAGTCACCCTTTTTTGGTAGGGGAATAAACACATCATTTCTACACCTCTGACTGGTTATTAGTTTCTCAGATTATCTGGCACAAAGTTGTAGTGATTTTGATTGGTACACTTCTCAGCAGTTCCACAGGTATGATGTCAATGCCCAAGGGCCTTGTTTGGCAATTGACTTAAGGCCTGTTCAACTTCCTCCACAAGAATGGCCAGTTCAAGTTCTATTTCTTTTTCTTTTTCATTTTGAAGAGAGCAAACTTCCGTAAGTAAAGATTCTACTCTTTATGAAGATGGCACTTGTCATCAGACTTGAAACTTGTTTTGTCAGTTTCACAGTGATTTTTTTTTCATGAGGTTGCTGATAGGTGCGTAGAATATTGCCACATTTTGTGGGACAGTGCTTGCTAGACTTTTCTTCATGTGAGCGTGCACACATACAACCCACTACATCTGAACCATGTTCTCTTTAATTTCAAAAAGACATCCATGTGAACCTCAGACTGACCTGTCAATAAATTTCCTCCCAGTGGTCTAAGTTTAGTGATATACTCATATTACTGGAATCATCCTACATGTAAAAAAGACAAACATTTACATGATGGAAAAAGCAGTAGTGGAGCTTTTATATCAATGAGGAAGGGAGGATGGCAGAAAGTGCAAAGTGCTTCAAAGTGGGCAGTGGGGTGAACTCTGAGGAGTGGGAAAAGGTCAACAGAGAAATCTGAGGGAATCTGTATGACTTTGAATTACCTTTGGTTTAAAAGAGAAACAGGGGGAAAACTGCCACAAAATCACTCTCAGAAAACCTGGTGAACAGCAACCAGAAAGCAAACTGAGTGCTGAATGGAGGGATATCTATGCAAAACAACATCAACAACAACAAAAACACTGATGGATATGCATGGTAAAAGTGAGGGAAAACTCTTGTCCATAATAGGCCCTACTTGGAGAACAGGAAAGGGATCCATCTATATGAATGTGGGAACAAAGAAGTGAGCAAGAACCCTAGCTTTGCCACTATTATCTATCTAGGAATTCTTTGGAGAGACTGGAGTGGCTTTATAACAGAATGTCACCAAAATTGCTGGGGAAATATTTCTGCCTGTCCACTAAAGAACCTCCAAGTTGCAAGTGAATGGGGCTATGGGAGACAAATTGCAAGTGAATTGGGCTATGGGAGACAATTCTATGAGCCCCTGAACAAGATACCTCCAGCCATTATACTTGTAAAGATTAAAAGGACTCTGCCCATACAAAGGAGGGAGCAAAGGAGAATGGCAGCTCTCTGCAGCTTGTTTCCAAAAGCTGGGTGAGCTCTGTGTTTCTCCTTTGCAATTACCTACTTGAAGAAATACTATTGCTGGTAATAATGCAAACTAGGGGTGGGGGATATGGATTGTTTGACCGAGGAGAGGGTTGTAATTCCCAAGTATCCTTGATTTTTATTCCTATTACAAGAAATCACAACTTGATCCAGTGATTTCCGTATATATCTTCAGTTTAAGAATTTCGTAATATACATCCCTAGTGATCTTTACATGCATTAAGTATCCAAGGCAAGCAAAGGTCTAACAGAAAAGTGTTGGCTTTCACTGATCTCAAGATCCTAGTGGAATACATTACAGTAACCAGATCAAAGTGATACGTAAAGGGGACAGATGCTACATTGGGGGTTTCTAGGGTCTCAGCTGGATTATAGTCAGTGTCCAAATCAGAGCATATTTGGGATATACATGATCTAAGACAGGCAAGGCCCATTACCAAAACATCAGCTAGTACTAGGCATATAGGCCAGCAACCTGGGTATTCTCTTATGAATAGTCAGGTTCAGATTAAAAAGAAAGTGATGGGACAAAGCTCCCATCCTTAAAATCTGTGATGTATAGATGTAAGGTGCTGGAGACTCATTGCCAACAAGAACCCTGGCATGTTATAGAACCTGTACTTAGCACATTTATGCTGGTAGAAGCTTGAGAGATTTGTTAGCAAACAATGGAGTTTGGCTAGATTGTGGTAGCTTTTCAGACTTGCTTTTCAGACCCATCAATATCCCCTTCCCACCTGTCTCATTGTAGCCATTATTTGGGAGGAAATACGTTCCAGATGTCTACAGCCAGCCTTCTTAGTGTCTGCTTCAGAGCTGCATTTGATCTAAAAATAGACACAAAGTAAAGATAATCCTCTCATTCAGCCTTGATTTATAAAAGCACAAAGCAAAAAGGGGAGAAGTTTGTTGTAAAGACCTAAATTATCTGTTTGATATTTTGTATATGAAAAAGCTTTGAATACATTTTAGTAATTGTTTATACAATGGAATATGCAGAATAATTTTGAAATCCATCCTGATTTTAATGCAAAAATAAACCCAAACCAGTGAAAAATTACTATTATTTCAATGAAAATCATTGTAACAATATATTTTAATAAAATAATCCATAATTTTGATGGAAGTTTGCTAGATCAAATAAAAAATGCCAAATATCTTTTCAGTTGTATACCAGCTGCTTCATGGCACTTCAGTTTCTCCCTTCTTAACACAGATCATAAGCACTGATTTTCTGGACTCTATCTTTTGTTTTTACAGACTATGTATTAATTCCAAAGTTTTACTATCTTTGAAAAAAATACTGCCTTGAAGAATCTGCTCTAGAAATGTAAACCAGAGCCATCTTTAAGGAAGCAAGCAGTATCAGCACCAAAACAGGGGCACTAAAAGAGAGGGGGAGAGTGAAAGGGAGGACAGGGAAGAATGTTATGGCTGATAGTTAGGTCGTGGGATTCAAAATGGAGAACAGAACTCCTCCCAAGTTTCTGCTCACAACTCAAGTGGGGTGATGAAATTTTTTTGCCATCAAGTCACAGCAGATTCATGATAACCCTGTAGAGTTCTCAAGGCAAGAGATGTTGGGAGGTTTGTCATTGCCTGCTTGCATGTCGCCCTGTTTAGCTTCTGAGAACTGATAACATTGGGCTACCCTGGAATGTGAGAGTAAAGTGATTGGCTCACGGTCACCCAGCAAGTTTCCATGGCACAAGTGAGGAATTGAACTTGGATTTCCCAGATTGTGGTCAAATACTTTAACCATTATAGCATGCTGTTTTTATGATAGAATAGTGTGTTGGAACTCTGCTCTGTTGCTAAGTTCAGACCAACACATATACCCACTTGAATCTATTTTCTGGCCATTATTATTGTTTATTTTAATCCATGATTATTACTGAAAATAATTTTATTGTATTGAGGAGGGGCCTTGATGTGGATAGCCCCCATCTAGTCTGATCTCAGAAGCTAAGCAGGGCCAATGTGGAGGCAGACAATGGCAAACAACCTTAAACTTGATCTGGAACTCAACTGGCAGCCAAAGAAACTGCAGGAGAATTGGTTATATATGCACTCTCTATGGGGTCCTTGTAAGGACCTAGGCAGCCACATTCTGGACCAGCTGTAATTTTGGAATCAGGGATAAAGGGAGGACCACATAGAGTGAGTTGTAGTAATCTAGCCTAGAGGTGATCATCATGTGGATCACGGTGGCTAGGTGTTCTGGAGTCCTGCACGCTAGTAGCTTCAACTGGAATAGATGGAAAAATGCCTGGCATGCTACTTTAGTGACCTGCACCTCCATAATAAGAGCGATGTCAAAAGTCATCCCCAAATTCTTGATGGTCTGTGTAGCCTGAAGTTGTACCCTGTCAAGGCAGGGAAGGTAATTTTCCTCCTTTGGAACCTTTCTTACCAGCCACAGGACCTCCATCTTCAGGGGGCTGAGATTGAGATGGCTTTGCTGGAGTCACTCCACCATAGCTTCAAAGCATTCACCCAAAGATTTTTTTGGGGGGAGGGGTATTCAGCCAGCCACTCATTAACAGATAGAGCTGAGTGTCATCTGTGTATTGATGACAACCCTGCCCATACCTCCAGACTAGCTGGCCTAGAGGGCACATGAAGATGTTAAATAGGATAGGGGAAAGAATTGTGGAACCCTGCAGTGGAGTTTTTAGCGATGCAACAAATTCTCCCCAATAGTGATCCTCTGTCTGCAGTCTTGGAGACCAGGCTGACTTCTGTATTCCCACTGACATCTGTACCCCTGCATTGGTAAGCTGATGAGCTAACGGCTCATGATCTACTATCACGGTAAGATCTAACAATAGGGAGGGGGTGGGGTACCAAGCTGGGCCTTCAGGGCACAATGGTATGACCGGGGTACAGATCCATATCCACCCCTGAACAAAAGATCAAATCCAAGTGTATGTCCTACTTTATGTGGGGGGCTTGTAACAAATTATGAAACTGCTAATGGATGACATGGTTCTGACTGGGGGCAAGTTCGTCCATGTGGGCATTTGAGTTCCCCAGGACAAGGATCCTGAGATACTACAATGCCCAAGCCACAACCACCCCTTGCCTTGAAAACCCTACAAAGTTACCATGAGTCACCTGTGCCTTAATGGGAAAAAAGAGGGGAAAATAGAGGAAGGGATGTTAAAAAATTATCCACCCTGAGCACCAAATAGATTAGGCATGCCACTGGTTCTACATAAATTACCACTACCACAAACTGATACAATAAATAATTTTAAAATTGTAGTAGCACATATTTGGGTCAATACTTGAGAAACATTATGTGGGGAAAATTGTGTGCACTGGCCATAAAGAAAAAAGCAACCTTAATGTAACATTCCTAGGTGTTTGAGAACAACATTTTTGCACGAATTTAAATAGAGAAATAATAAAGTGGTAGTGCAGTTGATAGCTCTGCAACTGTGCAATTATCATCCCTAAAGCTTCAGCATCCTTCTGAAGTGTTTGACCATTCAGCTGGCATAATGTATTAAAAGTATGACTCATTCCTCCCTGGCTACTGACATTTACACAGCAGTCCAGTTTTATGAAATATGAACTGTGTGTTTTGATATATTTTTTTACCACATGAGTTTGGTCAGAAAAAACAGCAAAACAGAATCTGGTAGGAGACAAAATTCTCTAACTAAAATATTACTTGATGATAGGTATGTCCACTTTGAAGCAGCTTCTCTAGAAAGGCCAAGCCATCCTGGAGGATTCTGGGAGCTATAAAACATGTATTCAGTTAGTATCTGACCATTCCTTTGTTATGGTACTTTTAAATATATACTTAGAAACAACATTGTAATGTGATCATCCCTTTATTTTAATAAAGGCAGACTTTTTGGAGAGGAGGGAGAAGGGAGGATGGCGAAAAGGAAAGAGGTGTGCAATGACTCAAAATCACAAGTGTGTGATAAAACCTGAATGCTTGCCTTTTCCAACTTGGCAGCTGAGGATGAGATTCTGCCTTGAAAGATGAAATCACTGTAATAGGGGATTTCCAAAATGAACAATAAATCAGAGGACAATTTGGGACTGCATGTGGAAAGGCATATTTAAATGCGGGAACAGACAGAAAACTTAGCCCTTTAAAAATGCAGGTGCAAATTATATTGCTAGTGCAGAAACAGTCTTAGTGTCAACCTGGTATCCATTAAGCAAAAACTAATAACATACTCTGATCAGAGCTTAAAGCACTTTATTAGACCAAGATATTGTTTATTTTGAGCAGTGCTCTTGAGAAACTTATTATTGGCCACTCTAGCTCCGTATTATCTACTCTGACTTCTGGCAGCTTTTGAAGGCCCCATGATGAGGTCCTTCCCAGTGACAATGCTTAGAGAATGGATCTGGGGGTTTCTGCAGTCTCTGCCAGTGATCTATGGACTTTCCCTATTAACAGAGGTGGAATGTTGATGTTACAATGAGAAATGTTAACTGGAGCAGTGGCTTTTCTGGGCTCATTACTGTGAAATCTATTTGATGACCTGATAGCATCATGTAGTCTTGACATTTGTCATATATGGTTAACAGGCCTGAAATCTATTCCTGTGGTTCACTTCCTAGTTCTTTTACAAACATCAATTCTTCTCCAATACTCTTGATAGTCAAGTTTCAGTTATGAACTCTGATTATACCTGAAGGTCAACTCCCCTTAATTCTCTCTCAGTTTACTCTGGAAGCATCATTGAATGCTCTACTGAAATAGAAGGCAGTGAATCAAATAAGCAGTGAATCAAATCTTTGGTATTTTTCTTTCTGACTTCTCCATTCCCTGAATGTTTTTTTTCTCATTATCTCACCTTTCAACTATATTTTACAGTAATACACAGACATGGGAAATAGTATATAAGAATTTTATTCAATCGTCTCTAGAGAGAGAGCTAGATATGTACCATACTTGAAATTCATGTTGTGCTTATTTAAAATGATCTCTCTCTGTCCCCCTCTATCTTTCATTTCAATTCTAATAGTTCTAATTGCATTGGAGAATACTGGGCAAATAACAACAAAAATCTATTGCAATTGGATGTATATAATAAAAGTCTATCTTCAGGAAGTTCCATCACTAGGGGAGAGTTGCAAATGTAAGCATGAGCCAGTATGGAGTGTCTTAGAAATAGTGTTTCCTTTTCAAAACGCTAACACCACGGTAATATCTCTAGATGTAGAGGAAAATCAAATACAGCAAACAGCATCTGCAAAAGCTTCACCATTCTCGGGTCAAAATATATTGCTAAACCCTAAAATGATACATTTGATTCAACATCAAGAACAATTTGGGTAATTGTTTCTGCCTATGAGGATTTGCCCCATATTCAAATAAAGCAACAAAATAGGAATAGCTGGTTGGTCTTTGAGGAACAATATAATACAAATTAACCCTCTGTTATATTCTAGTACCTTTAGTATTGTGTTTCTAGCTTCCATATTGTATTATTTAGTTTCTCAGCATGACTGATACAAAAAGAGCAGATTATCAAACTCTTTTTTGCATATGTGAATTTTAAAAAATGAAATGAAATGGGAAACAATACACTGTTCGTTCATCTTTCAAGATTCAACCTGAACAAATTTTAACCTGCTTTAAAGCCAATTTTCTCATTGTAGTTTGAAGGACTCTGACAGCATGATATTGTACAGATGCTCAAAAGAAAATGTGAGCAGCTGCAAATGAATAAATTATTTCTATAGTTATGTATTCTAGAATCTAAGGATATCACACAACCTTGAATGCCATCGAAGAAGAGAAAAGTGATGAGGAAAGCAGGTCAAAGCTTGGGTGTACGGTGACAGACATTACAATGAATTAGTTCAAATCCAGCTGGGATTCAAAAAGCTTTTTGGAAGCACTTACGGTTTCCACATATCCCATGATGATTTTTGATGTTTTCTTTGAATCACAATTTCATACTACAAACTATTTGATTCTCAGTATATAGGGCTGTGCAATTGCATTGGGTCAGCCCAATTTTAGATTAGAACACAATTTGTTCTTGATGATCCGTTCAATGGCTTTGCGTAGGGCAATTAATTGGAAGGGTGCTGGAGAAGTTATTCTGTCCTGCCCTTAACTCTGCAGCAAGTTGTGAGCTGGCCTGGTCATCCTCCCTGGAGATTTTATAAGAATAGCTTGTTGGTCTTTGAGGAACAAACCAAGCATGCTTTGGACCTCATTCAAAAGGTACGAAGGGACCTTTTTGACCATGTTCCTGAGAGTAATGGTATTCTCTCATTAGGCCTGGTCAGTTGACAGGTTAGGTCATAACTACTTTGGCACGATAAACTAACTTTGTTATAGAAGAAGGAGGGAATTGTCACTTTCCTTGCTGGGAAAGTCCCTTAGACCAAGAGTTCCTTGAAAAACAGCCTGGTAACCAGACACCACCACTCAGGATCTCCTGAGGACATCCAGACTGACCCATTGAGAAAATATTCTCTAGTACAGGACTAGAACAATAATAAAGAGACAGGATAGAAGCCGTAGAACAGCCTTTATCAATGTTTTTACTGTTGAGAAACCCCTGAAACAGTCTTCAGGTTTTGAGAAATCCCAGAAGTTGCGTGATCATGCAGAATATGGTCGGGAAGCATAGCTGTGTACACCCATATCTGCCCCCTTCTTCCCACCTTCTCCAAGCCCATTATTGGCTATAGAGAGGTCTATATGACCATATATGGTTTTATCACATGATAAATGTTTAACATTTTAAAATATATATATATTTTAAATTAATTAACTCCCTTCCATCCTGGAAACCCTTCCAGGGCCATAAAGAAACCTTGGTTGAGAAAACCTGCCCTACAACATACCCTATAGCCAGTTAGGTAGCTCATAGGGAGGAGATTCAGAAAAATATCTCGGAAGAATAAATTATACTAAGGGAAGCCAAAAACTGTCTTTATAAAAAGGCTTATTTTATAAAAAGGCTTAAAAGAGTTTTAAAAAGGGAAAGGGTGGCTGAGTTTGTTTTTTAAGGATTAGAAAAGGGGCCAAACAAAAAAGAAATACAGAGAAGGCACACAACAACACAGCACAGAGATGTTCAAACAAACAGCTTTCCAGTTATACTATCTCAGCCAAACACATTACCTGGGCTGTAGCATGTTTCTCAGAGTGTGTTGAGGGTTCCTTGCAGTAACAAAATACCAGAGAAGTCCTCAATCCCTATCCTACCTTCTGAAGACCCAGTTTCCACTGAAAACAAAATACAAGGGCAACTCCCAAATCTCCAGATGTTTATGGTCAATGGAACTGAACTTAAGTCAGCCTCTTCTCAAAGAGGAATAAACTGCTTTCTCCTGCCTCATGCATATTTTCATGACTGATGTCAGAGGCTTCTGTTACTATTTGGAGGATTATAAAATATAGTCCCACCCCCGTCAAGCATCTGATAATGTCTCTGAATTTCCATGACAAATGGGTGGTCTGACTCAAACCAGATTGTCCTTTGTTCAAAAGAGATTAACTCTGGCAAGATGGTCCAACGTGGAATGGAAATGAATGGGTCATTCAAACTAAACTCCCAGGTTTCTTGCCATAAGTAAAATTTTAGCATTTCTGTCTCCATCATCAGCTTCAAAGACCTGGTGAGCTGAGCAGTATTACCCAAAGTAGAGTTGCAGATATGCACTCATTAGAGTCTAGTGGCATTTCAGGCTAGTGGTTACTAAGATAAGGCTTAATATGGAGGATGAGGATGAGGCTTGATATAGTGTGGTTTTATGGACAGATGAGGATAAATGAAGTCACAGGTAAATCTGGTCATAGTAGGCTTGTCCCAAACACTGGCAGCTGCATTAGGTTGCTTGTTAGCAGCAATTCACTGTCACTGGGAGATGTTTAATTGACAGTCAACCCTTAATAACCTATATGTCAGTGTCTCAAGTCCTTATTTGGGGGTGCTGTTTCAATTTAAGAAGCTCCTCTGTAACCAGAGTGCGTTGACTAGGCACACGGAAGATTGCAGTTGGGAAAACATCAGTCCAGTGCATAATTCTTTGTATTCAGGACTAGATCTAGGAAATCTTTCTTCCAATTCCCTCTAGCAGTTTCTCAAATGGAAATAAGAACACCAGCCTTGAGTGGCTTAGTTTTTCTGAGGGCGTGATGTGTTCTTTTTATTGTTCGCTTTCTAAAAGTATTTGTTATTTTCAGTCATTGCTTGGACTTCACAGAGTTCTCTCTGGTCACGAGCAGGGGGCCACTCACTCCCTCTGAGCAAATTCAGATGCATCCAATTTGCATAATCACACTGTTCTCTCACAAAATTAGATGACTTTCTGGCCATCACATGCCCTCCCCTCAGTTTCTTATTGTTCTTGCCTCCGATTTTAAAAGACAAATAATAAAAAAAATCAGCTTTTGCCTTGAAATGAGACTGACAATTTATAATATTTATATAATAAATTAATCATTGTATAATAAAATAAGCCAATGGGCTTAGAAAAACATAACTCTGCTTAAAAGGGCACTAGGCCAATGTGCCTGCAGAGGCTTTTCATGAACCCAGGACATTTTTCATTCAGTTGTTGTGGACACAGCTCAAATAGTTGCTGCGGTGCAAAGAGCTCTACTGAGGCCTGACATTGTACCATGTGCTGTGGAATTTGTTCGGCCAGCTCAAGTCCTCTTGCCACTAGACTCCAGTGCGTTCACTTTTGCAGTTTTATTTCACCATCTCCATCACCAATTCAATTCCTTTTCATTGTCACCAGCAGATGTAGAATGGCCAATATGTTTGTGTAATCATTTGGATCTAGTCCCTGTATTTTTTTCTTAATATTAATAAAGTTTCTTATCTGCATTAAGAGTTAGACACCTTCTCAAATTAATAGGAATGTAGGGAAAGATTTGAAATTCTATCTTATTAGTGTAATTCAAATATAGACTCAAATTTAGGTACAAAACACTAAGTTTGGCCAGTTTGGTCTAGTGGTTAGGAGTGCAGACTTCTAACCTGGCATGCCAGGTTCGATTCTGCGCTCCCCCACATGCAACCAGCTGGGTGACCTTGGGCTCGCCACAGCACTGATAAAGCTGTTCTGACCGGGCAGTGATATCAGGGCTCTCTCAGCCTCACCCACCCCACAGGGTGTCTGTTGTGAGGAGAGGAATGGGAAGGCGACTGTAAGCCGCTTTGAGCTTCCTTCGGGTAGAGAAAAGCGGCATATAAGAACCAACTCTTCTTCTTCTTAATTTTCAGCCATTTGCCTAATTGTAAAAGTGGTATATCTTAACGTCAAAGCATTAGCAGAGTATAAGTAGTAATTTCTTTACCTTGCTACTAGTAATTTCTTTTTTACACCGATACCTGGGGTTGAATAAACATTTCACTGCAGATACAACTTATGGAGTGTCACACAGGCACGAAAACTAGGCCATGTATTCTATAAAGCAGGGGTAGTCAACCTGTGGTCCTCCAGATGTTCATGGACTACAATTCCCATGAGCCCCTGCCAGCATTTGCCAGCATTTGCTGGCAGGGGCTCATGGGAACTGTAGTCCATGAGCATCTGGAGGACCACAGGTTGACTACCCCTGCTATAAAGGACACTCTCGGTATATGGGTGCAAAGGAAGGAATGTACAGAAAAGTTTACCATGCTCTATACAAGTCATTCAGTTTAATGAACTAAAGAGAAATGACACCAGATATTATATTTATATACTGCCCTCCCCTGAACTTTGCCAGTAAATGTTATTGTATTTTGTCAGGAACTTTGCATGCAGGTAATTGAGGAAGCTCAAACAAGAATGAAAATATATCCCAACCAAATAACCTTTCTATCACAATAATTGCAGGTTTCAAGGAGGGATAAAGGTTGAGCCAATGGAATAAACACACAAAAACCATTGGTGGTAAAATCATGGTCACAGCTTATTTTATCGTATTAAGTACAGACCCAGAGAGTACTGGTACAGCATGGGGTACCACAGGGTTCGGTCCGGTACTTTTTAACATATGTATTAATGATCTAGATGAGGGGGTGGAGGGACTACTCATCAAGTTTGCAGATGACACCAAATTGGAAGGACTGGGAAATACTCCCGAAGATAGAGACAGAGTTCAACGAGATCTGAACACAATGGAAAAATGAGCAAATGAGAACAAGATGCAATTTAATAAAGATAAGTTGTAGAGTTCTACATCTGGGTTAGAAAAATGAAAAGCATGCCTACTGGATGGGGGATACACTTCTAGGTAACACTGTGTGCGAACGAGACCTTGGGGTACTTGTGGATTGTAAACTAAACATGAGCAGGCAGTGAGATGCAGCAGTAAAAAAGGCAAATGCCATTTTGGGCTGTATCAACAGGGGCATCACATCATCACATCACAAGATGTCATAGTCCCATTGTATATGGCACTGGTCAGACCACACCTGGAGTACTGTGTGCAGTTCTGGAGGCCTCACTTCAAGAAGGACGTAGATAAAATTAAAAGGGTACAGAGGAGAGCAAGGAGGATGATCTGGGGCCAAGGGACCAAGCCCTATGTAGATAGGTTGAGGGACTTGGGAATGTTCAGCCTGGAGAAAAGGAGGTTGAGAGGGGACATGATAGCCCTCTTTAAGTATTTGAAAGGTTGTCACTTGGAGGAGGTCAGGATGCTGTTACCGTTGGCTGCGTTACCGAAAGGACGCCCAGTAATGGGTTTAAACTACAAGTACAACGATATAGGCTAGATATCAGGAAAACAATTTTCACAGTCAGAGTAGTTCAGCAGTGGAATAGGCTGCCTAAGGAGGTGGTGAGCTCCCCCTCACTGGCAGTCTTAAAGCAAAGGTTGGAAACACACTTTTCTTGGATGCTTTAGGATGCTTTGGGCTGATCCTGCGTTGAGCAGGGGGTTGGACTAGATGGCCTCTATGGCCCCTTCCAATTCTATGATTCTGAATGGGTCAAAGCATTAGATGCCTCACCTGCCACCCAATGAATCTCCCCCACAGCCCATCTGGGCTAAGTTATGGACTGACAAGACCCCAGAATACATATGGGCACTAGCCTCCCCATGATCCCTTTGCCATGTGGCAGAGGAAGCCAGCTGGCAGTTCTCACCTAGGCATGCAGCTGAGTGGCTCCATCCCTCTTATTAGCGCCCCCACCGCATGAGAGAGGCAGGTTCACAGGCATGGCCTTGTCCCTTAGGATCCATCCCAAAGCCCAAACTACCAAAGAGTGGGAGAGTTCCATGCTCCCTTCTCACCAAAGCTCCTAAACTTCCATACCCATTACTATGCCTAGATAGAAATCACTCTGCAGATCAGCTGATGGCAGTGATTCCTGAATCAAACTGAACTCCTTATCCCATTACCAAAATGGAGATTCAGGTGACTTGGGTTATGAAGAATCAGGTTTGACCTTGACCCATTTTTTTACATCTCTACCTCGAATAAGCAATAGTAAATTTTACTGATTAAAAAAATATATTGGGGGTCAAAGAAGGTAAATGAAGATTTAATCAATGCCAGTTCATACATGCAATGCTGACAATTACAGTCCTAGTGTGATTATTCTTTTATTTTACAGTAGTGTCCCTATCTCTTCTGGTTCCCTTCTTAGGGTGCCCCAACCAAGGGGGGTGGTTGTGTGTATGTTTGGCTGTTGTAGAAAGCAAGAGAAAGGAGATGCTGAGCTGTATGTGAGAAAGACAGAGACAGAAAAAGGTAGGCACAAATGCAGCAGAGACTGAGAGGGTTGCTAGAAGACCATCCAAGGTGCTGTGTTTAAGGCTGAATACACTGGTAGTGGGGAGGGGCAAGAAGAGGGGTTATTAAATTATACTTTTCCTAATTTTCTTTACTTAGTGCACGAGTGATAATGGAAGGTCTATGGCATTATATCTTGCTGGAGTTGTTTCCTTCCCCAAACCTTGCCCACCCAAGGTTCCACACCTAAATCTCTTGGAATTTCCCAACCTGGAGCTAGCAATCCTAAGAGAAAACTGACTTCAGTTGTTGGGAATTGTTGTGATTCCAGGATATCGTCAGGCTCCACCTGGAGGTTTGCAACCCTAAAAGGAGAGAAGGAAGCAGAAAAGGGGGAAAGGCTATGATGAAAAAGGAAAAGGAAAGAGGAAATACTGGTGATGGGTTAGTGATAAAGAAGTTACATTTTGACTAACATTAAGGGTCATTGGCTTATTTCTAATAGCTTAGCATAGGCTGATGACAGAGGTAGAGGGTTGTTTAGTAATATGCTCTGTTTAGTATAAGCTTGGAGGACAAGAGTTGACCTGGTGATCCTGCCACATCAGAAGGATGAGATCAGGACTCCTGGGCTAGCCTAGAGACTTTGGGGAAGGATTAAAATGAACCTGCAGAGGACATTATTGCATTCTTGGCATTATTGCATTGCTCCAGGCCTCTAAGCTAGTTCTATCAGGTAGACATTTAAAATTCTGTGTAACTCTTTGCTCTTTCCACAGGTTTTTGTGGTCATGAGTCCCCTGTGACTGTCTTATTTTTGCTGCAGCTAAAATAAAAACATAAAATGGTTTTCTAGTCTGGTGTGTCTAGGAGTGTGGTCATGCCAGACAAAGGACCCTGTTAGAGGCCTACAGGGCTAGGCTGTCAGTGGGAAAGGGGGAAATGGGATGGCATGTCCTTGTATGTTTCCAAATGTAATTTTAAAATAACATGCAAACACATGGAACAATATGGACAGAGGGTGCTTAATCCACTCCCATCTTTCCCTCCCTGAAACTACCTCTCAACAGCAGTTGTTTTCTCTCTTGTGAGCTGGAGACAACTGTTTGTAGATAAGCACTCCTTTCCCAACGTTTACTTTCTATAAAGTAGGATATGTGCCAAAGTGATCTGTACAGTGTTCATGCTGCCACATCCTCTGAATGCTCTTGTTCAAAGACTTCAGTAAGTGCTGCTAAATTGTGGCAATGCTGTTCTTGAATACAACACCATTTCTCTGAAACTGTAAAATAGGAATCCTTAACAAATCCCAGGTTCTCTTTGCCATGACAACCACATCGACCAGTGGCTGTTCTCTTTTGTCCAAATGACTTAAGGTTCCATTTGAGACTCTAACCTAGTAAGGTTCCAAGACATTGTGAAGGACCTACAAGCAACCTTTATCTTCACAAATCAAAGTATAGAAGCAAAGCAAGTGATGTGTTTCAGTTCTAATCGTCCTAGCCAAGAGTAAATAATTGCTTAGGTGTATCTTGGTGGGCAGCTGGGTCATTATGAGTAAAATTGTCATGAATTAGCATTCTGTTCTCTGGCCCATGACACATTCTCTGGTTATTTTAATGGAAGGAGCAAATCCAAATCCTCTCCTTCTGCCCAAATAGGCATCCTGCATTGGGTTCTGAATGTGCATCAGAATGAATATGTTGTGAAATTATTTCAAGAACATGACCAGCTGTTGTGGAGGACCAACATACTGTATAGCTGTGAAGTTCAGTCTGTCATCACAATGAATGGCTTGCTACAGATTGTCCATTTGTAAAAATGTTCAAAAAACCTGTTATATTTCCCCAGAAAAGTAAACTTTGCACAAAAGTAAATATAATGTTTAACCCATGCTACAGCTCAATCATTAAACCAAATACTTTCTAAGAATATTATGTGTCCATATTTTTATAGAATCATAGAGTTGGAATGAACTTCCAAGGTCATCTAGTCCAGGGGTAGTCAACCTGTGGTCCTCCAGATGTTTATGGACTACAATTCCCATGAGCCCCTGCCAGCAAACACTTGCAGGGGCTCATGGGAATTGTAGTCCATGGACATCTGGATGACCACACGTTGACTACCCTTGATCTAGTCCAGCTCCCTGCACTAGCAGGAAGACACAGCTATCCATTGATTGATGGTAGACACAATGCGGCTAGACACGGTTATCCATTGATTGATAGTACATAAATAAAATCTGAACTGCCCATGCATTGATAGATATAGAAAAATTGAGTTACATCATTTGCCTATGGAGAACAACTTGAGAGAACAAAAATATGTGGTTCAAGATGAAAAAATTGCTCTTGAATGATTGGGTGAACCCAGGAAAGGCTGCATGTAAGATTAAATTTATTTAAGTTAGATGCAAGGCTCCAGTTTCTGCAGCACTTTGGAGGAAAGGAGAAATGCAGTAAATTATCAGTTAGCTAAATATTCAATCCAGCAATGACTACATAAACCCTACAAACATTGCTGCTGATAGCACCAGAAATTCCTGTGGGATCATGATATTCTATTGGAGTGTGAATGCTACATGTGGATCCCTGGGCCTCTAGTTTCATTCCAGAACTGTTGGAAACTTCACTGTTCTCTAAAAGCACAAAAAAAGAGGGCAGCAGAAGGGAACTCTCCCTAACCCTGCTTGATGGTAGATGGATTTCAGTGGGATAGATTTTTAACTGTTTTATATTTTATAGATTATTTATTTTTCTTATTTGTATCCTTTAGCTGGTGATTGGTGGAGCATGTTGTCCTCTCAAGTGTTTCCACTCTTGGTGGCAGTAGTTTGGACCACATGGATAGTCAATTGCTGGTTTCTAAGATCTTCCTCTATCTGCTTAAGCCATGTTTTCTTTGGCACCAGTCATTGGATCTTCCATTCAGTTTGTCATTCTTGCCAGAGGAGTTTATGAGGCAGTCTGCTGGTGTTCATTCTACAGACATGGCCAAACCATTGCAGTCTGCGCTTTTGGATTTGTTCTTTAATTTGTGGCTGGTTGTCACATTTTGTATGAATTGTCTCATTTCTATTATGATCACATCGAGAGACACCCAGAATCTGCTGTAGGCATCCCATTTGGAAGGTCTCGAGTTTATGTCAGGTTTTAGTAAAGTCCATGTTTCTCATCCATATAGGTGGATTGACAGGATTAGTGTCTGGAAGAGATGAACTTTGGTCTTGAGAGAGATGTTTGTCTTCTTCCAGAGGCATTATTTGAGTATGGCAAATGCTGATGTTGCTTGGCCAATCCTATTATGGGTTTCAGTGGTAGATGACACTTCCTTTAATTTATTCATTTATTTATGTTGTGAATTATATCCCATCACTCTCAATAAACTGGCTCATGGTGGGTCAACTAAAATCCCAATAAAATACAGTATTAACCCATTAAAACACCCATTACAAAATCCCTATGGCAGTGACAAATCAATCCCATGGTGCTAACTAAAACTTTAAAACTGGTCACAGGGGGAGCCCTGAGCACTGACCCCTTGCCCACACTGATGGCTGGCTAGTGGGGGCATCCAGTCTTGCACATTGTTCTTCTCTCATAATTTTTGCACCAATGAGCCTAAGTATTTAAATTCTATGACTTGCTCAATTTGGGTTCCATTGAAAATACATTTGTTGGTGATCCATCTGCAGTTATGACTTTGGTTTTGTCCACATTTATGTTTAAGCCATAAGATTGGGCTATGATGGCAATGTCATAGAGAATGTTAGTAGCTTCTGTATCGGCAAATATGGCACTATCATCTGCAAACATTAGATATCTCAGGAAGTTGTTTTGGCCATTTTGAACTCCATGTCTGTTTTTGAATGCTTTTCTCATAATGGCATCAACAACAATGTTATAAATTAGGGGAGAGGCCACATCTCCTTGGAAAACTACAGTCTGGATGGTGAATTCATCTGACAGCTCATTCCAAATTCGGACTTGGCTTGTTGAACCACCATATGCTGTTTGGAGAAGTGTGATTATTTTGGGGGGGCACATTTTCAGTTTCTAGCACCATAGAGAAGCCCAGTGGACACAGTCAAAAGCGGATTTGAAGTCAATAAAGACAATTACAATTCTCATTCTGCACCTCATTCCTCTGCTAGTTGATAGATAGTGGACAATACAGCCCCACTGTGACCTAAAACCTGCTTGCTTTTCTCAAGCAGTTTGTTTGCTATGTTCCCATAGCCTTGATTGTATGATCATAAATAATTTGCTAATAACTGATAAGAGGCTGAGGTAATTCTTACATTCTTGGTTGTCACATTTCTTCAGGATTAGTACTAGATGGAATGCATTTTGAGCACTATATGAGTGTTAAGAGGGTGTGGAGCTGATGTTTTGAATGTCTCCCTCAGCTTTAATCATTTCAGCAATAACTTGGTCTGCTTCAGGTGCCTTTCCATTCTTCAGTGATTGTATTGCACTTTTTAGTTCACTGATAGTTGGCTCACTGCTGATGAATATATTTTCTGGCAAGTCAATAAGTGGTGGTTCTGGTGGTGGTCCCTGAGGTGCATCATGGTTGTAAAGCTGGTTAAAGAATTCTTTCCAACGCTACAGGCGTTCGGTAGTATATCTCACTAAAGTACCATCTTCTTTCTTAATATTTTTTAAAAGTAAAGATGGGCACAAACTGAACCACAGAAAATCACAAATGTTGTCATGTTAGTGGCTCACAAACCAAAGTTCATGGCAGTTTGTTGATAGAACATATATTATGAATTTAAAAGGACTCCAAGTCCCTTAAAACTTCTGCTTTCTGTTGCTTGCAAAAGTGCAAAAACAGCTGAGCAAAGAGGAGCAGGCTACTTGCCACTCAGGTGTTTCAGGCTTTTTTGTGTACTCCCTGTTCCCCACTGCTCTGATATTTTCTATGGCCACAAACCAGTTCAGTTAATGAATGAACTCCCCACTTCTGTTTGGCTCATGGTTCAGTTCATGGTTCAGCCATGAATGGACACAAATGGCATTTTTCCAGATCATACCCATCCCTACATATAAGCAGAAAAATACCACAATAGCAAGACATTTTTATCTCAATTCTTGATGTGCTGTGCTGTTGTTTTTTTTTAAATTAGCCAGGTTTTTTTTACATGAGGACTATTCCAAAATAGCATCCCATATGATTCTCTGTATGTAGTCCATTCTACTTTTTAAAACATTCATTGACTTATTCTCTTCTGTATGTGTAAATCAATTTCTGCCAGGAACAGATACACTAATACTTTTCTTAGACTGCACTACTTCTGGCTGTAGATGAGGAGTTAACATGGCTCAGTGGTGGCTCCATTCCCAGAAGACAGAAAAATAATATGACATGAAAAGACTTGGCTCTCTGAAAGATTAGTTTTCTGCATGAAAGCAGAGGTGCTACAAAATAATGCAGTTTTCAAAAGCAGCAGTCACTTGTAAACTGAGGTTTGGAATGCCTCATCCCAATATTGTCCAACCTGAGCAACTGCTGAGCAGTTTTGCAGCTGGACATTAGATGTGGTGGTGTTATCTCATTGCCTTGTGCTTGGCAGAACTTTTGCATCTAAATATGAAATCAGTTCTAGACCAGGCTCATGAATAGATGGGCAGGCAATTAATTGGGGAGGGGCTACAAGTCCAATATGATTATACAAAAATGATATAGAGCCTCAATACTTAAACCAGGACTTTGGATGAATGAGGCCCCAACAAGATGTGAATAAATACATGGTGGTGGTGGAAAATGACATCAAGTCACAGCAGACTTATAACACATAGGATTTCCAAGGTAAGATATTTTAAGAGATGGTTAGCTACTCTGCGTAGTAAACCTAGGGCCAAACCTGCTCAACCTCTGAGATTTGTTAATAACAAGCTAGCTTAGAATAAATATGCATCTCTCTTTAAAGATATTTTTGTTGTAAAATCTATAATTAACAGTTAAAAATGCAGTATTTATTCAAATATAATTCTCATTTCTTCCACCCAGCAAGTGCCCCACCCATCTGTGCATGTCTAACATTTTTAAGGAGGTTATTTTATATTCAGGGTCATCTTCTTTCACAGAAATATTGCAGATTTTTCTTTTATAGGTCTGTTCTCATAGTTCAGTATACAATACCATTGGCATATACCATTTTATAAAAAATCAGCCTCTAATAGCCTAATATTGACAGATATAGTGAAAATACGTATTTAATTTCTTTTGAGAGTAATTATTTCATTATGATCTTCCTTTGGCCACTTGCACATTCTCTTCATTATTATTGCCACATGTACATTCATAAAATTATAATATATTTGGGCAATAGGTGTTGCTGTCCATTGTGTGCAGATCATGGGCTTGTATTCCTACTTCTTCATAGAAGCAGCATATGAAAAAATTGAAAGCAGGAAGTTAGCAAATATGATATTACTAGCAAATGATGCAAATAAATAAATTATCAAACCTAACATATTTAAGGATTGTGATTCTGTATAGAAGGGGTGTGCTGGAGAAACCTAATTTCTAAGCTACTGGTAAAGTGCTTATTTATATAAGCCCACTCGCATCCCATGTAGATGCATTGATCACTTGCCCTAGATCATTTGAGTACTCATGATCAAGAGCCAGGGAAGGCATGCCAAATCTGCACACAAATGGGCCAGTTCATGCATCAACTGCACTGAATGTCGAAGAGCATGCATGGAATGCTCTTTCAGGTAAAGGTCCACTACCTATACAACTTAGACCTTAAAAGGTCCTGAAGAAATAAATGAATTAATATTAGTAATAGAGCAGAGTCATGAAGGTTGCTTTTGCTTGATGTTGACTTATTTACTCATAATACCAGCATTAAGGAGCCATTGGGTGTTAGATTTTTTTCCCTGTAAATTCTACAAGGGCCAACCTAAGTACATAAAATATCAAAATAAATATTATATGGTATGCATAATAGTAAAATTGAAAACATAGGACCTGAATATCAGGCTGCATTGAGAGTTATAACAAGCTTTAAAAAGGTAAAGGTATCCCCTGTGCAAGCACCGAGTCATGTCTGACTCTTGGGGTGATGCCCTCTAGTGCTTTCTTGGCAGACTCAATACAGGGTGGTTTTGCCATTCCCTTCCCCAGTCATTCCCGTTTTACCCCCCAGCAAGCTGGGTGCTCATTTTACTGACCTCAGAAGGATGGAAAGCTGAGTCAACCTTGAGCCGGCTGCTGGGATCAAACTCCCAGCCTCATGGTCTTCAGACAGCATGTTGGCTGCCTTACTACCCTGCATCACAAAAGGCTCTTGAAAGATAACAAGCTTTACATAAGCTATAAAAACTTCCTATACAAAGCTGATGAACATGTAAAATTACCAACACGACTTTGGCCTCAAGGGCCTTTTTCAATGGTCATAATATATACTTTTTTTAAAAAATGCAGAATATAATATACATGAATCCTGACTGGAAATACAAAAGGAAAGAGAAAAGAAAAATTCTTATAATAGAAATTAGCATTTTAATGCTGTATTAAATTACTTTTGAAAAATTCTTTCTCTCTCAAACACACATTGCTATTCTATAAAGTGAAAATTATCTATGTGTTAAGTTTTATAAATATACAAATAAACATTTAAACTTGCAAACAAAGTTTCCATTATTTCTGGATGTGTGTGTCATCAACCAGCAATTGAAATCAAATGTTGCATTTGTCACATTAAGGTCAACTATATAATAGAATGAAAGGATGATGCAATATCTCCTACATGGCATGTAATTTTGCTCCCAAAGGAAGGAGGGAAAGGGCAGGAGGGGGAGGGGAAAGAGAAGGGGGGGGGAAACCAAAGGATCAGCACTTCCCATTGGAGGATAGCAGGCATAATTTTACATATTATACAAGTTTACTTCATGTATTTAATTTTACTATTGTGTACATCATATAATTAATATTTATTTTGATATTATTGTATTTGCTATAGCTTGACACTTGTAGCATTTTGAGTATATTTCAGGTTGAGTTTGTTATCCCTTTCCCTTTGTTTATTGGTGTTTTCCTGTGTCAAACACAGTTGGCATGTCAATGGACAGATAAAAGATTGCTGTCAGGGTTCCCTTCCTCTGACATGCAGAGTCCTTAGACACAGAGCAACCCATCCCCAAGCCCCCTCCATGGGTAGAGAGTGAAAACATGGCAACAGTATGCACTAAGGGGGAGGGAGGTAGAAAACCAAGCTAAAGCTGAGGAAGAGAAAAAACCAAGTCATTTGGAGAGGACCAGTCCAGCCTGAGATTCTGAGTGAGCATCATGCCCTATCCAGCCAGAAGAGGGAAGAAAGCTGATTACAACCTTTAAGCCCTGGGGTGGGGAGGCAGAGCAGGAAGGGGGGAGGAGGATAAGAGTAGAGGTCTTGATAGCCGACCAGACTGCTGTTGCTAGAATGCAGAGAGAGAGAGAGAGAGAGAGTGAGAGTGAGTGAGAGTGAGAGAGAGTGGGGGGGGGTGAGACATCAAGGCATCTGAGCAAATTGTGTGAGAGGCTAAAAGGGACAGTCTGAGCTGTGACTTCTGTGGAAATGCCCAAGGACCCAACAAGTACCTATTTTCTCTTGAGGACATTATGCCAACCCACAGAATTCAGGTGAACTGGATAGTGGCAGACCATGAAATTTAAGTTACTTTTCTTTAAGTCTTTTTCTGCACACAATAAATATAGTGAAATACTTACCTTGTGAAGATGCTAGGTTCTGGCTGCTCCACATAGTGTCACCAACCTTCTGCATCTGGCCAACATCTCACTACATCCACCATTTTAAAGCACTAGTTGAGATTTGCATAAAGTGGATTCCCCAAACTAAAAGTGCTTTCCCCCAGTAGACAACCAGCCCACTACATGCTAAAGAAATGTATGGAGGCAAAGAAATGCTATCGCTGCCTCCAATGTCCTGCCCTCACACCCACCTCCCTCTCCCTTCTCCTGGAGACAGGTGTTCTTTTTAAGCAAATGGCCTGGAGTGACAAATAGGCATACAAGCATGCAGGCAAAGCCAAAAATAATTTTCCCCCAAAGTTGTTACACAAAGCATGCCTCTCCACAGTTCTACCTCCCAAAAAATCAGAAACAAGTTTAATTTTTAAATGATTCAACACACATGATTCCATAAGGAGTGGAGTTATATAAAGCACTATGCATCCATGACTAGATGCATATGCATTTCAACAGAGAACTATTAATTTTAAAAAATCAGCAGACATAGTGGGACCTTTAAAAAACGGAAAAAGGGGATTGGCTGCCTGACTTGATTGACAGGCGAAAGAG
Organism: Paroedura picta; assembly: GCF_049243985.1. NCBI lineage: Eukaryota > Metazoa > Chordata > Lepidosauria > Squamata > Gekkonidae > Paroedura > Paroedura picta. The sequence goes on along the minus strand of NC_135377.1, from coordinate 42,155,175 downwards.
AGTCGCGTATAAACCATGTTGCTCTCTTCTGCCATTTCCAGCAGTGCTTGCAGAGTGTAAGTGTGAAAAGGCAGCAGACTATAGCAAGATGGCAAGACGTTGAGGAATGGCTGTGCCATTCAGCTGGCGTAATGCTATTTTTACAATGTGTGGCAAGATGCCCTGCAGGACTTGGGAAGCTCTGTCAGTGCCCTGATCTCTCCCAGAAGCTCATTCTACCAGTGGGAGCCAGGGCCAAAAAGGCCTGGACAGGTTTTTCTTACAAACACCTTAATGGGATATTCTTATTTTATTGGGTAACTTCCTGCCATCACCTGATTTTGTAAGGAACTGCCTACTGGGAGGATCAAGACTCCCAGCTTTCCTTCTCATATCTGAGGCCTTGACTCTGTGTCTCTTGATGCCTTGTGCCTGTCCACCATGGAGACAGTTGACTGCTTTGTGCAACCCTGGAGTAAATGCTGCTTGCCAAATGCCATGTCTTCCCCCCGACACTCCTTTTAAAATACTATGTCTAGGACTTTGGTAGAGAGAACCATTACCAGCATAAAAATAATACAATATCAAAACTTTCACAAGCATATTTTTAGCACAGCACTAGATGGAAGATGGATTTTAAAGCCATGGGTAAAACTTAATTCCTCTGTCTCTTTCTATGCATATCCTATCAGATGTTAAAATATAGAACAGGTGATTTAGCTTAAGAAGTTCTACAGAATTTCCATTACCTTGAAGCTTCCTAGAACTGTTCTAGCCACCAAATGGTTAATGGCTGCATCCTCCAGACCTCAGTTAAGAGTTCTGTCTACTCTGATGGACCTCTTCCTCCTTGCTCCCCTGCATTTTATCACCTCTCTTTCCCCTCCCAGTGATCAGGTCAGGCCAGGTCAAAGTGGCTTTTCCTGGAGATTTCCAGGAATTCTTTTCTGAAGTGTCTCTGATATTTTAACACCTCCAACTCTCTGTTCCTCACAGGAGGGGAGGAAACTGGATCATTCTTCTATCTCTAGCTATCTATTCACATTTCTTAAGAGGTAGCTGAGGTGAGCCTGAAAAGCTATTGACTGATTTCCTTCTCCCTACCTGTCCTCTGCCCAGAGAGGGGAAAAAACTTTTAAACACTTCCTGATAAAGGTTTTACTCAGGTCAGCTTTCGACTCCCACCCACCCCCAAAAAGCATTTCTTCACAACATCACAATCTAAACTGATGGCATGAAAGCTGCTGAGCAAAAGAGCCCTAAGGGGAAAGTTATTCATTCTATTTTTGTGGAATGAAAGACAAGACTGAACACAAGCTGTGTACAAATGTCATTTCTTCCTTAAAATAAAGCACCCTGGGGTATGACTTCACATCACTTGGGCAGTGGGAATCAGCAAACAGAGAGAGGGGAAATGATTTCTAAAATGAAATGGGCAAAGCTCTGGGAAGCCAGGAACATTTTGTGGACATGGAGACTCAGTTTTGATACCAGCAAGATCTACTGTACTATTGAAAAGAGAGGATGGACTTTTCTATGCACTCCTAAGCAGACTCAGATCCTTCAGTGCACTTAGAAGGGTGTAACTGGGCTATTCATCCCCGCAAAGCTCATCTACAAAGCTGGGTCAGACAGTCAGGGAATATCAGGCACTTTTTTTGAAAAATTATGTGACGTGTCTTAACACAGGATTTTTCTTCTTCTGGCGAACTCTTATGTTTAGAGAAGTATGTTGGCATTTTTTTCCCTTTCAAAAATGTGAATAATAGTTTTTAACTCCTGGCAACCCAGGGCATTTCTTGAGCCATTATGATTGGCTGGATGAGTTTTTACAAGTTATTGAATTACAAACAGGGCTATCACTGAGCTCAATGCATGGTCTCGCTTCACTTGACCAATTAAAAAGACGACTGCTGACATAAAATACATGTTTTGAGAACCACATGCTCCCAAGCCTGGGGAAGAAAATCAATAATGTAGCAAAACAGGATTAAGTAAAATCACAAGTGCCAAACTTTGATTAATTGTAGGCATAGTACTAGCACACAGGACTCTCTCCATTCTTAATGTCCCTGATGGATTGATGGATAAAGGGGCAGCAACACTATGCTATTTAAAAAGAAGAATAAGTTTAAACAAAGCAGACTTTTCCACTTTTTTGTTGCTGTTGAGCCTGTCATTCATTTGTCTTTGAAAATAGTAAATCTGTTCATTGATGGACAGTAGTATATTCATTAATATGTCTATCTCTATATTACTTTGGAATATGAGAATTAAAATGGGTAAAAGATTGATTTTCTTATTTATTTATTTTTATTATGTTCACTCATGCCAATAAAAGTGTTTTAAGGTTTGGAATCTGTTGCTTGTGAATGTTGATGATATGCTATAGAAAGCAGAAGTGACTAATTTCCAAACTCCATGCACAATCCATCTAATGTTGATGTCAGGAGCAAATTATCTGTCTCTGGTAAATGAACTCACAAACTGGATTCTTTATTGCACTCTCTGGTCCCACTCTGACTTCTACTCAGACATCTGGTTTTCAGCACAAGTCCTCTGTATATAGGCAGTACACATAGTGTAATCTAGCTTTGCCACAAGGCACATCACCTCACCTACTTTTCCAGACATGTGCAAGGATACAATCAAATCCAGTACATCAGAGCCCTTGAAAGAAGGACACAAGTGAACAAATCACCTAAACATTTAATGTTATATCAGGTTCAACATTTCAAGTTTGCTTCTCAATAATTCTGACTAAAAGAAATTCTGTCACCAAGCTTAAATGCTTCATCCTCATTACCTGCTATGCATATGACAAGTTATTTCACAAAATTTTCATTCTAAGGCAGAAACAGATGAAGTTGACAAAGGCTGCTTGCATTGCTACTTGCAATGGCTGATGCCCTAGGAGGCTAGAACCACTTATCCTAGGTGGAGTGAGCTGGCTTTTACAGAGCAGGTTAATTTTTGGAGGTACACATAGCCCCAGCTTTACTGTAAGAAAAGCAGATTGTCACAGTAGCCAGGAGCACCTTCTGTCTGCTCCACCTCCAAGAGTACATTCTATCAATCTGACCATTCTAATCCATACTTCTGTAACCTTGCAGGCCGCGGGGGCCTGCCAAGCCGCAACGCACCGCGCCACGGCCAAACACACTTGCCGCTCCCCCGACTCGGCCACTCCCCAACTCCATGCGGCCCGTCCAACCCACGCCGAGCCACGGCCCCATTGCCCTCGCAGACTCCCGTGCCCCGGAAGAGCTGCCCCGCCCCACGCCCATGCCAGCCCCGTCGCCTCTGAGGACCCGCTAGCGCTCGCTGCATTAAGACTGCAGCGGGCTTATTCACTAGTGCTCTATATTAGGCTAAGGTTGAATACAACCTGGAAACTGCTGCTGATCCAGAATGTGGCAGCCCAATTATTGTAAGGGAAACATGTTTTAGCTTGGAGAGAAGATGACTGAGGCCCATTATGCACGGGGGGAATAGCGCACATTCAGGGTGGAATGGCGGAGACTAAAATCACCGATAACGCATGGTGCCGGCTACAACCGGCTGCAGATTTGGTGCATGCCGCTGAAAAAGCCGCGTTAGCGAAACGCGGAAGAAAGCGCAGCTTCCGGATGACCGGGGTGCAAGCAGAAGCGGCGCTGGGGTCTCCGTGTGCATAATCGGTTACTCTGGGTTTTGCCGCCATTGCGTCCCGTTTCATGTATAAGTGGTTTGCTTCTCTTCTTCCCCTCCGCGTGTAAGTGCTGCACACGCGCTATTTCGGCCGTGCAGCGCGCACGTGCGGCCCGGCCGCGCGTGCGCATTGCGCGGACGTGGCCGTCGCCCTGCCGGTCCCCAGCCAAAAAAAGGTTGGGGATCACTGGACTAGATGATCCTGGAGGTCCCTTCCAGCTCTATGATTCTATGATTCTAAAACAGGTGTATTGGCTGTCAGTTTGTTTTTTAGTCCAATTCAAGGTTCTGGTTAGTACGTTTAAAGCCATTCATAGAGTGCCCACATATCCGAAGTCTATTTCTACCCATATATTCCTGTGTATCAGCTACAGTGTTCAGATTGACACTTGATGGCTATTCTCCCACATCAACCAGAGACTAGGCCTTTTCTATTGTGGCTCTATAGAATGAGCTTAAACAGGAGGTAAGCAGAATCCTCTTGTTGGAGATATTTAGGAAGCACTGAAAGTCTTATTTTGTTTGTCAGGAATATTGATGGGCTAGGAACAGCAGGTATTTATGGTTTGGCATTTTATTATGATTTTAACTTGTGTTTTCATTGTTTAGTAAGTAAGCTACCCTAAGCCCTGAAGAGAGATGACATAAATGTTTTAATAAATACCTCCCTTAAATATTGTCTCTATGATCTCAGCCTCAACCATTAATAATAGCAAAACCTACCTCAGAAGTTTTTATTCCAGTGTAGCCTAGTGTTTGTTTATAGAAGCAGAATGATTGCTATGCATCAAGACGCTGCATGGAATATAAAGTATGTAAATGGTAAATCAGGATCTGGCCACAAACCCTTGTTTTCTTCTAACCTAAATCCCAAGGTTTGGATCCAGAGATGTGTGAGAAGAAAGGAAAATATATATCATACATTCTGCTTGCACAAGTAGAGATTCAGGAGTGGTAGCAACACAGTTCCACAGGACCTGCAAGACTGAGCTAATCCCCTAGGGCTATGGTTGAGGCCACCTATAAACATCAAGATACTGGCCTCCCAGCTGAAAAAGGGGGTGTCTCTGCTGTGATTTCAGTTCCAGGGGAAAACCCAGAATTAATGCCATCATGCCTTTATGGGAATCACCCCAAACTCCTTGATAAAATTATAGTTCTCAGCAATTCCTAGAGAAGACTGACTTCCTTTTTGGAGCCTCCTTTGAAATTATGCCATTTTCTGCCCCAGCAGGAATTTTCTACCCCAGCAAGAATTTAGTACCCCTACTAGGTAAGTATATTTGGCCAAAATCATACACATAATTTGGCATACATATATTCCAATGAATCAAGTGTGATTTCTAGATACAAAACAGTGCCTACAAATCTCTCTCTCTCTCTCTCTCTCTCTCTCTCTCTCTCTCTCTCTCTCTCTGCATACTGAACTGAATGAAAGATCAATTTGAATGCAAAATTCCCAACAATGCCCCTTAGGACCATGAGTCTGAATTGTCTTCTTGCATTTTGCTGTGCTGTTGAGTTATCAAGGAAATTATCACTTCAAGCAAATTATAACTGCAGTATATTAGTAAATCATGTAATTGAACAAATGAACTAACAAAATAATAAAAAACCAATAAACTAGTGAAGTGCTAATTAGAGTTCATGTATTGTCTTAGGTTTTACTCATTTAAAATGGTGGGGGGGAGCAATGAAACAGCCAACAGTTCTGGAAAATGAAGCTCAAGTCTGAGTAGAGAGGAGCCTTGAGAGAAAGTCACACTGTCAAGATTAGTCACAGGCCACAAGTGAGTCATCCTCTGCTATCCTGAAGGATAAAAAAGCAGTTTTAGATATTATAGGGTTTAATTTTGTTGTTTCCCATTTCACTGTCAGCATCAAGGTTTTTTTTTTTTTAAACGTACTGTTTTAAAATATTGTATTGCATTCAAACACATTAGGTGCCTGTAAAGTTGTTTCCCTACTCAATCTAAAGGAAAGACTAGTTTAAAGTCTGTTTATGTTTTTGAAGATCTGTATAAGAAAGTAAGGATCATCTGTTCCAAATGCCAATGGTGAAATGTGTTCCTTCTCTGTTTAGTTCAATCTCATCACAATACATGTTTTCATCCCCCTTAGCAGAAACCAGAGGTATGAACTGGAGAAAAATATATACATAGCAAGGATGGCTGGATAGAAGGAGAAAGGGAAAGCTTACATTCAAAGAAGGCGCCCCTTCAATGCTAGGGCTCAGTGGAAATCTAATCCTGCCAAGAATAGGGAAAGGAGCTCAGCTCTTTTTGGCACACAATTTGGTGCACTGGCAATGAAAAGAAAAGTGCAGCAAAATTGCCAGGCAGAGATTTGAGCCAAGTTGATATTGCTTATAATGCTGCCAGGCCTTGGGTAGCCCATTGAATATGGTAATCTGCAGTCAAGGTGGTATTAATAATTGTACTTATCAGCATTTTCATTGAGGGGAGGGATGATGATAGGATTCTTATTCCAGTATAGCTATAAAGATAAGAAGTCAGTTGTGTCAGCCCAACACGACAAGCTGCATTTCTGAGGCTAAACCATAGAGACTGTCACAGTAGGTTTTTTTTCCTGAATCTTATCTGTTTCTGAATTTAGTTAGAAGTTTTGCAGGAGGTTATTCTGAACTGTTAAGCATATAATACAAGCAGGAAGCAGCTGGTCTTAAGTCACCTAAAATACCTGTTTGTACAGAATTTTCAAACTTATTATTTTTTGTGAGGTTAGACTCCCCTACCCCTTAATGTACTGCAAAAATACTTGTGTGCAATCAGTAGGCTTTATATAGCTATTTAGTTTCAAAACCAAATTTTCTTTGGTGTTTCAGCACTTGAGCACTGGAAATGTATAAAGATGACAAAGGGATTTGATGCTCACATTACCTAGGCTGTAGGTGATATGTGCAATATTAATAGCATAGCTTTTGTGGTAATATTTTATACTGAATAGCGTAATAAAAAGTAGCTAGCATCATCAAGTCTGAGAGTTATTGTGAGTTTTGAAACCTCAAGATAGAGGGTAACTACAATTCCATTAAAGTGGGGAATTGAGTCAAAGATGTTCCCATTACAACTGCACTGATACAATAACATGAAATATGGCCCTATTTCCACATATCACTCCCATGATGAATGACAATATAAACTAACATACACCCTGAAAAAGACAGTTTTAGCTTCTTGCTTCATAGAACTTGCAAGCAAACATTGTGAATCTCTAAAGTAAGGCATTTCAAAGGCATAGCACTTATTGCTAGATGTATTTTTATTTAAATATAAGTTGGATTGAAACAATGGGGTTTACTTCTGAGAAATCAAAGTTAAATCCTGATGTAGACTCATTTTATCATATGAAATGTTGTAAGCCACCCTGAGCATGGGGTTTCCTCCAGGACTCCCTCCAACCCTGAAAAGGTTCACTGAGGCTTGGACAGGCTGTGGCAGGCCTTTTCGGGGCATGGGGGAGTGCTGGTGGGAACCCCATTCCTCCCACTAACTGGCAGCCCTTCCTCCAGCCCTGCCCTCAAAAAGGCCTGCCACAGCCTCACCAGGCCTTTTCGGGGTGGGGGGGAGTCATGGAGTTTCCATCAGAACTCCCCCCGGCCCCCAAAAGGCCCAGCAAGACTTGGAGAGGCCACAGCAGGCATTTTCTGGATAGGGGGGAGAGCTGCTGGGAACTCCAATCTCTCCCCCCCAACAACCGTCCTGCCATTGGCCGTGGACGGAGGCCAGACTGGCTCTGCCCAGGAGGCCACTGCTCAAATATTAAGAGCAGCTATGACATTCTGTTTTAAACCAGTTGTTTATTTCATGTTGTCACTCACCCTGAGCATCTATGAGGGCAGGTTATAAAAAACATTTATTATATTTATCCTCTAAAAACCTGACAAACAACTGGAAAAAAATCCCTCTGGTATTCAATTTTCCCACTCACCCCCATTTCCCAAAGGGCAGGCAGGGAAGGCCATGGGGTAGTTGGTTGCCTCCTTTCCACCCATCCCCATCTCCCAAAGGGCAAGCCAGGCAGAGTTCAGTCAACCTGGAGAAAAGGGCTACTTGGGAGGGGGGAACTCTCTGGCTTTGGATCCCATGGAGGCGCAGGGATTCCAGACTCCAGGTGGGAAACAAAGAGAAATGCAGTGTGGCAGTAATTGCTAATAGCAATAAATATCAAATAACCCATAAACGTGTTAGTGTTTCTTCCTTCAATGAAAATATTTAATTTATAGCAAAATTTTCTTGAAGAACTGAAAACCTTTCAATCTGTACATTCTTCAATTCTGTTGAATATCAAAGTAAATCAAGAACAGCTATACATTACAATAAACCATGAAAACATTTGTAGGCAAAGAACATATAGAACAGTGGTCCCCAACCACAGGACTGCAGCCCGGTGCCAGACCACAAAAGGAGAAATTCACCAGGCCGCGAGCAAAACGACCGCCAAAGCACCCGATTAGCTTGTGGCCCAGCAAGCTTCTTTCTGCAGGAGGGGGTGAGAGGGAGGCGCAGCTGCCGGCACACCGGCAGTGCAAACACGCATATGCGGCAGGACCGTGCATGCACGTGTGCGCCCAGTGGGGCCGCAAACATATATGCACGGCAGTTTTGCACGTGCATTTGCACTCCTGATAGGGCCGATAACGCACCTGAGCGGCAGCAAAACTGCCACACGTGCGCGTTTGCGGGCCCACCAGGAGCGCAACTGCGCACCCTGGGCACAAACACGCATGTGCGGCAGGTCCACGTACGCACATTTGCATGGGGGCTGCCGTGCATGCGTGGGGCCCTGGATGGCCCTCCCCCCCACCGGTTCGCAACCCAAAAAAGGTTGCGGACCGCTGATTTAGAGGGTTTCTCTATTTCTGCCTCTATGTCAGCTTTTCTCAATATTTCAAGAAGCACCAGAAGTGTGATCTCCTGGTCCCAGCTGGAGGCTGGCATCCCTGCTACTGCAGAAGTTCAAGGGAGTAAAATTCATGCTGTGCTTTGTTCTTCATTCTGGTTGTGGCCCATTCTGGCCCATAATGTTTCACTAGGGCTCAAACTAGGTCTTCAAAGATAAAAGGAGAACCAAGAGCAGCATATACCATTCCTGCCAGGATTTTAGAAGTTATACTGTTTATTTTCCTACCACAACTGTTGCTTCAAAAGGAAATTATCATGTCTGTTTTTCTGATCTCATGGCACTCTGTCACCAAAATCAAAGCTTAAATACTCTATGAGTTCTAAGAAGAATATTCAGTGAATAGTACTGCACTGACCTTTTCAGTATTCTGTTTTGACTGACTGTCCATTCTAGTCACAAGTTGTGGAGACTGTAAACAGGGGAGGATGGGAATGGCAAGCAAATCAAATTACAGAATACTAAAAAAGGTCAAAGCAGTACCATTTATTTTACCTTTCACAGAACAGATGAGGCAGAAAAAAATTATACCTCAGACTGATGACAAATTATAATGAATACAGTAAATGGTACCAATTGGAAATTCACTTTTATGTCAAATAGTTGTGCTAAGAGGCGGTCACTGCAATATCTCATCTCAGTACAATCACTTGGAACCTTTATTCTGGCCTAGTGCCATTGAAATTAGAATACACTGAATGAATTATTCCGTAGTATAGGTTCTGACACCTGTCTCTTATAAAATGTATTGCACTCATATGGGGTTGCAATGTTTAGCCATTCACAATTAGATTTTTAAAAGATTGATTTTAAGAGGGCTTGGTTAATAAAATAACAGTTTTCTTTTTAAAAAAATATTTAATTCCTGGAACTTATAAAAACAGCGGGTACCATTTAAAAAAAGACACTCCTCCTACTGGTCTCATAGAGAAGGGCTAGACTTTCAAAAGATGGTACTCCTGTGCTCCTCCTTGATTTAAAGGAAGATTTTTTTGAAAGATTTGCAGATATAATAAATTGATTAATTGATATAAACTCATACAATAATCAAAGATATATTTAAATAGGCATAAGTATTTGAACTCTCAAGTTGTTTTTGATATTTTCCCCTGATTTTTTACTCAGTGTGATGGACTGTGCTTTAAAAACTCATAAGCACTGCATAAATATGTAATAGACTGTGCTTTAAAAGCTCATAAATGTTGTACAAACATGTGATGGACTATGAATGGTTAATGCTTCATAAAGCCAGAGAGCCTCTGAGTGACAGGCTGCTCACAAATTTCATTGGATAGCATCAGCTGAGAATAAGGAGTTGGGAACTGAGTATTGAAGGTAATTCAGTTTAACGCTGACTGAAAACTGGGAAGATTGGCATGGAGGAGTGGGAGAATCACTGAAGACCCCATTCAGACCAGAAAAAGGAACAGAGCTTCTAGTTTAGAGATGCCCAATTGAAAAGGGAGATAGCTCCAAAGAGTGGAGTGATCCCTTGTTTATTTAGAGAAGGAATTTGGATTCTTGGTAGTATATCCTGAAACTTGAAGGGATAGTTGAACTCAATAGTACTGCAGTATCTAAAGCCTTTCATCTCAAATAATCTACCCTCTTTGTGAAAAGCTTTAAAGCTCTCGCTTACTGGAAACATATGAACTGGAGTTTGTGTATTAATTTACCTCAAAGTTATTCTTGTTTCACTTCAGACATTTTACTCCTGATTTCACCTGAAGTTCCCCCCCCCCCATGTCAAATAAAATATTTTCATTAATTTTGAACTTTCAAAAGACTCTTGTGTGCCATTTTCAGAGGTGGTTTTGTTTCTTCCTCAAGTTCTTGGGCTGAGTCAGAATCAAAATATAATAATGGTACAGGGTAGGACAATCATAAACCTTCAGATAAGAAGAAAATAGATAAAAGAAGCTGCTCAGTCAGAAAGGAAGTCAAAACAGAATGACGATTCTGCATGTGAGGGAAGGAAGATGAAGATATCATGTAAGTTATTGTTTAAACCACTTGAAATACATACATTACTAAGAGCTGAAATCAAGACTGAAGACTAGCAGGTACCTTAATGATGAAATCATGCACTCATGCCTACATAAATAGCTACTCAAAATCAGCTATAACCCAACCCACCTTTGTGCAAAAAAACTGTGTCATATTTTATTTAATTAAAATGCATCTATTTCTACAGGTCAATGCAACTCATGCCCTGAAGAAACCTGGCCTTTAATCAGTACCTACAATTGTACAATTCACATAAACCTTCTCTATTCAATTATTAGGTTAAATCCTAAATCACCTTTAATTCATACAAGGGCATTGGTGCATACCCCTCCCCTCGCAGATGCACATGTCAATTTTCCTGGTGGAATGTAGATGGTTCCATTCCATGAGTGTAACTCACTGAAAGCAATTGGATTTAAGTTAGACAGCTAACTCACTTCATAGTCATAACTAACTTTGAGCCAAAAGGAAATTAGGTTGCTGCCCCTTCTTTTGGGCTGGGCATTTACACCTGACCTACAGCAAATTTATGCAGGCCAGACTGAAGTTAGCTGGGGTTGATGGAGGGGAGTGAGGGTATTTGTTTGGGAGTTTTTAATGTTTAGGATGTTTTTAATCTATTTATAGATGTTTATTGATTTAACCTCCCCCCAAGCCCATTTGCAGAAAGGGGCAGTCTATAAAAAATAAACATATCAAAATGGTGGCAGAGAAGCTTTAACATTAACTCCAAGGGCAAAACTGACAGGATGTGTCTTGTTCTCCCTCAAACTCCCCCACTAAACTCCCACATATAACTTCCTCTGTAGGCACTTCTGTTAAATCAGCAGAAGCTCTTCCCACTAGGACTATGTGCTATGACACACATAAAGAGCTAAAAAGAAGCTTCAGAAACAGGTTGAAAAATAATGAATGAATACACCTCATTGTTTCTAGCCAAAGGCCATTCCAATGCCAAGCAATATCTCAGCAGCTAATATCAGATCTCTTTAGATCACATGGGATGGTCAAGAACGGCATAACTGCCACCATGAAAAATAATGACTTGCCCCAGTGCCTCTAGTATTTTCAAAGTCAACGTCAAATACCTTTATTGGCATAATAACATAACAGAACATGTATATAAAAGACAAAGCAATTCAGATCCCAGATCACTTGCAGAAAATCCCATGGAGGAATTTTGCAATGCCTTCGGTTACTTGAGGATTGTGATCCAGTAAAAGAGAATGCACTACTATTGAGGGACCATGGATCTTGCTCACCCACATGAGAGGATATATGTAACGTTCTCTAAGAGGGTTGTGTTGCTCACAGAGGAGGAGAACATGCTCCACTGACTCAAATTTCTTGGTGGGACATGAGCAGAGTCTGTTAGCATATCGGATTTTAGCATATTGACCTCTCATCACTGCCATTGGTAGAAGGTTTAGCCTTGCTAGCATTAAAAATCGCTTCAGGGAAGATGATTTTAAAGATGTAAAGTACTCTAGGATCCTTCTTGCTGAGGGATAGATATCAAAAAAGATAGGAAAGCATGCTCTGCATGCTCTGGCAATAGTGTTCTGATAGTCAATATCCAAGATTCGTTGCCTGATGGTGTTGTAAGCTTGGTTCTCTTCAAGGTTTTCCAAAAGTTCAATAGACCCAATAATCAATAAAGAAAGGAAGATTGCAGCCTCTTGCCTCCTACAGGGAGGTCTATACCCCATACTTGTATGCCATAGAAAAGTTTTGGGATCAGCATGATTTGAAAAATTTTAATAGTGGCAGGGAGGTTTTGGCTTCCCTTAGAGAAGTAAAGAGCCTCTTGTGGCGCAGAGTGGTAAGGCAGCAGACATGCAGTCTGAAGCTCTGCCCATGAGCCTGGGAGTTGTGGCGCAGAGTGGTAATGCAGCAGACATGCAGTCTGAAGCTCTGCCCATGAGCCTGGGAGTTCAATCCCAGCAGCCGGCTCAAGGTTGACTCAGCCGTCCATCCTTCCGAGGTCGGTAAAATGAGTACCCAGCTTGCTGGGGGGTAAACGGTAATGACTGGGGAAGGCACTGGCAAACCGCCCCGTATTGAGTCTGCCATGAAAACGCTGGAGGGCATCACCCCAAGGGTCAGACATGACTCGATGCTTGCACAGGGGATACCTTTACCCTTTTAGAGAAGTAAAATCTTAATATTGCATTTGCCTTGAGATTTGTGCAGGTTGATGTTTAGTTCCAATGTAGGGTCCATTTCAAAGAGTGGTGGAAATAGACTCCTATTTAAAATGGTGCACTTGCTCGATGAAATGTTCATTTATTTTCCACTTGGTGAGCTTTTTGGATTTAGAAAATATAACTATTTTAGATTTGGTGAAATTGATCCGGAGTTGATTTTGATTACAATAGCCTGAGAAAGCTTGAAGAAGGGTTTTTAGGCCAACATTAGTACAAGAGAGGAGGACTGCATCGTCAACATACAAAAGGAGAGGGACCGGAGAGCTTCCCAGCGTTGGGGTGTGGCAACGGATTCCCGTAAAATTTTCAGCCAGATTGGATACATAAAGGTTGAATAGATATGGGGTTAAAACACAGCCCTGTTTAACACCTTTGTTGGCAGGGATTCTGTCGGAAAGTTTCCCATCCCTGGCACTGCGGATTCGGCAGCCAGTATTTGTGTGGAGGTTACGAATGAGGTACAGAAGTCTGGAATCCATTCCCATGTCTGATAGTTTTTTCCAAAGTTAAGTTCTTGGGATGGAATCGAAGTCAGCTTGCAGATCAAGAAAGGCGGCATAGATTTTGGCACAGGTGTATTTAGCCGCTAGATGGTAGAGGGTCAGGGCATGATCGAGCATGGACTTTCCTGTCATAAAAGGCTAGTTGTTTTTTGGACTTAGTCAGGCTTTAGAATTTATTTCTGGCTTCAAAATATTCTTTGAACCCTTGAGATGTGTTTATATGTTTACTATAAATAAACAATTTATGACTTGCCCTACAGTGTTTATCAAACCAGCAGTGTACAGAGTCAGAGGGATGTGCTTTTTGGCAGGGAGACCTGTTCAGGCACAGTTCAGCTGATTGGGTAGCAAGGATCGAATAGTTTTGAAGGGCATAGTTGATGGTACTAGCCACTACCGCGCAGTGGCAGAGTGCAAGTGAGCCATTTTTGTCAAAAAAAAGTCATGGGCTCACACCACAGATTTGGTAGACCGTATGTGAGAGATAATTTGTTCGGCTGTGTCACAAGTGGACAGAGGTTCAGGGCTGTTTGGGCTTGTTAAGGTTAGGGTTAGTGGAAGTTAGTGTACTCTCCGAGCGTACACCAACTTGGAAGTTGATGATGTTTCATTTCAGGATAGACGGGATGATAATATAATCAATGACACTTGCTCCACATCTTGACTTGAACGTGAACTCACCCGGCATGTCTCCTATACTGAGTCCATTTAATAGAATTTTGTTTGCGGGGAGACAAAGATCAATCAGATGATGTGCTGCTCTATTTAGCTCTTTGTTTTTGGAAGCCCAGGTGAAAGAGAGGGTATCTGAGCAGACTTCATATGGGTTTAAATCAATATAGTTACATAGTTCCACATCATTTGCACCCATTCTTGCATTGAAATCTCCACCAATTATTATAAGTGCTATAGGAAATTTTTGTTCAACAGTTGTTATATAGTTTGACAGGTCTCTGGTATTTTGAACCCGGGTTCAAGTGAATATTCTATTTACTACAGCTCAGTGGCTTTTTCAGTCTGTGTTTTTCTAGGTATCCTTTCTCAAATTAGGATAGTTATCCTTCATTACCAATCAAATTTATAAATGTTTAAGAAATGCCAATGTTTATTGTTTTCCTGTGTAAGTACTCTGCCTTCTGCTGCCTGGATCTATATTCAGTTCAGAAATCAGGGAAATTGTGTCAGATATTTTGGCATATAATAAAATGATGAAGAAAAGAACCATTTACCTGATTTAGGGTTTCCCAGTTAATTGTTTCCTTTTAATTGAAGAGTCAATAATTTAACTAATCGGCAACATGTAGTGCATGAATTAACGTTAACTGTCACTACCATTGAACCCTTAAATTGATCCAAAAAAATCTATTACACAGTGCAACACAGAATTGTGCTAGAAATAAATCTTGAATAAGACTACAGGGATATGTAATTGCATTGTACCCAAGTCAACAAATGCATCCTGTTTACATAAAACAATGTTATCAACATGGAACAGTCATATAGAAGGAATGGCTCTCATTAAAAATTATCACTTTAATATTAGATTAATGAAAAAACTCATTAACATTTTTACCCACGGAGAGCAAAACTCAAGAGCTTGTATACTTATATGTCTTTATTAAGTGAAAAACAAAAACATACTCTAAAATACATCCTATAGTGCGTACCTTACAGCAGTCAATTTCAAATATTCAAAATTAGCAAAGGGAATGTTGCACCATTGAAAATGGCCAAACATATCTAAACTTTGGGAGACTATATTAAGTGTTGCTATGTTTTCCCTCTTTTTTCACAATTCATTCAATATAACTATAATTGTATAGAGTAATAAACTGGTTCCTGTATAGATGATGAAACACAACAACATCTCCACAGACACAGCTAAGTCTCTACTTACTTGGAAGACTCCTGGGCACGTAGAACAATATATTTGCTTATGTATTTACAAAATATGTTATCTTTCCTTTCTGCCATTACAAGAGCCATCAAGGAGGTTAATAATTTAAAACATTCATGATGAGATTACATCATGAAATCATTAAAATCACCCCAACATACTTTTTTTTTTTTTGGAAACCAAGATAATAATATAAAAAGGATAAAAAAGGAAGAGGGATTATATAACAAATTACATATATCATTATAGAAAATACTGGTCTCCATCAAGCCATCTATTATATCATTTAAGATATTTTCTATAAAATACAATAATGTTTACTTCAAACATTTTAAATTTCATAACCATTCACTTTTGAAACTGTATTAGTAATTTCACCATTAATTTCATGTTTTGTTATTTCTGCTTACTGACTTTAGCTTTTAATACAACAAAGCTTAAAGGAAGTCTATTGTATCTCATTATAAAAGATATTTTTGTTCAAAATCAACTTTCTTATGCATTTCTATTCAAAACTTGGGGCCATTCCGCACAATTACCAATGTTGCTAAAAGTTTTCAGTATGCAGAAACGCTATATTTAATAGTGGAATTCCATCATTTCGCACACTATCAATTCTAGTGGAATATTGAAGTCCCAGTAGTGGTGTACTCATTCCACACAGGTTTCAGGTCTCACCAGAATTGCAACAAAGGAAGCAATATTTTTCTGTGCTTCTTCCCGCCCCTGGCCGTCAATCAAACAGAACAGCCAATGAACTGTTGTGTTCATGCTTCTGAAAAGCCCCTTTCCCTTTAAAAACTGTTTTTTAAAAACACCAGTAGCAACAAATATTTGTTCTCCAAAGACCTAGTATATACCATATGTGGTTGAGGGGGGCCAATATCAGCTCTCATGAGGCTGCTGGGAGACTCATTATGTTCCCATTTTTCTGAACATCTTTTTTTCTGGTGTTCTTTGCTATGAGTAACTTGCAACTTCATGTCAGGACCATTGTGGGTGTGCCTTGGCTTGCCAGGACATGTCTGTCTGGGGAGACGGGGTCAAGGATGCCTGCAAGGAGCCTGGAGGATGGCTTCTGTTACAATCAGCTCCACAGGGTCATCCTCCATGATTCATCTCACTTTGGTCTATTTTAGAATCAGGCTTTTTTCTCCTAATACTCCTAATACTTCTTCTACACTCTGTCACACAGGGGCCAAAACCCAGGTGCCATCAGGAAATCCATTAGCAGGGCCAATGTCCCCCCCCCGAGCACAACGAATACAGAGCTTCCCTGCCCCAGACATACTGTTCCATCAATAAGTTGTGACTAATAGCCACTGATGGATTTCTGCTCCATATGTTTATCCAATCCCCTCTTGAAGCTGTCTATCAACCCCTTCAGCAATTAATTCGAAGTACTAATTACTCTTTGGGTGAAGAAGTTCTCCCTTTTATCTGTTCTAAGCCTACTACTCATTAATTTCATTGATTGCTCATGAGTTGTTGTATTGTGAGAAAGGGAGAAAAGCATTTCATTTTTGTAAACCCCTATCCTATCACTTGATTTCTCCAAGCTAAAAAGTCCTAACTCTTTAACTTTTCTTCATTGGAAAGGTGCTCCAGCCTCTTAATCATTTTAGCTGCCCTGCAATGCACACAAGGGCATTTGTAATACAGAGAAATGGAAAAGAAACAAATGGTGAAGGATCTTAAAATGGCATCAAGCCATGCATGCACATAACTTAGCACAGAATATAGTCATTTTTAAAAATTCAGGGAGAATTTCAGACATGAAGAATTCTGGAGCATCCCTAGTTAATTCCTTTCTTTTGAAGTATAGAATGCAGTCTTTTCTACACAAGGAAGATTTAGTTCAACTTTGCCTGATCTTTGGCTTTCATTTAGCATTTAATGGAACTGAGGGAGACACCTCAACCTATGCTCACTCAAGCATGAATCCTACCAATACAAAAGAACAAATGAGCTGTGTGTAGCTTAAATCTTTTTAATGTGTCTGCAGGCTTAAATTAGGTGTGTTCTTTTCGTATCAAGGTACTTGGCAAGGCGAGGAAGATATTCTGACAACCCTGTCAAGCTTGGGTGATCAGTATGTGTTTTAATAGTCCTTGTTATGATCTGTTAAAGAGGGAAATAAGAAAGAGCAGAAATGTTGAACTACTGTGCAGCTGCTGTCTGCTCAGAAAAACATTTGAAGTTATAGTGTACAGTTTTTAGTCATATTTTAGTCATGTTTATTTAAAAACAGGAGATTAAAAACGCCTCTGTAAAGTATAGATTTAGTCTCTGAAACTAATATCAACATTTGGAATGTTTATATTTTTAGTTTTATTGGTCTTTCTAAAACACAGGTGATTGTTTTGTTTTGGTTAAAATATGAGACTAAGATCTGGAAGATCCATGTCCAAATCCCAACTCTGCTTTAAGATGGTGAGCTTGGACCAGCCCTACTATCTCAGCCTAACCTACCTTGCAGAGGTGATATAAGGGATAAAATGGAGAAGAGAATACTCCGGGTCCACATAGAGGAGAAAGGTAGACTAGAAATGAATTAAATAAATAGTAAGAAAATAACCAATGTCAAAAAATTTTGAATCAACCTTTTATATGTTTCATTAATTTTGATTGTCCTTTACTTTCTGTTTATATGTTCTTGTATAGTTGGAAATACAGTTTTGAATAATATACCAGCTCAGATATGACTCCTGGTTTTTTTTTGTCCTCCTTTAACTCTGACCCGTACTTATACTTAGTATAAATTCCATTTCCATCTGCTTATCTCAGCTGGCCAATGTGTGGGAGAAGGCAAGTTCTTTGTGCTCACAAAATAAGTCTCAGAATGTCTCTGGTTAGCAGCCAAAACCACAGCAGATATTGGACAGAGGATCAAAAGTATGTGTTAATTTGGTCCACTACCATTTTTGTTTCATTGAAATCACTTTTTGTCAAGTGCAGGAAAAACTTTCGATGACCTCTAGCAACCCTTGCTTCCTTTATGGTGAAGTTGTTTGGTAGTATTTTCCTGAAAGGCACCAAAGCCTTGCCCCAACTCAGCTCCTACTCATGTTGCTTTCTTTTTGTAGTTCTACTAACATCATCTCCAGTTATTTGAATCTAGCTTGTTGAATTCCCATTTGCCCACAAAGTAATCAAAACCCTGCCAAGCCCCTTTATTCCTCCTGCTTAGCTAACCTTTATTTTGTGTCCATCTATGTCTGAAGATGACTTCCTTGTCTCTTTTCCAATATTATATTTCTGTATGTGATACCATATCTAGGGTATGAAGGAGGGACACAAGAAGGGAAAACAAAAGATCCTGGCTTATAAATAGGAACTTTACCTTACTTTCAAGTAAATCTAAGTCAAAATCTCAGATATGTCTCCATTATACTTAAATCAGATGTTATGTAAGCCTACTAGTTTTTAGGGTACAATCACATTTCATAAGTATACACAGTTTTGTATCATAAGTTTCATATAGCTGTTTTAAAATATCTTAGAAACTTGTCGACTGGCAGGAGGGCATCCCCAGCACCAAGAAGGACATGGACACTTGGTTTGGCTTAATATGGCCACAGCATTTATTAACACACATAACTTTGAGTGTTGACATGGCATGTGAGGAAACCGACTGCCATGGTCAGCCAACCACACACCCCTTATTCTCCTGACAGCCCTTAAGGAATCCCATCAATTTCCCTACCAGAAATTGGGGTTCCCTTGGTGCAAGGATCTCGAGCAAGGGAAGTGCCACCTGAAATACCACAGGGGGCACACAACTCCTTTTCTCTTCAGGCCACCTGGTAGTGGGAGCCCCTGGTGCCTTCCCCTTGAGGTCAGCCCCGCTTGCACCCTGCTGCCTTTTACAGAGGCCCCTGACCTGGGGAGCCTGGGCCCCAGGCTGTGCTTCCCCCAAAGGCAGGCTCCTCCCTATGCCAACCAACCAGCTGTATCAATAAATCAACAGAACAAACAAAACACAGAGAACCATGATCCTGTCAAAGGGTGAGTGGGAGGGAAGCTGTCCAGTCATAGCACCTGGTGCTTTATATAGGCCCGGCCACTCCATCCCCTTTGTAGCACACTGCCCCCGCATCATGTTGCCCTGCACATGCCACCCTTTACATGTCATCAAGGTGTGTCCTCTTGCTGCCCGCCCTGCTGCCCATCAACTTGTGGCCCTGGTAAATTGGGCCCTTTATTTCTCTAACACTGGTATTACAAACTGCTTATGTTGTTCAGGTCATCAGGAAATCCATGACTATCTGAGCATTGTTTTTCATCCTTTTCCTAGACACCAGAGAAAATTTTTGGAAAGTAAACCATAACAGACAATAAAGGGAGATAGGGCAGCAGTAATGATTAAACAAATGACTAGAACTAGGCTGCTGTGGAACCTTTTGATCTTTTTTGAATGTCACAAGTGTGCTGAAGTCATGGTCAAAACTGAAACATTTATTAAAGCAATCTATTCAATTTATTGCCTTAACTGAATAATGTAAATTGTCACTGCGCATGAGAGATCAAAAAAGACATAAGAGGGTGAAGGCTGTGTTACAGTGTAGACTGAGCCATTACTTGAGGATAATTTAGACGACTTTGTAAAAGTAAGATGGAAAATTAGAGAGAGCTCCTGGTGCTTGTAAAAAAAGCTCAAATACTTCAGTAGACAATATTGTATAAATATTCCTTTTCTGTGCCAGTGACATGCTGAAACAGGGCTTTAGGCCTGATCTATACATGCTAAAGAATGAGGACAAAGAACAGTAAAACAGGACACTGAATTTTCAGATTTCAGGTAATGAATTCCAGCTCTAACTGTTCCTTTGCATACAAGACATGCATGTAAGTAGAATACTAATAATTCAGAAATTAAGCATTATCCTCTAGTATTTGCTTAATATGTTTTCTTGGAGTTTTTAACTCAGGGAAGCATTCCAAAATGAGATCATGATTTCTCAACTGCACTCTAAATTGGTCCAACTCATTCCATTCCCTCAACATTCCACCACATTTTTAGCCCCTCATTTTCCTACATAATCAGGTATTATAATTCCATGGTAGAAGGGTAGGTCGGACAACTTCAAGTTCTTTTTAAAATAAAGCTGCCTACAAATAAACAAAATAAGCTTCAAGGAGAAAAGCCCTGGGCCAACTTTATCCATGCTACGCTGGTTTTGTACTAGCACTAAATCTTTTAAGCAGGAGGACACTAAATATATGAGCCCCTCCCTACAATCTAAACCAGGCTTTCTCAACCAGGATTTCTTGAAACCCTGGGGTTTCTTAATGGTCCTAGAAGGGTTTCCTGAATGGGTGGTAGTTAATTAATTTTGAATATATTATTTAAGTTTGTTAAATATTTATTGGGTCATATGACCATATATGGTTGTGTTGATCCTCCCCTCTAAACTGGCTAAGGATGGGCCTGGAGGGGGTGGGAAGGGGAGGGGCCCCAGGTGGGCATGTACACAGCTATGCTTCCCAACCATATTCAGCATGATTGCACCACTTCTGGAGATTCTCAAAGGCTGAAGAATGTTCCAGGGTTTTCTCAACAGTAAAAAAATTGAGAAAAGATGGTCTAAACTATTACAGTCAGTCTCCTTTCCTGGGCTTTAGAAAGTGGTAAGGGCCAGATGAAACATTGCACAGCAAGGCATCTGACTTGTCATTGGAGATCCGATTTGCTGTGCATATATTTGAAGAATGGTTTTGGTAGTAGGTGTCACCAAAGCACAGTGATTTTTATTGTGATTCAAGGTAAGCCAGCTTGCTGGGAGCGGCAGTATATAAATTATATAAATAAATAAGTTCTGTGTGTACAAGAAAATATTATTAAAGAATATATTCATTTTAACAGGTACCCTCTTAAACAGTTTTTGCCTGAAATGTTAAAGAGTTATTTTTAGAATTTTGCATGACTTGATTCCCTAATATTTTGTTATTGATTCTGTCTTCTGTGGCAGCCACTTTGTGGTTGCATCCATTACCTTGTGTGAGAATTTCAGAGGTGCCTGCTAGTTCAGAATGGTTAGGGACTCTGGTTTCTTCAGAATTTTACCCTCTTTCCCATCTTATTCTGCTGTATGGTATAAACAAGTCCTATGAGTCTCACCATTAAATGACTTATACAGGTACCATTTTAGTGGTTTGGTGAAAGGGACTATCTGTCTGATGTCTGCTTGTCAGGCTGCTGCCAATGGAATGGGAGTGGCAAATGTACACAAATTCCACCAAACCCTAGACATGAGGGTTCATGAGGGCCAATGTTGGCTGCTGATGCTGACCGAACCACACAAGCATACCAAATATACAAGACTAAAGACCCACACACTCCACAGAAAAAATGGTGTTGCTGTCCGGTACCATCTGCCTCTTACGTCTGGATTCCATGCCTCTCAAGCTGATATGGGATGGATGTACTAGCCAGCACCAAGCAACCTCTGTAATCCTTCAGCTCTGAGATAAAATGGAGACCGGTACTGCTGCAGAAAAGTCTCTGCTGATCAGCTGTTCTGTGTCTAATCAGCTGCTGGTGGGATCATGTGGCTGGAGATGGAGCCTCATGACAAGGGGCTGCTGTGCGTTAGCAAAACCTCCACAACTTCCCAATGCTTATTCTCCATGTAACTCCCATAAATCCCACATGGAAACAAAGAGGAAAAAATTCAGCCCCCAGAGCTAAAGAGAAAACGGTGAGGAAGATTACACTATGGTGGCACATTAAATAGCCATAGGATGGGTGGGCATGGTTCCTGCATCCCAAGCCTGCCCTGTGCTGCCTCTTTCCCCCAGGGCTGGCTCTGGATGATGTGACTAGTCAGCCCAGGAGCACCTGCTAGAAGTTTCTGGGATGAACAAGCTGAATTGCCATGTGGATGGAACAGCAACAGCCATCTACTTGGGTGCCATTCTGGCCTGGGTTGCAAAAAAAGCCATTGGTAAATCGGAGTCAGTGCTTGTTCTTGGTAGCCTAAACACTGGTGGATTACACTGGGGAGGGACTCAGCATGCTACATTGGCAGAAAAATGGCCAAGTTCTGTTTTATGAGCTCTTTTCCTCTCACGATTGTATCTATTTTAGATGATGTGTGGTGATAATAAAAGTTTGAATGGAGTGTACCATGGGAATGTAGGGTTTGATCTTTAGGGCCAAAACAAGTCTGAACCACTTGGCTAAAAGTGTGTCCTAGTTTGTTGTATTTAGATAAGCTTCAGTAGTCATTCCTTCTGTCTATAGGAAAGTTTAGGGCGAGTTTATATGATCTTGTATGACAGGTGTAGCTTTGCAAAGCTCTTTACTGCTAATATTTGCACTCAAAACCAACATTGTAGTGTTGTTAACCAGGTGACTTCACTGACTACTGCAAGCTTGCTTCTGCATTGAATTTGATTTTGTAATTATTAAGAATTACAGGCATATATCAAAGCCAAGGAGCAAACCTCTTAAGCACAGTACACATGCCTGTCCTGGCATCGTTATAATGACATTTTTAAAAGCTAAGTAGAACAAACAGTCACCCTACTGACTAGCATGAAATATTTGGCTGGTAAGATAAATCACATCTCATGTTTAAGTCAATGGTAAATTGCATCTGAGGAGTACAGTGTGGGAGTCCTAAATGCACACTGAGAACAGTTTTATCTGTCACTTTGATTCTCTGAAAAACAGATAGCATGCCATTTTTAAAAATGTTGCAGGGTGTGAAATTCTCATCCCATCACAAGATTAAGGGCTGCTGGCTATGAAGAAAGTAAGTCTTCTTGTTATGCATCATTATCACAAATGATCTTAAAGCATATAAAAAGATATACATGTTCTCCTTTTGTTTGCAGACAGCCCAGCTGTAGTTTACATTTGTGTGGCAATCTCTGGACATGATTTTAACCCAGTTGTGTACAGTTGGGTATAGGAGATAATAAATGTGTGATGAAATAAAATGATTTGAACATTACTTCAGTAAACCAATGTTTATGGGTCCAGTTCAGTCTAAAGCAGTGCTCTCATTATTTCTTTTTTGTCATTCTCTTTTAATCCCTTTTGACAGAGAACATCTGACCTTCAGGGCAAGGTTTTTAGAACCAAGTCTTCACTGTATCTATTCCTGTAAAATTGACTTTTCTTCCATTTCTCTCATTTTGAAAGTTTATGTTATCTCTGCGTGTTATTGAATACATGCACTTTATCTAAAGAGCAGAAAAAACATGAATCATATCCCCAGAAAAGCTTACTTTAAAAGAAAACAGCTCAAAGTTGTGGGGGCAGGGGAGTGAGATTAGTAAGTAACTTGGAAGATCAGAAATGATGACTTTTTTTAACTTCAGGAGTTACCTTCCAAACCCTTTGGGTACAAAGGCTTTGTAGACATGGAAGCAACTAAAATGATACATTTGATTGATAAGCTAGAGTCCCAGTTCTTGTATGGAGGAAGTGCCCCCCCCCCCCTGCTGTCTGCATGGTTTGCTGTGCCAGTTACTGGAGTACATCACTTTTCGTCTATAAAATATATATCATGTTCAGGATGACAACTGAAGTTGATAAATATTTTCTAAGTTGTCACATACACTCACAAAGCTTCTTGGATTGTCTTGAGGAAGGCTGCAATGGATGTTAATGTGGTAAAGATGAACATGTCAGTCTTCTCACACCTGGGCTGACAAGTGGTAGGAAGGTTTGCTTGAGCTTGACATGTAAGCTGACCTTTTCTTGTCTCTCTTTGTATACATCAAGCAGAGAGGCTGTGGCATCAGGACTTCTGTGATGGTCTATGTATAATGTGCATATAACATTACAATTTTTTAAAAAATCAGATGAAAAAATTGTCATTTTGATATATTTAAGTGATCCATTAAAATCTTCCAGTTTGTTATATATTTGTATCTCTTGAAGTCACTGTTTCCCTGAGGCCTGATTTTTTTTTTTGTTTGTTTGTTTCAGGGTCATCCAGTTTTACTTTAAATTCACTTGTGGCCATTGGAGCAAGAGATGCTAGTGCCCAAGTCTCTTCTTCAAATTCATATAAGGTACAGAAACTGATTGGTTTGAGGTTATCAATTGCCCAGCCTGTGGAAGAATGGGTATGGGCAAGCCTTTTTAAAAAATCTTCCTGCCTTTCCTGTGGCTATTTGAAGTAAATTGACTCTCTAAAGGCAATATGGGATTAGCTTGTCACTTTGGGTCATCCATTATTGACAATGTAGTGGACTATTTCTTTTTCTTTTTTTGACTTTGTGTTATTACACTATAAGAAAGGCTAATCCTTAACCTAGTTAGGCTAGAATTATGGATTGAAGGAAAACAGAACATTGCTCATGATAAGTAGAACAGATTGGTAACACTAGGGTTGTGGAGGGGAGAAATTGGTACTTTCAGATTTGGGGGTTTCTGATTTGGTACAACTCGAGTCAACCAAATCACTAATTCATTATAGTTAATCAAGTTTGGTCAGTTCAGGAATCTTGCACTGATTTGGATGAAATACCAGACAACTGATCTATGAGGATCAGCTTTCTGGCAGCTCTGGAGGCATTCCTGTGAAGACAAGAGGCATTTAAAAAGCCACCAAACAGCTGATCCATTAAAAAAATTATTTCTTTGAACTTATGACCTACCTTCTCCACTAAAGGCAGACTCAGGGCAACAGACAACATATTCATTCATTCATTTGTTCATTTTTTTTGTTTATTCACTCATTTGTTTGTTTGTTTTTTATTGCATAAAAGCTGCACTTTATGTATGAGCGGCTTGGTAAAGTTACCCAGCATTTGTGAAACACTGGTAAGCAAATATGGTTTATAAATGATGTAGAAGACAGATTTATTTATTTATTTGATGATTCAACTTCTATCCCGCCACTCCTAGGACCTGGCTTGTGGCAGCTAACAGTGTAAAAACCTCACATTTAAACCCTTAATAAAACCATAACATCTAAAACAACCAATTCCAGACAGCAGTGGCCAACCCCTCCCCCCCCCCAAGCTCAACAGACAGATGACACCATATGGAGGGTTAAGGAAGCCACACCAATCTTATTTGCTCAAGGGTGGGGGAGCCCAGATCTTAACTAGCCCAGCCTCAACCAACATATACATAGAAATACAGATCCATTACATTAAAATCATGCTAAAAATTATAAAATCTTAAACCTGAAGTCTGAAGCCAGAATCTTAGAACCCTGGACAGGGTGCGATATAGGAGGGAGGTCAAATTAGATGTTAGCTATTTTACTGGCCTCAACCATAGGCCTGGGGGAAGAGCTCCATTTTATAGGCACTGTGGAACTTAGTGAGCTCCAACAGGGCCCTGACATTTCCTGGGAGCTCCTTCTACCAGGCAGAAGCCAGGGCTGAAAAGTCTAGCCAAAGACAGCCTAATTTCTTTGGGACTAAAGACCACTAGCTTGTTCATTCTGGCTGAGTGCAAGGGTCTTCTGGGGACATATTTATTGGGATGAGATAAAGATAAAGGTAAAGGTATGACCGAGTCATGTCTGACCCTTGAGGTGATGTCCTCTAGCGTTTTCATGGCAGACTCAATACGGGGTGGTTTGCCATTCCCTTCCCCAGTCATTACCATTTACCCCCAGCAAGCTAGGTACTCATTTTACTGACCTTGGAAGGATGGAAGGCTGAGTCAACCTTGAGCCGGATGCTGGGATCAAACTCCCAGCCTCATGGCCAGAGCTTCAGACAGCATGTTGGCTGACTTACCACCCTGCGCCACAAAAGGCTCTTGAAAGGTAACAAGCTTTACATAAGCTATAAAAACTTCCTATACAAAGCTGATGAACATGTCAAATTACCAACACAAGACAATACACATTTTGGCCTCAAGGGCCTTCTTCAATAATACATACTTTAAAAAAATGCAGAATATAATATAATGTAATCATACTGACATGTATCAGTTCATCCCTGGATGGCAGGAAAGAGCTAAATGTGATTCATATTCTCTCTTTGACAAGGCTACAGATTCTGGAGAGATAGAACAAAGATTCTGTTCTAACTGGTAGATAGAACAGGAGACCATGAAAAGTGGAGGTCTAAGGAGATGGGTGGAGCCCCAGAGAGTGAATTGTTGTTGTCATTAGGTGCGAAGTCGTGTCCGGCCCATCGCGACCCCATGGACAATGATCCTCCAGGCCTTTCTGTCCTCTACCATTCCCCGGAGTCCATTTAAGTTTGCACCTATTGCTTCAGTGACTCCATCCAGCCACCTCATTCTTTATTGAACAGAGTCTACATAATAGCTAAAGCAAGCCAAGATCTCCTAAGCAAAGATCGTGACAGTAACAAGGAACAATAGACCCTTCAGAACAGATATAGGGTTCTCTCAATAAGGGAGGGGTACAATTAGGTGGGAGAGCTAAGGGCACTAAAGGTGCATAGGTTCACAAGCTGCCAGATGGCCAGAGTCTAATCTCTACAGCTATATTTCTGTTGAGTCTATCCTGTCTATGCAAGGTCGCGGGAAGGGAGTGATAAAGCGAAAGGAAGGAGACATCCCGCTGAGAAAGTAAGGGAGTCTTGGAGCCTAAGGACAGATTTACCGTTTTACAACCCGTGGCCTTGCCAGGCTTCAGGAAATGAAACTAAACAGGCATGAATCGGGGTTTATGACAGAGAGAGAGTAAAACATGGACGGATAATATATTTACTGAATCAGATTGTATTTCAGCTGGTTTAAAGAATATATTCTAGGAATATGAGTGAAATTGAAGGATATTAATAGGTAGATTTTGTGGTAAAGTCTTAATATCCTGAAAGTTAGCAGAATGTCTGGCTTGGCTGATAAGCACAGCCTGCAACTGTGTGCATATGGTCAGAAAACAACAAACAAACAAATAAAACATGTTCTCCAAGGTTGTACTTAACAAATATAAGGACTATTTATTAGTATACTTAATACTACACATAAAAAGGTAAACAGTAGATTCCTATTCTAGTCTAAACATCTGGATGGGGAGAAATTCAGGAGGCATCTCTGTACCCAACATGGTGCAGGTCTGAAGGATGGAGAAGAAGAGAAAGAAGAAGCAGGAAACAGGAACTTAACACTGTAGGGACAGGTCAATGAGATAAGAAAGGTGAGTGGTCAGTGTTCCTATCTATCTCACTAACTCTATGGTAAAGATAGTTCCTGTCACAGGATGCATCACACAAAGAGTTATTTTTAACAGGAATTATCCTTGTGGGAATGTGATGCATAGAACCTCAATTTTTAGTGTCATGGTTAAGCAAATACATTTTGGGAAATATGCTAATGCAGAGTTTTTCTATCTTCTCCCTCACCAATGAGTCACTCCATGCATTTGTGTCTAGAGCATGGTATTAGTAGACATGAACCTACTATTGCCTTCAAATTTAAGCAATTGATTATTGGATGTTTGGTGTCTTGCCCTCTAGAATGATGAGACACTACATTTATCAACAGATTCAAAGAAATAATGTCAAAAGTTACCAGATCAGAAATATATTTTTGGAATCCCTTCCTACTGAGGAGCTTGTCACAAAGAAAAAGTATGTCAGGAAAAGCAGAAATTTTATATATTGAATTTCTTGACACAATGCTGGGCTATTCACACACAGAGAAAGAAGTTGATAAGAAATGTGTCTGTTTGCTGCTAGTGTTGCTAAGAGGAATTTTAGTCACTTTGTCATTTCATGTTTTCTTTTTCAGGTTTCCATGGACACACACCTTTGCCTATCACTGAAGAAGGATGAGCATACACCATTTCTGTCAGAGACGAGGGCAGTTGTGAATGGTCATATGTTTCTATGGTGACACAAATGTGTCGGCATACCTTATTATCACACACTTTTGTGCAGCTTTCCCATCTCAGTAAACACAGACAAGAGTTTGCTTCCTCTTCCTTCATTCCAGGTAGACTTTTTCTTCAGTAATGAGTAGTTGCTCTTCAATAATGACCAACCACAATGTAGAAAAAGTTAAGAACCCGTATATTTTGCAAAAGTAAACACTTGTCTCTCTCTGATTTAAATATAATTTATCTAAATTTCTCTATATTACAGCTAAAATCATTGTACTGGAACCTACATCATTTTAAAGTCATTCAAAAAATACCTAATCTATGCTTCTGCCAGATAGTCCCTCCCTTGAGATGGAAGCATGTAATAATCTTTTTACTTTTCAATAGGCTTCATGGTTACAGATTTTCTGCAGAAACTCTTTCTTCCATATTTTCTTAATAAGAAAAGTCTTTTGTGTGTGTGGGTAGTAGATACAAATTGCCAGATCAGGAATAGGGTGACTTAAGTTCCCATACATTTCTTCCAATTTTCTGAGATCTGAAATCAGTCTTGCTTTCCAAAAAAAGGTGTTTTACCTAAATGATATTTAGGTAAAGACAATTTCACATGGGGTCACTTACTAAATCATTGTTTTTGCAATTGAGGACCTGTTGCAGAGACAGTCAATAGGGATTTAGCACTTTCACTTACTTATAAAATGAACATCATTGAAGGAGAATAATCTTTTGAAATATTTAACTCATTCTTCAAGTTTATTTTTGAAACTATTTTGATTCTTCTAGAGGGCCACAAGCACAAGCATTGATGGAGGAAAGATCAAAACAAAGAAACATTGGCTTGAGGCTATTAGTAAATATTAGTTCACATTAGTTCATATTGATGACATTTATAATCCAAAGGATTAAACGTGTATTCTTATAAACCTAAGCATTGTTGGCAACTTTCCCAGTGGCATTAGTATGTTGTTGTTAGGTGCAAAGTCATGTCCAACCCATCGCGACCTCATGAACAATGATCCTCCAGGCCTTCCTTCTGTGCCATAAAAGCATTCTTTTACTCCAGTTCGTTTTTAAATTTCTGTACATTTTCAATGTGCAGCCATTTAACAAGCAGTTGCCTGTTGATGAGATGAAGGGTCAGCTGGGAATGGGACATGAACAACCCAGCAGCCCCTTCAGACTGGGCACACTGCAAGTCCATAGCACATGCATCGGTAGGGGATGGAGGTGGGTCGTATGGTGCCTATATAAGGCACCACGTGTGTGGGACCCAGCCTCTTCACCTGACTTGCCGTGGGAACAGCTTCCTTCGCATCCACCCTATATTAAAAGTTGGTTATGATATTGAGTGTTAATTGCTTAGTTATATTGCATGTTGAAGTTCATTACAGCAGCGGGTTTTCACATGAGAAGGAGCCTGTTAGCAGAGAGCTTGATGTGTGACTGGACTCCTGGAGATGCGGGGCCTCCCTAAGAGGTGGCAAATAATGAGCAAAGCCAACCCGGTGGGCAAGGCACATGTGCTCATTTTGGCCAAGTGACCTGAGGGGTCAGCCAAGGAGGTTTGCTCCCTTTGGTCCCTCCACAGGTAGCTTCCCCAGGGAACTGCAGTAGACTCTCAGGGTGCCTCTAGAGTTCATGGGTTTTTTACAATTGGTGGACAGTTAGGTTAGGCTCCATTTCTCATGCTGTACCAACCATCCATTGTTAAGGTTAGTAAAAGTTGTGGCCATGAGTGTTACATCTTCCAGCCAAAAGACTGCCCTCCTGCTAGTCAATCAAGATAATGTCAATGACTGGATTACATTATAATCTAAATCAGAACAAATAATGATTATTATTATCTTATGTGCAGTAAATGTTCAGTAACAATTGCTTTAGAATTTTAATTTTCTTTTGCTGCTTGTTGCCATATTTGAATTGCCTAGAAGCTCCATGTGACTCATAAACCATAGCCTAGTGCTCTCTCTCTCTCTCTCTCTCTCTCTCTCTCTCTCTCTCTCTCTTTCTAAAGTGCATGGGAAAGGAAGGTTCTTTCTTCTTGAGCAGGACCACAATGCATGCCTAGGCTCATTTGCTGTTCTTACTTGTACATTTATTCCTCCCTTCTGCATAGTTTTACCTCTAAGTTATGCCTAGATAACTCTCAGTCACCAGTGCTCCCTGAGGACAAGAAAAAATGATACCATACTATTAGTGCATTAGTGTAGAACAGGGATTCCCAACCAGGGGTCCATGGACCCCTGGGGGTCCTTGGGAGCTCTGAAAGGGGTGTGTAGCAGTTCTGAAGTAGCATGGTATGGTGGGGTCTGGACTGTCTTCTCAGCTCCTACTCTTCTTTCTGACCTACATAAGGTAAAGGTGGGGGGAGTGAGCAAAAGGAGGTCTAAGGGTACAGTTAGTCATGTCACTTCTGGGCGTGTAGCAGTGGGCAAGGCCAGATGACATCACTTCCAGGGCTCCTTGAAGTCTGAAAAATTATCTCAGGGGCTCCTCCATGATCAAAAGGTTGAAAAAGGCTGGTGTAGAACAATGTAAAATAAATCCTCATAGATGTCTACTATGATATAAATCAAGGAATGATATTCTTCCAGTGACCCATTCAGCATCTTCTGTTAAGTCTTCATCAAGAACAAGGAGTGGTTCAATCCATATTTGGAGCGTTCAGTGGAACAAAGTGACATCACTTGTTCAGACTATTGGCTATGCCTATTTCTAGTCTGGGTGGGAATATTCTATGACTATGATTTATGTTCTTGTCATCATTCCCCTAAAAATAATGCCAAGAGGTCAAACATGCATGAAACCTACATGAATCCTAATGAATTCTGCATCTGCACTTTATTAGTATGCCACAGAAGCACTAATCATAAATAGCGACCACGGCTCGGTGCGGCCGCTGTTGACGCCGCGGGGGCACCCAGCAGTGACACGGCTCCCAGTGGTGTCATCAGGCTGCACTGATATGCGGCTGAAGAGGGGCGGGGCGCCTGGCCTTAAATAGGTCGGGTGCATGCGCACCCACCCTCTTCGTGCCAGCCGCTGCCTGGAACAGACAACCTCCCACCCTCCCTGTTTTTGGTTATGGGAACTTCATTGTCACAACTGCAGATGCTAGGTAGGGAGCCTGTTGGCAGGGAGCCTGTCTGGGACTCCCTGAGGTGGGGGTCTCAGTAAGGAGACCGGCAGTTACCCGGGTGCGGCCTACCCGGCTGGGAGGCCAGGGGCCCAGGGGCCAAGTGGCAGGGGGACACCAATGGAGGCGAACACCCATTGGGTCCCTTGCAGCCGCTTCCCTGGATTCCGCGGTGGAAGGCGTCCCATCCTCCCGGCTGGGAGTGAAGCGTGGAGCCAGAGCACTACGGTTCATAGGAGGCAGTTGGACGTCTGATGGGGTCAGGCTCCCATACCTGCATAGGGCCAACCCTACATTGGGGTTGTTTGTTAATAAATGGCTGTGGCCAAGTTATTTGCCAAAAAGCTGGAGTTGTGTCGTTGCTGGGATAGTCGCCACCTGCCAGTCAACAAAGTAACATTTTATCATAAGCCACTGGAGGTTATCTACATTATCTATATTCCTCTCTAATTTTCTAGCTTATAGGATGGGCAAACACAATATCTTAGTGAAGGCTCAACTTCCATTTGGCCTGCTTTTCCTTCAACTATGTGTGTATTCTTGAATCCAGTAAACAAATCCCTGCATGCTTGTAGGATTTTCATCTAGAAATGCTGGCCACTTTACCTTGGACTTTTGCGTGTCATGCAGGTATCTATAGCTTTCTTTCCCCTTATACTCATCTATCATTCCATCTCAGTTTTGTTTTTTCTCTCGTGTGTATGATTAGCTTAATTTGTGTGCAAGTGTGCTAGTTTATTTTGATTTGTTTTCCAATAAAAGTAATTTTCTGTTATTTCATACTGGTCTCTGGGAGATTTCTGGGGAATAACCTTGGTATACATAGGTGGAGATCCCTCTTGCCAAGTCTTCTCGAATTCAATAATTCCACCATCTAAATTCAGGAATCATTCTAATTTGGGTAGCAACACATGTGTTGTATGTAATTGTATATTTCTGCATCAAAACCAGGCAGATCTATGGACATATTTATGTTTACAAATATATAGTGTAGGTGGCATTATATACTAATTTGTCTGTTGCAATTTTTTAACAACAATTTTATTTTTCTTTTCTTTTTTTGGTATGCAAGCATAATCATTAACACAAAACATGGGTGATTTAAATTCACCATAGTCTTTCTAACATTACTGGGTTTTTGTTGTTGTTGTTATTGTTGTTGTTGTTGTTTTGCAAATCAGTTTGTTGTATCTATAGGAAATTAACAAGTTCTTAATAACATCATTTATCTACATTTACTGTAAAAATAGCAAAAAGCCATTTCAGGGCTGATTTCATTCCTTCAACATGTTGTAACATATAAGATTCACACCTCATATTAAGCTAGTAGATCTGTTTCATAAGCTAGTAGATCTGTCTTGGCTACCTGAGCCGAGGTATTGCCATTTTCCCTATCAATAGGTTTGCTTGCTACTTGTCAGGGGATTTGAACCTATATGAAGGCGTCCAGTTTCTTGTTGCTGTTTTGTGCTACACTGTAAGCAATTGGTTGGAGAAGGTGTTGGTGGGGATTCTGTGAGCTCTGCCTGGCTGAGTATTTGTACATTCAGTGTTGAATGGTTTCTGTGGCATCATCACAGTATACCTGATGTCATTGTGGGCATTTCATTCATTGATGATGTGGGGTGAAAAGCCATGTAATTTGTGCGTGGTAATGGAATGGTTAAAGATGCTATTGAGGTGGTTGTTGGTTTTGCTGTGATCTATAATTATCCGTGATTTTTGTTGTGACTTTGACGTTGCTGCTCAGGAAAGATAGAATTCCAGCTAGTTCTATCTGTTTAAAAATCTGGCATAAGATTGCTCTGCTTAGCAATAAAATATCCTCAGCTGCAAGAGAATGACATTCAACCAAACGTGTAAGCTGCTGTAAGAAAGAAACTTACACTGAGCAGTGCACATCATTGCATATCTCAGTGTACATAAGCCATTATCTGGTGCATGGATCAATAATGTGTTTCAGGTTCACCTGTGGTATGTTATTCTGATGTTCAAAAAGACTACACTAATTCTAGTATACCATATCAGTTTTTACTAGGTGTTCAAATACTCTAGCATGCAGAATGGGAAGAATCAGTCCCCCTTCAAGTTACTCTTCCATTGACATGCCCTGAATGTAGCAGCATAAACAAGCAATGTGTGTCCCTGGAATTGGTTTATGAGAATTCACTCAGAGCAGAATTGCAGAGAAAAAGTGAATTTTGCCAAAACTGACCAAGCAAAAAATAGGTACAGTAATAGATAACGCTGCGAGTTAATATTTTTGATGCCCCCCATTTTAAGTGAAAAAGCTATTAAATTTTCTCCAACCCACCGTTTTGTTATACCAGCTCTATATAAGTTGCATTTTTCAAGGGTGTTATCTTACAGATATTTTCTCATAGTTAATAAACAATATATGCTTTAGAAAGACAGTATGAAGAGATGTATGTGCCACCAGTTGCTTAACATAGCAGCTTTAGAGTGTATTTTTCTCTCATTTCAGGCAGGTTGGGACTGCAACAGAAAGTACAACAGGAAAATGATATGGACAACAGGAGTTTCTAATTAGTATTACTAAAGTATGATGCATTGCTCCTACAAGTTCTTATGTCTCATTGTTTCATGGCATGGGAGGAGAAGGGACTTTAGACTTCCTTCCCATACTGTTTTCCTGAAACAAAATGGCATTTTTACTCCACTTTGGGACTACTAACAGCAGCATGTGGTGCTGTACAGCAAGGTAAATAGGCTTCATGCCCCGATCACATATACCATCTAGGTGGCTCTTAATAGTGTCAAGCTAAACAGAATTATACCTGTCTAAACCCATTGCTTTGTTTTCATTTGCTTGGAAAAGTACCTCTTTTTGGATGACACTACAGTAGTGGAGAGTGGTTGTTTAATAAATAAGGATTGAGTTCCACATTTTATACATTCTGAAGGACCTTTGTTAATTCATTAAATATTAACGAAGGGCACATTCATAGCACTCCAGTTCATTAAATAATGAAGAAAAGCCTTTCATTTCTTCAAATAATGAAGAAAAGCCTAGTCCTCACAATGACCTGTGGACGTGGGTATTAAACAGAGCCAGTTTATCCATGTAGCGCATGTTATAGGCCCCATGCTTCCAGGGGCCCTGCACAGAGCCTTCCATCCATCTATGGATCAGGGCCATGCCACTTCTCCTCCCCCCTCCCTTTCCTGCTGTAAGGACACTTGGAGTGATATCTCTTTCCACTGTGGGGGTTTCCTCCACCCCAATCTGGTTGCCCCTACCACAATTGTGCTCTGCTAGGATCCTATGGATTGTTAAACTGTTTCTGGTGCCACAGGCCCCACAAATCTTTAAACCACTCCTGGGTACTATGCAACACAGCACTGTCACATTTGTTGTTTCATAAGTGTAAAGTGTGGGAGGGTCATGATTTCATGCAGATACAAGTAGATCCACATGTGAAGGTAGTAAACTAGGACTGAAGAAAAGTATGAAGAAAAAACAAAATTAAAGAAAGAACATGGAGACTGACATATGAGTGGGAATGCAATAGCTATGTTTGGTCTCTGATAGGTTAGGACAAAGATGTTGGCTGGTATCCAAATAAGCCTTTTTTCTGAGCAAAAATAAAGGCACATATATAGTGGGGATCTATGTTCACAAAATAACTAATTAACATTGGATTGATATCATGCCTATTCTTTATCATAATTAATATAATCTGACTGTGCTGCAATAATATCCAGCATTCTTAACAACAGGAAATGTTCCAACCATTGTTTTGGCATCTCACTAATTTTAATTCTTCTGCACAACAGAAGAAGCAAGGCAAGCAGAGAGTGACTCGGCAGATATTCATCTATCCCATTTTTATCCCGTCTATCCTCTAAAAGGTTTAAGGAAGTATCTACTTCATTCTGACAAGAAGTCTATGAGATGGGTTAAGCAGCTGCAAGAGTAGCTCACTCAGTAAGCTTCATGCATGAACGGGGTTTAAACCTAGGCCTTCTTCCAACTCATTGTCCAGTCTTTAAAAGACCATCTCAACTGATATTTCTGTGCATAACATTTGCATTTATCACCAGTTAGTGTATTTACTTAAGGATTGCTTTCTGATTCTCTCCTATTTGTGTGAGTGACTTTGCTATGTGAAGTTCTACTTCCACCTATTATAAAGGGCACAGAAACATTGCTTTCTGGCTGGCAGGGTTATACAGATTGGGAAGATAGAAATGCAAGTTTACCCTTCCAATAAATCAGTAGAAACACACCAAATCAGATTAGAAATGAGTGATCAGTCATGAGTAAAAAAGTAAGTCTCTGCCTGAGAGAGAACTACCGGTTCAGGATCAATGTCTACAGTTTTACATAAAAATAGCCATACCTGCTCTGTCCTGATAGAAATACCCTGCTCCAGATGCTATTTGCCATAGTAGAGGAAAAAAAGACAGATAACCTTCTATTTACATGTCAACAAAGTGGGCTGTCCAGGTTTAAGCAAATAATGGATATGATGGGTGAAGGGAGATAAATCTTGGCCTCCTCTCATGCTTAAAGTATTTTACTCCTATAGAGACTTCAAAATTGGAAGTCAGCTGGGCTAGAATAAAAATGCTGAAATCAACCAATCACAGTGAAATAAGGAGATGGGATGGTTTTGGCTGCCTTATCCACATATTCTGGCTCTGTTTAGAAATAGACCCCCCACGAAAGGCATTTATTTTCCCTACTTAAGGATGCCTGGAAACTAATTCACACATCGATTTATGCTTCTTAGTGCCTCATCTACAAGTGAGAATTTTAATTGTTTATAAAATGTGGTTGCTTTCTCTTATCTGCCTGGAATTTGGCAGGCAAGAGAATCCCCTAGGTGATGGATACAGTCTCTGAGAATTTCATTCCAGTTGAGTAGGGAAAAAGTTATCATCAGAAATGTGTAGCCTACTTAGATCAATGGGAACAGTTAACAGCTAACAGTTAAAAGCTAATCAGAATGATCTTACAGATGGATGTCGACAGAATCCCTGGGAATGTCTGAGCTACCACATTTTTTTTTATTAATGCCTATTAAGCTTTTTAAAATCATGCCAGGAAAAGATATTAGAACCTCTGGTTAAAATTCTTAACATCTTGCGGGCTGAGGGGGCTCCTCCTAGAACCCTCATTGGATATGAATGAGCTGGCCAATTATAGGCTAGTTTCCAAACTACCTTTTCTAAGGAAAGTGACAGAGCCTGTAGTGACAG
Organism: Paroedura picta; assembly: GCF_049243985.1. Taxonomy (NCBI): domain Eukaryota; kingdom Metazoa; phylum Chordata; class Lepidosauria; order Squamata; family Gekkonidae; genus Paroedura; species Paroedura picta. The sequence continues at coordinate 42,118,831 of NC_135377.1, read as the reverse complement.
AGGAGCATCAGGGATATTAATGAATCCAGCCTTGTTGTTTAAAAGCAGGAGAGCCTTCTATCACCTGTACTTGGTACACCAACAATCTCCTTTCTAAGACTCAACCAATTTGGTCATTCTACCCCACGGTTTTGTAATTTCACATATGGATTACAATATGCTCATAGCTTGCCCTTTGTGTTTGAATCTATATTGGGATGCCCTTGAAGATAACTACTATTGGTTCATAATATAACAGCCAGGTTATGGTCAGAGGCTAACCAGTATCTCACTAAGTTTAAAACAGCTGCATTGGCTGCTGGTTTGTTTGTAAGTTCAGTTCAGTGTTCCAGTTATGAACTTTAAGGCCCTTCATGACACAGGACTATCTCTTCTCATATGTTCCCATTCACAATCTATGAACCTCAAGCTGTCCCCAATTAGCTGTTCTGTGGCTTAAGGCAGTATATCTGGCATCCACAAGAGCCCATGCCATTTCTGTCTGTGGAATGGCCTCCCTGAGGGCTCCCATCTCTAGAAATGTTTCACATGGGCTCTTCCCTCTGCAAGGATCTTTATTGGGGAGGGAAGTATTTGGATTTTTTAAACTGCATTCTGTATGTTTTAAATTGTGGTTTGTAGCCTGCCTTAAACCATGAGGAAATATGAGATTTAAATGTTTTAATAAATCAATATATCTAATTCTCAGCATGTGGATATGGCCATTTACAAGGGAGGGAAATGTTTCAACAAACCTAGAGGGGAAATCCAAGTTTGCATGAAAATATTATACTTTTTTAAAAGGTGAGGGGATTACAAAACCCCCACATTTACAATAGTTGTCTTTGCAAGTGCAAACCACCATCATAACAGGCATCTAAGGGTGGGGGGGCTTACTCCCTCCACCACCAAAGCTATAACACTAAAGGTGGGCAGAAAAAGAGGTTGAGGAAGCAGACACTTCCTCCCACTGACAAGGCAAGTGATTCTGCAAGAAGGCAGGGGAGGAGAACTGGGGAGAAGCAAAAGCTATCACTGCCCCTTACTCCCCTGGTGGCAGTAATAGAGAAAGATGGGCTAGGGAGGAGGAGCAAATGAGATGAGTCAGGAGGGCAGAGCAGTGGTGGTGGCAGCAGTAGGAAGGGGGGCTGAACAAATGGGGTATCAGCAGGTCACCACTGTTGGCAGGCATCCCCATTCTGCCAAGGAGTTTCTCATGCCCCCCCTTGTAAATATATAATATTGAAGAATATACCTGAAACAAAAATATCAACATGAAGCCCTAGAACTTCTGTGCAAACATCACTCAAGCTTTGACACCCAAACCCCCACAATGGACATATCAAATTGCAGATCAGTTTGAAATGTGGCAATCTCATCAGCTACCAGACATGCTGTTGCAAAGACTTCCCAGCAATGCATGCAGTTTTCCCAATCTTTTCTTTTCATGACTCTCTTTGCAAGATTCTATAAGATAAAAGCATAGAAACATGGTTCACTATGATCTCAAGAAAGGATTCACACAACCAAAACAGGAAGATAGGATGATATTTTACCAGCATGTCAGAAGTAATCCAAAAAGAAACATATCTGTAGTTTATAACAGTGTTTTTCAAGCTGTGGTCTAAGATACACGGGATTCTTTCACTGAGGAAGCTCAGCCCACTCAACAATAATCACAAACAAGCCACCTTCAAATACTGTTCAGATGGGGTAGGAGGAGATCATTGACCAGAGTCTTCTTATAGTTCTCAATGCCCTTGATCAGCAGATAAATGAGTATGGAAGGCAGAAAGTATCAAAAATGCTGGTTTTATAAACTCTTTTGAACAAACAATACACCAAAAATACTAAGTCTCTTGAAATCACTAAACATACTTAAAATGCATTCAAGATCATACAGAGGAAATTACAGAGAATTGTAATTAACTTTGAAGTAATTGGGAAAATACCTTCTTGCTAGAGTTTGCTGACCCTGGATAGACCCTCGTGTGTTCTGTGATCAAAGGAATAAGAAACTATATCCTCATTGATTGCTGTGACAGAAACAAATTAACTTTTGGATTCCCTCCACCCAAAATCCCATTTAAACAAATATGTGTTTTCTAGACTTCTTAGTTAAGGTTACAACAGAGCATTTCATTGTTATGTTAATTCATTTCTCATATTATTACTAAGTTACAAAACTCTGTATTAGTCAGTAAACCAAAGAAAAAGGAGAGAAAAAACAAATCAAACAAAAAATACCCCAGATTCTGTAACCTCTGTAATTGAGAAAAGAGAACAGCAAAATGGTTAAAATGTCTATAAATGTAAACAAACAGATGTCTTTAATGTTGCTAAATAATACCTCCCCCATCATACAAAGAAGTCTATTGTGTCTAAATTCTACATGTACAAAACTGAAAGCAGGCTCTGGAAATCAAGCTGGTCTTAATTCATTGTCATGTCAGGAATAGTTTGTACTGCATATAAAACAAGTGGTTGTACTAGAAATTATCGAAACCCAGGCTCTGTTCCTTTTGTTACTACAGTAGGTCAATATAATTTAGATATCTGGTTAGGTAGTTGGATCAAAAAAAGAAATGTGAAGCTGCACTGAAAATCTTTTTTTATTCTTGCTGGCTGAATTATTTTTGCCCAAAACTGGCTTCTTGTATTCATTTCTTTAGATACAAACATAATGCATGTGAGAGAGCAAAGATAACACTGTACAAAAATGGGTTAGCTAATATTATTAGGTGAAGAGTGGACACTACACAGAGAGTCAAATTAATTATTTTAAAGCATTACCAGCCACATCTCAGGTAATTGCGCATAAAAGCTTTTTGTAATGTGCTAGCTTTAGAGCATCTCATTTTTAAAAAAGAGGTCATTTGTCCAGGATGAATAATATGTCAACCATTCATCACAACATCAATGTTTATTTACCAGTCTATTAGTTGCCAAGGAAATTGTTGCCATAATTTGGTGCTTATAATGGGAGAGATCATATATAGTGTGCTGACTTCATTACCCTGGATATCAAAGGGATTTCTCTCTCATACAGATTGAATCACATTATTTCCATAAGGAAATCAATGCTGTTTGAAGAAATGTGCAAATGTATCCTACATTTCCAGCTCACTATGCCCTCATGCTCATTCTGTGCCATTCACACATCAGCACAATTCCTATATCAACAACATCAAATGTACAAAGCAACTGCTTCACTACCCCAAGCTTAGATCATATACATCCATCTATATGCAAAATCCTACAAAACTAAACTTGTCTTGTGATACTCATTGATCAAAACTGCTTCCATCCCATCAGCCCCTCTCACATATTTGTAGTACAAACCCATTAACCAAAAGAGAACATATGTCTAAATTTTGCATAAAGATAGGCAAAAACCAGGAAAATACAGTTCAATTTGTAAAAGACAGCAGACCAGGTATCCCTTGATGAGGACTCCCCAAAGTACCCTTATAACAGCAAGTAGGATGTAATGGATGTGCGTACTCAGCTAAGGAGTCTTTGGCTTAATATTCTTGATTAATCATAAACATTATATGCTGATTCTACCTTACCTTTTCCCTTCAATGTTTAATGAAATATTTTGTTTATTTTTGAACCCTCAAAAGGTTCTTTTGTTCAGTAGTATAATTTAAGGAAGTGATCTGATCTTGCTCTTTCCTCAAGTCCCATGATTGAGCCAGCATCAAAGTGTAATGTGGCAGAGTGGGATAGCCATAGAGCTTCAAATAAGAAGAAAATATTTATTTTGGGCTATGTTTTTCATGCTGGGTTTTAATTAATATTTTAATGCTTTATTTTTATAATTTTTATGTTGTAAACTGCCTGAGACAGGTTCCTGGAGAGGTGGCATAAACTTTTTCTACATAAATAAATATTTTCTAGAAACTATTTTCTATAAATAAATTATTTTATTTAATTGTTTGTGTTTTGTTTGACAGTTGCTTCTAATTGTTTTATACTATGCAGTTTTGGAACCTTGTTTTAATGTAACTGCTTAAGGCTCATAGCTGTCATGTTCTCCACTACTATATGCCATGAATCCAAGGAAGAAGTGAACCAAAGTACTAGGAGTTATTGGGCTCAACTCTTGTTTTCCCTCCCCCTTCTCCTCATATGGTTCTCAGCACACATTTTATCTATTTTGTTAGTTTATTTTGATGTTTCTAAACCATCCCTATCCAAAAAATTGGTCTCACACTCCATAGTCTGTTGCCAGGGAGTAGAGAGTGTCCTCCACAATGCCTTCTCTTATTTTGCGTGTTATGACTATAGCAAATAGTTCTGGCCACCTTTTGGACACTAGATGTAAAAATGTAGAGTTTGCTTTGTTCTGATTGTCCTTTGAAAATGAAAGCTTTTCATCCATGGGAACAGCAAATGGTGATGCATTGGTGGGGGCAGAGGAGTGTCTATATGTATCCTAAGACTAGTCAAGCCAGTCATTCTTAGCAATAGTATCATGATACTTCCAGATGTTTCCTCTTGGATATAACAAACAACTCTGAACTCCTTTCTATGAAGAATGTCTCAGTTGTCTTGTCTCCTATGAGAGAGTAGCCTTGGGTCTTGACAGACGCCTTGTGCTCTAAGCTGTGTAAAAAAGGCAACATACCATGTTTAAAATAAATAAATAAGAAAGGTATATCACACAAATTATTACAAAATTTGCATCCAATGGCACTGACAAAGATTTATTCAAAGTGTGAGCTTTCATGTGCATGCACACTTCCTCAGACAATGGAACAGGGATCATAAGAGTAAAGATGTAAGCAGAAAGTATATTAGTAGCAAATTAGTAAATAGCATCATAAGTCCAAATATGTAATATAATAATTCTTTGCTAGAAAAGCAGTCCTTTAGGTTCAATTGTCATTCACAAAAACATTGGGGCAATAAAAATCCAAAATTAGTGATTAATGGCAGATACTTTCCCAGTTGTGAAATGAAGTAATTTAAAAGTGACTTGTTCTTAGCCCCATCCATCTCCACCCAGTTTGGTGTTGTGGTTAGGAGTGCGGACTTCTAATCTGGCATGCCGGGTTCGATTCTGCATTCCCCCACATGCAGCCAACTGGGTGATCTTGGGCTTGCCATGGCATTGATAAAACTGTTCTAACCGAGCAGTGATATCAGGGCTCTCTCAGCCTCACCCACCTCACAGGGTGTCTGTTGTGGGGAGAGGAAAGGGAAGGCGACTGTAAGCCACTTTGAGCCTCCTTCGGGTAGAGAAAAGCAGCATATAAGAACCAACTCTTCTTCTTCTTCTTCTTCACCCAAACCTGGAGGCAAACCCACAAGCCCTGCTGAGTTTGTTATTCTGAGGGGAGAGAGTTAGATTCCAAATAGCATTACATACTTACTTACATCTCATTGTCCCAAATAAAATAAAAGGGGATTATAAGGAATGTGGCTATAAGAGTTGAATGAGGTTAGCATACATAGTGAGATAAGAAACCAATATCCTTGTTGAATATTTGCTACTAATATGTTTCCTCCTCTTATCTGTACTCCCTATGATCCCTGTTCCATTGTCTGAAGAAGTGTGCATGCATACAAAAGCATCTTGAATAAATATTTGTTGGTCTGAATGGTGCCATTGAACTCAACATTTGTTATGCTACTCCATGCCAACATGGCTATCCACTTGAATCAGAGATTATTATTATATATTATTGACAAGCAACTTGTATTGAGGGCAGGGCATCAAAAGATGGAGTCATCCTTATCCCAGCTACAATTGTTGTCTTCTTTTTGGTACTGTGTTCCTTCCTTCAAGTGAAGATAGATATTCCATGCAGGGGAAAAGATTTTGTGAGGTTGCAGAAATATAGCTAAATGCACTGAGCAATAACTGAATGAAATTTTAGCCACAGCTTCCATTTCTTTTCATATATCTGTAACCTACATAATACAGCTTTACATGGATGAGAATATTAGTGGGAGAAATGATAGAACAAAACAATTAAATTAATAATCTTGATTAGGTGAACTGGAACACCACATAATGATATCTTGTCATGCTTAAAGATGTCATAATGATGAATCAGTTCAAGTTAGGATGAATCTTTCAGAAGAAAAGTTAGCATGAACATAGGGTCATAGCAACCTCAATACATTTTTTTTACCCACCAGCATTCCTCAGGGTGGCGTCAGTCTATGTACAGGTTTTAGTTATAGTGTGCTTGAGTCAGCGGGCAAGTGCTTTCCTGTGTGAAGAAATGAAGAATTAAATGAAGAATTAAATCTCATGTTTTATTTATTTTTTAATTTATTCTTCGATTTATAGACCACCGCTCTCCAAAAGGGCTCATGGTGGTTTACATCATAAAACAGTAAAAACATATAACCCCAATAAAAACCTTCCCAATTTATCAGAAACAGAACAAAAATAAAACAAGGCAGCAGTGGTTATACATCTTGTCCCATCCCATCTTGTTCAGCCTAGTGGGTAAGTTGTCTTTCTGTGAGAGTGGGAGCAGACTTAGTAAGCTTTGGGGGGATCCTTGATCGAAGTGCTGGGACTCTGTCCTGGCCTCAACCATACGCTTGGCAGAAGAGTTCTGTCTTACAGGCCCTGCAGAAAGCTGACAAATCCTGCAGGGCCCTCAGCTCTTCTGGGAACTTGTTCCACCAGGTTAGGGCCAGGGCCAAAAAGGCCCTGGCCTGCGTTGAGGCCAGGCAAATTTCCTGGAGGCCCGGGACAAGCAGTAGATTCATACCCGCAGAGCGAAGAGCTGTCTCATTTAAGTCAGTTTTTAATGCTGGATTTTAATTAATACTTTAATGCTTTATTTTTTATAATTTTAATGTTGTAAACTACTTGGTCCTCCAATACAGAGCCAGCTTGGTGTAGTGTTTAGGAGTGCGGACTTCTAATCTGGCATGCTGGGTTTGATTCTGCACTCCCCTGCATGCAGCTGGGTGACCTTGGGCTCACCACGGCACTGATAAAACTGTTCTGACCGAGCAGGAATATCAGGGCTCTCTCAGCCTCACCCACCTCACAGGGTGTCTGTTGTGGGGAGAGGAAAGGGAAGGTGACTGTAAGCCACTTTGAGCCTCCTTCGGGTAGAGAAAAGCGGCATATAAGAACCAACGCTTCTTCTACATTTAAGTAAGAAACACTTGAAAGATACATGCCTTATCTCACAGGCACAGTTTGCTTATTTTTCTTTTAACTGCAGAAGTTTTCCATTTTTAGCAACATTTCATGTTAACTTCTATCAACTGCTAAACATTGCACCGATCTGGTGAGTTTAATTACTGTCAAACATGATCTTTTAAAAATGTAGCCTCTCCAGACTGACAAAAGAAAAGAAATGCAACAGATTTTTCCCTTCAAATGGATTTGTTAGAACAATTAAACCTTGTATGAGAACTAATCTCTACTACTTGAAACGGCATGGAAAAGTTGTATTGTATTTATAAACTTTATTACTTTCCAATATACAATTATTTAGACAATAATTACAAAAAAAAACTAGTGGTTGACTCTTTAATAGCCCAAAGCAAAAGATAGTGTACTGTTGTTGTTTTTGTATTGATAAATCTGCCATCTCCAGGTGAATAAAAACCAATTTTCAGGCAATCAGAATGTGCAGGACATATTCCATTAAGTTTATAAATTCATTAAAGCTCCTTGGTACCAGATGGCATAATATAAGAAACATTTGAAGTACTCAGTAATTAAAGCTGTTGAACACATAATGGCCTAGCTGTACATTTGACAGTTTGCTATGTACATTTATGCTTAGATATGTTGTGTAAATAACACTTCCTTTTCTAACATCTTGGATTTAGAGGAATTCAGATGGAAATGTACACAACTGTGACAAATTTATACTCTAGATCTTCAATACAGCATTATTTTATTTAATTTATTTTATTAAAGGGAGGGGTTACAGCTCCATTTCTGACAAGTATCAAAGTGATCACAAGATGATTTATTAAGCCCACTGGAACTTGAATTTTCCAGTCAATCACCAACTTTCCAAACAAAGAAACAAAGAAACAATTCCATACTTCTCTAAGTAATATTGGAATTGTTTTGTTTACTTTACTTTCCTCTTGAGATTTAGTCATTGACAGAAGTAAAAGTTCAACCAGTTTGGAGATCACTGAAATAAGAACCAAAAAACCCAAACAAAACCAGAGCTGGGAATGAGAAGTCAGAAAGGAGAATATGACCTCTGATAGAATGGCAGTGGTTTTGCCTTTTCAGAGACTTACCTTATTGTGTAGAGATTGTGTTGTGTTCTAGATGGTGTTGTTGGCAATTAAAAATCTTCCCCTCACCCCATCTAAGAGGGCCTAATCACATTCTTACTATATTTTCCCCAAGTCTGTCCCAAGGTCCAGTTGAAAGATGAGTTCTGTGCTAGGAACTGAGTTTTCAGTGTGATTTGGATTGGGACCATTTTGTGGTGAAGCTAGGTAGCCTATCTCCAAAACCATTTTTTTTTGACATGACATTGTTGGAGAAATGATGGCATATGGCCAATCTGATCGATATAAATATTGACATAAGTTATGTTTTCTCCATGTGCTATTAGGGAGAGCTGTAATGCATGTTTTCTACTGTCTACTGTTTCTGACTGCTTCTGCTGTTTTCCCTGCCCATAGCTGTGATTCACTACTGCCTGCTAGATATACCCTGAATCTCTCTTTGCTGTTAGAAGGCCTGTAGTTAGTTTATATTTCCTGAAATCTGTTGTTGCAGTAAAACTCTCTGCATTTATTTCCTTAGCTCCTCTAAGAGACATAGTTCCAGAGAAATGATATGCGGCCCATCAATACATGTTCAGCTTCCCCAAAGTCATGTCAGGTTGGTATTATGGTGCAGATGCAATCCCAATCCAAATTGGGTCTCCATGTGCCTGGGAGTTGAGTTCCAAGCACAAAACTCCCAGAGCAAAACTATGAGTGACATTGAACATGAAACTGATTGAATACTAGGGATTCCACATGCTTCTTCCCCCCTCTGCAGAACACACACTGCTGCAATCACATGTGCTAGCATTCCCATGTTTCCTGGCATGGTTTTGTAATTGTGCCATCAAGTGATTGAAGAAACCAGAGCAAGATTTGGAATGGAAAATGGGTACAATGTCATTTATATTTCACCTTCCAAACTTCATATGACAACCTGATCTGTGGACAGACCGGGGGAATGTATAAAGTGTAATTAGGGTCTTGTCCTTTACAGGAAGCTTCATTTTTCCAGAGCTCATACTGCAATTAGCTATTGTTACCTTTTTATCCCAAATAGAATGTCCATCTGCTTCCAGGAATATTGCTATAGGAGAGTTACAAGCATTAACTGGTTCATGGGTGACCATATATTTATCCTTCAATTTTATGTTTTCATTCAAAGATATCTGTCAAAATAATTGTGGAGGTGGGGGAGGGTCTTCCAACTGCAAATCATGTGAAACGGATATGTAAATTTAGGGTTCCTGGAGGGAGTGCTCCTTTTAGTCCCTACACAAAGCTGAAAATGCTAGAATTTCAAAATAATTAAATAAAAGTTGAATCCAGATTATTGTCAAACATTAATACATAAATACATAAATAATAACTATACACAATAAAACTAAAGTATAAAATAATTTGGATGATTTTTCATATTAATCTAACTTTGAGGTGATCATGAAGAAATCAGCAAAAAAGGCAATAAAAACTATTTAACTATTTTTCTGAAGACTTCTTGTTATGATCTTTAAACAGCTGTTAAAATTTACCATGGAGCCTATTTGGTTTTTAGAAGAACAATATAGTGGCAAATAACAGCCAAGACTGAGCACAGAAATAAATAAACTCACCACAAGGAAATGTCAAATATCAAAATAATTATACAAATAGAACAGGTTCAAATAGCATACAAATAGAATAGGTAGCCATGTTGGTCTGAAGTAGCACAATAAAATCAGAGTCCAGTAGCACCTTTAAGACCAACAAAGATTTATTCAAGGCGTGAGCTTTCAAGTGCAAGCACTCTTCGTCAGACTGTGATCTTCTTACATGACAGGGAATATATAGCAAAAATCAATTCTGTTACAACAGTAGACTGTGTCACAACCAAATACAGCCAAATGATAATCCTTTGTCAAAACAGCCAATCAAGCCCCTAGAATTCAGTGTACTTTACAAAGAGAAACCAAAATACTGCTATTTGTGTAGAAGAAGGAACACAAGTCCTTTGCTGGTTGTCAGAGCCAAAAACAGGTCATGAGAAGGCTTTACTCTCCAGCCAAAAAAGGTTTCTACATGGGCTACCAAATAAGACATCATGTCTCTCAAGTTCCTTCTTCTACACAAATTATAATCCACTTCCTATTAAAAGAAAAACTTTAGTCAGCTGTTTGCTCCCCGGCAGAAGCTATTGCGAAACAGGCTGAGCTCCTGGGTCCTGTTGGGAGTATCCACAAAGTGGGAGTTACTGTTCGTTTGTATTACACATTATCATTGAGTTTGTATAAAGAATATAGAAGATTGTTAATTGTGCACCTTTTGTATACCTTTTCTTATTATAAGATTATCTGTACTATTTGTATAATTATTTTGATATTTGACATTTCCTTGTGGTGAGTTTATTTATTTCTTGTTGAATTTGCCACAAGGTTCCCTGTTCTTTTTCTTATACTTAAGACTGAGCACAGAGCTCCTAGAGCACATCTGGTTGACAGCACTGGGTAGACCGTGGGAAGTTGAGGCATGAGGACTTTGTAACAAATAGTTAAGTCCTTATTTGACTGTGTCTGGGGTGGTGACAGAAGTTCTCCTCCTTCCATGTCAGACGTTTCAGATATAAGTTGGGCTTCTAGCCCTAGCAATCTGTTGCCAAGGCTGAAAGCTCAGCTTGTTGAAATGTATCTCTGACATCTGATGTGGATGGAGGAAAACTACTGTCACCAACCCAGACACAGTCTAGCAAGGGCTTAACTATATTGTTTATATGAGTGGCATGCAATATCTTTTGTTCAGCATGTCTAATTTCTGTACCTTGGTTTTTACAATTTATGCATATAGTCCTGCAGTGAGCTGAAGAAGCACATCAGCAAGGACTAAGTAATGGTTTATAAGAAGAAATAAAAAACAAATGTGAAAGAGATGGCAGGGCAATTATGGAAAGGATGAGAAAGTCTTGGCATGCAAAGTCAGTTTCGCATTGGCCAAGTGCATAAGCATAACTCATGTTTCTTATTTTTCCTTGTAACCACCCTGGGCTGGTTCTATAGCTGTGGGTATCTCTCCATGTTCACTTTCTTGACTCTAGTTTTAAAACTCTCCATCTATATACACAGGTGTCTACCCATGGGGAGGAGAGAATAGAGATCAAACAGCCAGCAGGAGAATTCGAAAATGAAAGAAAGAAAGATTGCCCACTCTTGCAGGACAAGCATTACAATGAATATGAGAGTCTACACCTCAGAGTTCTAGTGGTAGAAGAGAGTCTTGTTTGTTTATTGTTGGACAAAAAAATGACTACCGTATATACTCATGTATAAGCCGAGTTTTTCAGCACAGTATTCACATTGAAAAAGTCCTCCTCGGCTTATATGCGGGTATATACGGTAAATAGAGCAATTGCAATTTCTCCCAGTTGTGTGAACAAGGTTTCTTGTCTAATAGAAACTGCTTAAATGGTTTACCAGGCAGGTCTTTTCATTATTCTGGGGGCACCTTGAGTAGATTGGAATGTTATGTTACTGTCCTTGAGGCACCAGCCATTCATTCTGGTGTCAGCACCTTGATCACAACTTTGAGAAAGCAGACAGGAATTCGGTTATGTTCCTTTGGCTGGTATGTGAACTCCATGGCTCACCATTGTGTCATTGGTTGTTTATCTTACAGGTCTTCAAGCCAATTAAAGCATTCTTAAGAACTGTGCTTTTGTTCCATTCTAATCAGGAGGTATTTGAATATGTAAAAGACTGAAAGGAGATCTAATTAGGATTTTGTTATGTATTTATAGTGTCCACCACATTAGCTCAAAGGGCTGGGGGAGGTTAAATTAAAGACCTTAGAAACATTCCAAAATATCTGCTTGATCTAATTTGACTCACAGGTGGGCAGTCTGGGTTATATACAATGCACACACAAACTCTAGTTGGCAATTTAAGGCCACAGCTTTATTTCAACAAATCTTAACAGTTTTGGCATGGCAGGGAATAGGAGCCAGTGGTGGTAAGCCAACTATGTCTACACCCATCTCCAGTGGCCTCACGGAGCCTGTGCTGGTTCCAATCAGGAACACAGGTCTCCTAGCCACTGGGTTTCCTAACCAGGGAGGTGTCCCACCTCCGTGCTCTGTGTTTTAAGTCTTTATTGTGAACACACAATCTTTGGGGTCCAGTTACCATGGCCAGCCTATCAAAAATCTACATAAACATAAAGAAAAGGGATCTAAGGAAATGTTTTATTGTTTGAGTCCCCAAAACAACCACTATGAAGGGATTGGTGACTTGCATTGATTGACAACCTGAAGAGTTGGGGGGGAGAAGTGCGGGTTGTCCATGCTTTAGGCTTCTCCACCACCTCATTGAGAAGGGAAAAGCTGCGACAAGGCAGCAGGCTAACACGGGTGGGGTCTCCCGTCAAGATGCCTGCAAACATGTTTCCTATTGTATGTTTGCAAGCAGGAGGCGGTGTGCGTTTTACACCTCTGTGCAGATATGGTCAGTTTAACTGGACAAAGAAAATAACCTGTGTTCAAAGATATTTTCATTTTCTAAAAAAAATCATTATGAAACTGAATAGAGAAATAGATGAAACCTCCTTTAGTTCAGATACTGCTGACCTCCTTTGACATTCCAGCTGTTGGCAGCATAAGGGCACCAGCGTGTGCTCATAAATATTGTTTTGGTACCTGTCTGAATCCCAACAAGAACAGCAGAGAACTGCTGGGATCTCTCTAAAAGGAAAAGAAATGTGTTTCACTGATATAAAACCAAGCAAGACTAATGTTTATTACAATACAATCTGCTGTAGACTGTTCAGTGTTTATATGATTTATTTGGTTGAGATATTTATACCCCACGTTCTCTGTGTAGTAGTCTCAAAAGCAACATCAAAAGCCACTTACAAAACAACAATAGCAAGTCCTGTAACAAGAAAAAATAGTACTATACAATTTTATACAGAAGAAAAATAATGATTTGATCGTGCCATGCAATGAAAGACTGCCATGTTCACCTCTGACTGATGCCATGGTTTGCCCTGACCAGAGTCTCTGAATCCTCTTGGGGCAGTCAGAGAGGTTCTTCCTTCATGTCCTTCCTCCCCATTTCTCAGACTTTTAGGGCTATCTGGCCTCCTGTCTTACTCTAAATGATTTGGCTGCCCTTTTCTGCCTCTAGGTGCCAAGCTGAAAACTGCATACCTTTGACGATAAGGTGGTGCATCATATAAGATGGGCTGTGGGCACAAAGGGCACAGGTGGGGGGCTGGCTATATATCTGTTCCAATCTTTTGTATGTCTCTACCATCCACAACAAAGTATCCCATGCAGCCATTTTTAGTCTCTTTAATTACCTACTGAGTTTCTAACCAGGACTCCAAGGTGTAAACTGCACGGAGCTTTTATTCCAACCCCAGATCGATTCAGTCCCTGCTCTCTACACAGAATGCGATTTCCGTTTGGATTTGGGGCGATTTAAAATTTCCTTCTGCAGCAAGAAGGATTGATCCGGAGGGACCCTACCTTTATTGTGCGATATCTTAGAGTGCTTTTAATCCTGAATATATTATAAAAACGCATTGTTTTGAATTGGGGCTCCCCTCCATGCTAAAGGACCCATGATTGGCCACAGGTGGTCATGTGACAAATTTGCCTTAAAGGAGAAGCCCCTAATTTTTCTCAACTTCTGTCGGTCCTGGATTTTTTCTCCCTTTGCCTTTTTCGATCTTCTCCCCCTCCCCTCCAAGAAAAGAAAGAGGCTCCCCTGCTTGGCTCCTCTCCCCCCACCTTTCAAGAAAAGAAAGAAAGAGGCTTGGCTCTCCCCCCCCCCATCTGAACTACCCTAACCACGTGCAGAACACTTTCCTGTTTCAATGGGGAGGGGGGGGGAGGGGGAGAGGAAGATCCGAGTTCAAAGCGATCTAAATTCAACATAATTGACAATGAAATAAACAAAGTAAGTGCAGACTCTGCCCTGGTTTATCTTGCTGGGAGAATTACTATGTAGCATGACAAAGATTTATGCATAAAACCTAAACTGTTACAATATTATTTATCTTTTAAAATCAGGCATAATTTTGTTTGAAATACATGTGTATATTTAGTATTTAACTGTTGAGGTTTCAAGACCTGGGAGAAAAACATGGGAACTTCTGTCTGCACATTTGCACGTTAACTGACCAGCGCCGCAAGCTCCTAAAGCCACAAAACCAGAAACCTGAGGACACAGACCCATAGTCCATCTTTCTCTTTCCCAGACAAGCTTGGCTGTTGGTTCAGAAGAGATTCTGAGCAAAAAGTGGGCCTGAGTAAAGGGTCCCATATATAATTACCAAATGATTTGCATAATATGTAAAATGGTATGCCAGGATTTAAGGAACTTAAATATGGCAACCCTAAATTCAGAAATATAGGCCCTGAAGCTAAACAGACAAAGAATATACCAGTCTGTTTCTGCTGAAGCCCTTGCCGCAAACTCGTCAGACCTCCTGTTCCAAGATACAAGCTTGAGCTCTTGTTCTGTGATCCCTGCATTTAAACTCATTAATGCCATGTTGTTTTCCATTAAAAGCTTCAGACATCTTTCGCGTCTACTTAAAAAAAAAAAACTTTACTTTTTAAACAGCAGATTTTCCTGTAAGCAAAAAAGGACAAGAATAATTTATGAGACAGTGCTCTGATAAACAGGAAAATTTTTAAAAATCAAGATAAAATTGTTTAAAAGTTCAAGGTGAGAATTTGATGTCCTACAGGATTTATTCTTATATTTTAAAAAATCCTCCAATGCATCATCTTCAAGATGACTGTGGAGTTTTCCTAGTCTTAGCTTGCCTTCTATGGGTGTAATGCAGTAACACAGAAGCATATAGAATACCCTGAATTCTGGCTAGCTCTGGAGACACAAAACATACAGTGTGCTAAACTTTAGTGGAGTAACACTTGAGATGGCTCTTACGTGTTCACTTACAAGAACACCCAGGGCTACAGGGACTGAAGCCTTCTTAAATCCAGTGGTCATATATATTGTGTTGCAGTCACCCTGGTCCTTTGAAAGCAGAGGCACAGATTAGTGATGCCGTCTCCAAAGGGATCAGTGGAACCAAAGATACTGCCTACATAGAGGAGACTTGCATGATCCCAGATAAGCCACAGACCATGTATTACTTAACATTGCTGCTTTCAAGTTGGGCCTAAAGATCTCCCAGAATCACAACTGATCTCCAGACTACAGAGATCAGTTCCCCTGGAGAACATGGCTGCTTTAGAGAGTGGTGTTATATCCTGCCTTCCCAAGACTCCATCCACATATCACCAGGAATTCCCCAACTTGTAGCTGTCAACCCTAGGGCAGGGTATGCCATAAATAAAGATTCCAGGATAGAAGATTCTCTGTAGTTGGTATCTTGATGGATTTGGTGTCATTTTGATACCTGTTGCCATAATGGTTGCAAGCTCCCAGTTTTGTTTTATTTTATTTATTTATTTTACATTTATATACTGCCCTCCCTTGGGGCTCAGGGTGGCTGGGTGCTCCTCTCGACCCAAATTACCCTTCTAAAATTGGAAAGAAGCTAGAAATAAATGTGACATGTGTACATCACCTGAAAGTGATGCAGGCATGTCAGTGGCATAGGCAGGGCAACACTCTGGCTTGTGGGATGAGCTCTAGGGGATGAGCTAATTCTACCATTAAAGGGTTTGCTCACAAACCAGAGTGTCACCCCTGATATCTCCAACATGCCTACATCATTTCCAGGTGATGTAGGCGTGCTTTATTTATTTCCACCTTCTTCCCTACTCCCAGTAAATTTATCCATATCTCTTGCCATCTGATCCAATGGACCAGGTAACCCTACAGTGCACCTACATAGAAGAGGAGAAGAGCTGCATTTTCATACCCTGCTTTTCTCTACCCTAAGCAGATTCAAAGAGGTTTAAAATCTCACTGGCTTGCCTTTAAAAAACACTCTCATGTCAACATTTCAACTTGGTAACAGACCTGTTCAAAGAGATGGCACTATACATACTAGCTGTAATTGTTGTTGCTGCAGTTCAGAATGGTTTTAAAAGGTTTTGATATGCATTATTTTAATTATTGTTTTATTGATGTTGTGCCCCACCCTGAGCTGACCTATTGGGAGGGCAGTTTAAAAACTAACTAGCTAACTGCATTCATACATACCAATCACCAGCCTGATCTGAAGAAATCAGTAGGTGGCATGGGAATAAGTTTAAAGCCATAGTGCCCATAAATGCCTAAACATCATGCTGCAATCTATTTGTTTGCAACTCTAATGGTGTACCTAGAGTGTTTTGTGCCTGGGGAAGTGGGTGAACAAGGCTTGGTTACAGGGGGTGGGGGTGGGTGCGGTGGGGCTTGCTGATGTGGGGGTGGGGGTGGGCTCTGCAGGTGGGGGTGCTTACATGTATGCCAGGGCTCTGATTTCCTCCCCCAGCCACAAACAAGCCAAGTTATCCATGCAGCTCCCCCAGGATACAATCTGCACATTGGTTTCTGGCAAAGGCATAGAAGAAGGACTACAGTTCCCAATGTGCTGACTGGCCAAGGTGGACAATGTGTTAGTGGGGCTATGGTGTGGCCAGGGACTCAGGGACAGTGGGTGAGGAACTGAAGCAGCAGCTGGCTAACAACCAGTTCTTAGCAGCTGCTGGGTGCACCATCAACCAGGTGCTGTAGCTCCTGCTGGCAGCCCACTGGCAGTATGTGGTGGGTGTCCTGAGGCCATGGGGATGGATTCTACCAGGGAGGGATGGAAGGAGGCTTGGGTGCACTATAGGCACCAGGGGAAACTCTGCAATAGGAGCACTCCTGAGCATGGGCAGGGCACACTGCCTTCACTGGCTCCAGGCGTTCCTAGAGCCAAACCTTCTAATAAGTTGCACCTGGTGCAGATCACTCTGCCTTTGACCCAGGTTTCACCCTCCACTCCACAACTGTGATTTGGGGCCAGTTACACACTGTCAGCATAACCTACCACACAGGACTGTTGTGGGGATAAAATTGAGGATGTAAGCTGCTTTTAGCTCCCATTGAGATAATTAAGCAATTTTAAATAAATTGGAAAGGCTTCCAGATCAGATTTAAATAAGGGAGAAAAGCCTGTTGATTTATTCATTGATATTAAATTTAGGAATCACTGTAATAATGAAACTTGTCTTACTGGGAATAGCTGACATGCTGCAATCCTGTCTATGCCATCAGTCTAACCTCTTGCACCTCTTGCAAACTGGAAATAAATCTCTGTTTCTACCACTGTAAACGAGAGTAATGCACAGTGCTTTATGCTGAAGATGATAAATGTTCATAAAATATTTGCTGGTGTTTATTGTTTAACTTAGCTATATTATTTTGTCATGTGTTCATTTAACACACACAAAAGGCCCAACAAATTGTGTCATACTGCAATGTTTTTTTATTCTCCAATAAATTACCAAGCATAGTTAAGAATGTCCTTCATTGGTAATAATACCAGTGGAAAAATGCTTTTCCGCAAGCCTAGCAATAACCTATTCTCACGACAGATCTGCTTAATTGCTTTTGCATTCATAATAGACACAACAGATGATTAATGCATGGTACACCAAGAAGCACACTTGGGGAATTACTTAAATTACTTAGGGATAATACCTTGGGCCATAATTACTAAAGGTTTATGTAACTAGCAAATGATGCAAATCATGTTTTCTGCAAATATTTAACAAAACAGCAGTGGTACAAAATGTTCCACAAAACAACTCTAAACTGCTCTTCATTTGATTGGGGCATTCCATAACTTAAGCTAATTATGGTTGTTAGCCATAGATAAACACGTTATTAAAATGCCCTTTAGCACCTTCTGAGAAAGAAATGTAGGAGCCCCGTAGTGAAATGGCTGATGAACAAATTGTACTTTAAGAAACCCATAAATCAGAGAAGATGCCCCCAGCACCTGCAATCTACTATTTTTGGATATTCTTTTGGGAAGACATCAAAAGCTCAAGGATGTGCTCAAGGATGTGCACCCATAGATATAAACTGTTGCCACTTCGTTGTGATGTTATATCCTAAATTTTCCTTCCTTTGCTATATGAAATTCACAAAAGCCCAGTTAATTCAGTGAGTGCTGGCTGTGAAAAAGTTCCTGAATCAATGTGTATTAGTATATTTTGTTGGATTTCCTGCCAGATAATCAGTTCCCAAGAGCTAAAGATGCCATCAGGCTCTGTTTGTGTATGACAGGACTCCTGATGGTAGCCATGGGGACAAGCAAGCATTAGAGATTTCTTCTTCCACAAAGGCAGATTTGAATTGTTTTTTCATCCTCTCCTCCACACTCTTTGTGAGCTATATTTTTCAGTGATGTTGCTTTATATAAAACTGGGGACAAATTTTAAATGGTATTTTAATTATACCAATATATATAAGAACATAATTCCAGTTACACACAATGTGATGAGTTTCTGCTGTCCCTCTTGTAGGTTTGGTTTTCCTTATTTTTGCCCCACATCTTAACATTTATTTATTTTTTTAAATTAATTTACATCCCCGGAGGCTCAGGATGGTTTACATGGAACATATGAATGATACATAAAACTAGCAATAATACATGAATAACCATACAATAATATTAATAACAGCTAGTTGTAACAATAAACAGTGTAAACAATGATACAGTAAATGGTACAAACAAGTCCAGAGCACACTGGTGGAGTTCTAAGAGGGAGGGGAGCAGGGGCCCTTCGTTCGCTGTTGGTTGTGCCTGGTCTCAACCAAATGCCTGGCGGAAGAGCTCCCTTTTGCAGGCCCCGTGGAACTGTTTAAGCTCCGTCAGGTCCCTGATCTCCTCAGGGAGCTCATTCCACCAGGTGGGGGCCACAACAGAGAATGTTCTGGCCCTGGTCGAGGCCAGGCGGACTTCTTTCGGGCCAGGGACCATTAGCCAGTTGGTGATGGTGGAGAGTAGGGCTCTTTTGGGGGCATAGGCAGGGAGGCGGTCCCTCAGATACACTAGGCCCTGACTGCTTATGGCCTTGAAGGTAATTACCAGAACCTTTAGTCTGATACGGAATTCAACTGGCAACCACTGCAGTTGGTGGAGAATGGGCCGGATGTGGGACCTCCACAGTTTTGCTGTGAGGATCCTGGCTGCTGCATTTTGGACCAGCTGTAGTTTCCGAGTCAAGACTAAAGGCAGGCCTGCGTAGAACAAGTTACAAAAGTCCAGTCTAGAGGTGACCGTTGCATGTATCACTGTGGCAAGGTGTTCCAGAGCCAGGTAGGACACTAGTAGCTTGGCGGAGACTAGTAGCTTGGCCAGCTGTGCTACCTTTGTGACCTGGGCTTCCATTGTGAGAAAAGGATCCAGAATCACACCCAGGTTCCTGGCGGAGTGAGCTGTAGTGAGCTCTACGCCATCCAGGGTGGGCAGGCGCGCTTCCTCGTATGGCCCCTTCAGACCCAGCCACAGGACCTCCGTCTTTGAAGATATTCCAATAAAAGAAGCTCCAAGCTAAATCGTCAATTCCACAGAAAGCCAAATTAGACGGAATGGGTGGTTGGGCTGAATCAGTTTTCTTGTTGTATTATGAAAGACTAGAAATTAAGCCCGCTGTAGAAGGAAGACAGCGGGCGCTAGAGAATGGGGAGGCAGAGTGTAGGCAAAGAAGGAAGAAGAGGAAAGGAGGTATGGGAGGGAGAAAGAAGGGCAAGGGGTGGTTGAAGGGATGGGTAGAAGGGAGAAAGAAAGGAAGTAAAGGAGAAAGACAGGAAGCAAGTGAGAGGGAGAGACAGAGAGACAGGAAGGAGAAGGAGAAATAGAGGAAGTCAGGAAGTAAGAAGGAAGAAAGGCAGGCAGGCAGAGAGGTAGGTGAAATGGGAAGCGACAGGGTGTGTGTGAAGGGTGGGGGGAATCACGGGGGGGGGGAATCGGGAGGGGGAGGTGGCGAGGAAAGAGGGGGTAGAGAGGAATGTGTGTGTGGATGTGTGGGGTGGGGGAAGGGGTGGGAGAGCGCGGTTAGTGGCTGCGTGTGTGTGCGTGCGTGCGTGTGTGCCTGTGCAGGCGAGGAAGTGGCGCGGCATGATGGGGGGGCAGCCAGGGGGGGTTGTGTGTGTGTGTGTGTGTGTGTGTCTGGGCGAGGGGAAGCCAGTGGAGGGGGGACTCACCATCGGGGAAGACTGCTTCTCTTTGTGTGCGGTGAGTCCCCGGCCAGGCAAGGCGAGGCTGGGCCAAGCGGCCAATGGCGAACTGGGCTTTGCGCGGCTCCCCATTGACCACTTGGCCCTGGAGTGACACACGGAGGGCCCAATTAGGAGCTGCTTCACGGCTCCTGATTGGGCCCTCTGAGTTTTTATCCTGGACAGAGCCCGCCCTTTCTCCTCCCCCTTAGAGCTTACTCTTTTATTTATTCCACTCCACAGGAGCGGTTAAAGATGGTATAACCTGGATCACCTTCTTATTTTTCTTTAATTAGCTTGAGTCAGTCATGATAACTCCAGTTCAAGCCAACTGTATTAATCCTGGGACTTGGAACTTGCAATATTTTGTACCATTCCAGTATATAACTACCTACATTCTCTTTCTCTCCCTCTTTTTACACTGTCATGGAAATGCAGCCACTACATGAAATTCACAAGTTTGCAATGAACTCAGTCTTCATTTGCTGACAACCAGAGCTGAGACCTTGACTATTAGGTATTGGTTAAAACTCCACTTTCATTCCCAAACTAGGCATCTTCTCCATGACCTGTTAATTGCCAACTATATAATCTTTGCAAATACATCTCAGTTTATCACCTACCTCATGTTATCAGGCCCACTATTTCTCAAGCCATACTAACCCAATCCCTTCTACAGGCATTTATGCTTGCCAGACTAAACATGTTTCCATCAAAGGCTTTATTAGAGAGATATAAAGGTGTTCCCTTAGAGCGGTGGTCCCCAACCTTTTTCAGTCCAGGGACCGAAGGGGAGGGAGAGTGGCGGGCACAGGTGCAGAGCTGCTGCGCCTGCGCGTTTGCGGCCACAATTCCCCCCGCAGTGTGGTGCTCGCTGGCAGGTGCAAGCGCGCAGGCACAGAGCTGCCACACCTGCTCGTTTGCACCCTTGAGTGATATGGCCACCAATGGGCTTGAGTGATATGGCCACCTAAGCGGCCAATCGGTGCTGGCGCAGCAAGTGCCACGCCATGGGGAGAGAGATGCACGCACACTGGTGAGCTGACACTGGCGCCTCCCTCCCCTGCCGTGACCCGCTACCGAGACCTCGATGGCCCGATATCAGGCCACAGCCTGGGGGTTGGGATTCACTGCCTTAGAGGACAGATCGTGCAGACTCTATTGATCTGAGCCTGATTCTATATCTTACATTTTACTGCACTGCCTGTTTCTCTTTCAGCTCTGTTACCAACTGACTGGCCTGATTCTGGTTGGCTCCATTCATGTCTCCAGAAGGGCTATCCCATTTTTATTAGCAGATAAGCTTCCTACTGTAACAGGGAAGGTCGTTGAATTTCTGGCCATAGTTCTTCAAATCAAAACACATAACTGTAAGGAATAACATATCTCTTATACTTCCTCAAGGTGACTTTTTGTATTATGATCTCTTACTAGTAATTAATTGTTTTAAATGTTTACTTAATTTATACCCAAATTTTAATTTGTTAGACTTAATGTTTTATGTCTAGGTCCCTTTATTTTCATTCCAAATATCTGTTTTATTTTAAATAACTTGGAAATATTTGACTATTATGTACATGGATGATTGTTAATGTTATTATGTCATTAATGTTTGAAATCTGAATCTGAAATTCACATGGAAATTTATTAACTTCTACCCAAAAAAAACTTTTGCTTTCAATAGAATAGGATTTAAAAAAAAAACAGGTTGGGAAAACACAAGGAACAGAACAACCTGGCCAATAATGACACAGCTACTATTAATGGCTGTTGAGATTTCACTTCAATCACTATTCATACATGCTTGTATTTTACCCATTCCATTTGTGTTTATCTTCTGTGGTTGTATGTAACCTGAGCAAACAGAGTTTCTGGCAGAACCTATGCAGGTCACCTGTTGCTATTGAAAACTTCAGTTCAACATTGATCATTACAGTATAAGACCTTATACTAAGACCCTCAACATACTTCTTAGTGGTTAAATTACTTTCGACTGAATAGGACTTTCCTTTGTGGAATTTCTCCAGCAAATACAATATAGGAGAAGCTTTCTAATGAAGTTATTATAATACCCAGACTGTGTTCTGAACACAGTGTGTTTTTACAAAATAATGAAAAGAATGCTGAGTTGTTGGTACTATATTTACTTGCAATAGCACTGGGTAAGCAATAAAAAAGCTCTGAAGTTTGCAGTACAGGCTATAACCCATATATCATAGCAAACATTAAAATCAATATTTACATGGTAAAGCTGGTGTCAGTCTTTATTAATGCACTTCAGCAAATTAAAATATGTTGTACCAAGCATCTGCCAAATGTTAAGTGCAAAGGACAGTGTTCAAGATAACATCCATATTCCTTCTCAAAGAAAGCAAATCTATATTTTGAAAATAGATTCTCTGCATGCAGAAGTCACTTGAGGTACACTAGTCATACTCTAAAAACAGTATACCTTTTAACAACTGCCAGAGAAGTCAACAAAAACATCGCATTGGAAAACATAATGGAGAGAGTTTTAAAATTAAAAAAAAATAAATTAAAAAAATTATATAATACAACCAATCCTTCCAAATACTTCCAATAGTTTCACATTAATTCTCCATAAAGCACAACTACCCTGAGGATAAGCTTCCATGACAGAGGCTTGGTTTGAACTTTTATAAATATTAGAGGCTTAATTCAAACCTAATAGCAAACTAGACAAGCCTGCGGGATTCTCAGATTATCATATTTTAGTTCCCTTTGTCTTCCTATGTGCAATCAAACTATTAGCTATTACCTAGCATGGTATAGTGGTTGGAGTGTCAGACTAGGATGTGGAAGACCCCGGTTGAAACCTCCACTCTGTCATGGTAGCTTGCTAGGTGACCTTGAGCCATTCATTCATTCCCTCTCTCCCCCTGCCCTTCCCCCTACCTACCTTCCTTAACTAGCTCACAGGGCTGTTGTTGTGAAAATAAAATGGAGGAGCAGACAACTATCATGTAATCCTAATGGGGAGAGAAGTAGAGTGGAAATAAAAATGTCTTGGTTCACAACAAAGCAGTTTGCATTATGTCTTCACTGGCAAATTATAGCTTGCAGTCTTCATGCCATCCAAGATTCCAAACTCAGGTTTAATTCTGGTTTAAAAATCTGGTTGCAAAGGTAAGCACAAGCCATTATTTACTGCCTTCGATATAATATGCTTCTTGTATGTAAATATCCTATCCAACCATTATTAAAATAAACCAGCCCACTCATATCAATACTCCCCATATCAATCCTATGAGAAATATTCAGTCCACTGGAATTTCCCCACAGCTCTGATTAAAACAGATAGTTTCTGAAAGAGAACAGAACTAGAAACATTTTAGTGAGAATAGAATGTCCTATTTTCTCTTCTTAACATGAAAATAAAAATACCGACAACCTGGAAGTCAGATGACCCTTCAATGTTCTGTTCTTTCTAATTGCCTTGCAGGGTGGGAGTTCCAGGCTGAATAAATACACTCAAACTTGTTGGCATGAAAAGGCCACAACTTTATTAACTGCAACCCCAGTGAGGGTTGGCATGGCAGGGGATTGGGAGCAGGAGCAGTCAGACGACTGCCTTATTTTCCTGGCAATGACTTGAACCCCTCCCACTTAATTTCCATCTGGGAATGCAGGTTCCCCAGCCATTGCTCTTAACTATCCAGAGAGTGTCCCGCCTTGGATGCCAGAGGAGGCGCAAACCTCTTCTGAACCCGTCCAGGGCCACCTGGCTCTGTGAAATCCCGTGCCAAGCCCAGCTGGGCGTAGCACTCACTCACAATCTGCCACCTCTTTAAAGAGGTCCCATTCCTGGGGAGTAGGCCACGCAGGGTGTACTCCCCCCAAAAAACTGGCTCTGTCCTCTGCCAACTCACAGTTGTGACAAAAGTAACCTCCAAACTGTGAAACAATGTGACCCCAAGCCAACATTCCAAAAAGCCTGACCAAATCACAGGCCAACCCAATTGGAGCCACGAAGAAAAGGGGGGTGGGAGGGGATCCCATTGTGTCCGAGCCAAAGAGGGAGAGCCCCAAAATGAGGCGCTCTCCTGCGCCTGCGCTCCCCTCTTTGACCAATCACAGAATGCCGCACCACTGCAAGCAGCGCAATGCTCTCAGCTTCTCCCCCCCCCCGCATTTCTCCCGCCCGCCCCACCCGCCACGTCAATAGCGGCCTCGGCTTAAACCGAGCCGCTATTCCATTTTAAATGCAAATTCAACACAAGGCTTTGAATAGTAGTCAAAAAGACAATTAGAATATCTGTGTTGAAGGATGCAGTATGATCCTAAACATATTGTCCTGTAGATTCAGTGATTCCTACAGCCAAGGTAGTAAGGGTAGGTTTGTTGGTCTTAGACATAAGTGGATTGACCTTACAAAAACTTCAAAAAATGACTGCAGACAGAGCTGGATCGCAGGCCTTCATTCATAAACTTGCCATATATCAGAAATGACTCGATAGAACCCAACAACAACATCTATCAAGAGCCCCGCCCTAGCACTGGTGCTACAAGCCCTGTAAATCTTTAAACGGGGCTTGGTCAAAACTACTGTTTTTGTAAATGATTTAAATAAAAGTACCATTGAATAACAACCTTATTACTAAATGACCTTCTTAAAATGGAGGTAGTGCCACATATTTATCTCCATTCTATACTGTAAATACCATTTGAAAGTCATGTTGCATTGCAAAAGAGAAATGTCCTACTCACTATTTCATTTTTACCTGTATTTCTTCATATTTCCTTCTTGCCCAAATCTCAAGAGATCATTATCTTAATGCACACAGTTATAAATGACCTAAATTCTTTGGAGTAATTTACCTTTATTTCATTCATCCTAATATACCTCAAGAACAAGAAAGAGGATCAATAGACTATATTCCCATTTGCAAGAAGACTTTAGCAGGATAGCTGCTCAGATTATACATGCTACTTTCAATATACTTGATTTCATGACAAGGTAGACTAATTTGCGTTAGTCTGTTGCAGCAAAAATGTGCCTTATCTTCTGTTCCAATCTGGGTGTCTAAGTCCATAATAGATTTCTAGCTAATTTGACAGTGATTCCTAAGGTGAGCCATCAACCACCATTCTAACTAATACCCCATAGTCAGAAAGTAATGTTGGATGTATGGCTGTGAAAGTTGGACCATAAGGAAGACTGAGCGTCAAAGAATTGAGGCTTTTGAACTCTGGTGCTGGAGAAGACTCTTGTGAGCCCCTTGGACTGCAAGGCAAACAAACCGGTCAGTCCTAGAGGAGATCAGCCCTGCCTGCTCTTTAGAAGGCCAGATCCTGAAGATGAAACTCAAATACTTTGGCCACATCATGAGAAGAAAGGACTCCCTGGAGAAGAGCCTAATGCTGGGAGCGATTAAGGGCAAAAGAAGAAGGGGATGACAGAGAATGAGGTGGCTGGATGGAGTCACTGAAGCAGTTGGTTCAAACTTAAATGGACTTCAGGGAATGGTAGAAGACAGGAAGGCCTGGAGGATCATTGTCCATGGGGTCGTGATGGGTCAGACATGACTACGCACATAACAACAATAACAATGTTGAATGTATGTTGGGCACACTGAATTTTCTGTTGAATGCATAGCCACAGCAGGCCTGGCCATCTTGCCAGGTGAGTGATTCATGCACACAATCTATGAATAACAAGACTACTATCACATGGTTAGTTCTGCAACCAAATCAATTCCATTAAGGCCTAAATATTAATCAGAGTTTGTTTTTCCTCCTCCTGTTGGGAGGGCTAAACCCAGGAGCTAGTACCTCACAAATGGACAATAGAGGTTGCCAGACATAGGGAAGGAGAAGCTGAAGACTGGGCAGATACGTATAGGTTGACTGGTGGATGGGAAGCATAGAAGGAAGTAGCAAAGGAAAGAAGCTATAGGGGCTTTTAGGAAAGTGAAATAAGAAATAATGGGAGAGGGAAAAGTGAGATGCCTCCGCACGTCCTTGCAGATCACTGTCAGGAGTCTGCCAGCTGCGACCCTATCTGATTCTGAAGAAGAGGTAGATCTACAAGACTTGGCAATATCATCCCCTGAGCTTCAGCCACTCCCCACAGGCTCAGAAGCACCAGAGGTGCCTTTGAAATCCAGCCCAGAGCCAGAAGCATAGCCAACTCCAAACACCCAGTATCTCCAGCCTTCAGACACCAACTCAGTTGCTGAGGCTGTGGCAGCAGCTGGTTCCCCCCCCTTGTCTCCTGAACCTAAAAAGCAATGCTTCACTTTGTAGTCAAGACAGTGGAGCACACGGGTAATTGTTCAAAGAAGATCTGGCCTCCCAGAGTCAGCTTTGGATGATTAGCTGCATGTCATGTTGAAAAGTGGTGAGTTCAAAAGTCCATTTGTGCTGGCAACGTTGTTCCTTCTGGAACTGTACCTCCAGATCCTGATCTTGATTACAGACTTCCTTCTTGGTCTTATTGGACTTGATGTATGAGTGGCTGATTTCTGGCTATTGACCTCGACTTCTGTTTTGCAACCACATCTTTGTCAGTCCCCTAAATTATCTAACTGACTGCACATCTCTTCCTGTGCACCTGGAGACTTGACAATCACCTGCTTGGCTTTTCTTAATTTCTTTAAAAGATTTTCTTACACATAACACATATACAAAGCTAGATTGTAGTCTTTGTTGTGCTTCAAACTTCAGGGCTGAAGTAGAAGTCTTTCTTCGACATAGACTATTTATAGCTGCTGAGCCTTGTTTCTGATCATCTTTTCCTAGAGTTCCAGAAGGCTGAGCTATGAACAGAGTTACGGACATAGGTGTCTGAACAAGAATGTTTCAAATCACCACCTGAAGATAAGTGAGTATTGTTGATAACAATCTTGAATCCTTCCAGAGAAGTCTAGAAGTAATGAAATTTCTCCTGGTGTTTCTTGGGATGGTTTGTTGTTCTCAAAACCACACCAACGTTAAATCATTATTATCTCAACTGCTATCAGTGGAAGTCAAAATTAGAGGTTCATAAGCTATTTTGACCTTAAAGTTCTGTGCCAGGGAGTTGAGAAAATGCTGGATTCCACATTCAATGTGTACAGGAAGAGGTCTGGAGCAATCTTTTTACATGTTTCTTTTAGCACTATTTTCCTTATAGTGTATTTCCTGCAATCTGTTTGTAAATTACACAAGCAATTTAGCACCTATCTCTGGAGAACACTCTTAAATATGAAAGGCTGAATGATTATGGAATATTTACTAAAATTCTATCTCTGGTGGAGCCAGAAGTGGGTAAGATTTGGAATGGGGAGGGACCTCAGTGGACTGTAATGCTATGGAGTCCACCATCCAAAGCAGCCATTTTCTCCTGTAACCTGGAGATTAGCTGTAAAACTGGGGTATTCCCAGGTGCCACCTGGGGACTGTCAACCCTATTGCTAAGACAAATGGTAATGCAATATCCAACAAAGTATAGATGAAGTCACAGTGAGTGGCTTAACAGTATGAACTCTAAGTATGAATGGGGCAGGAATAAAATGGTTCACAGTTGTGCACATACACTTCAGTTAGGAGCATGTCTCTTTGTCCTGTCCATATGTAATTTAGCCATCTCTTTATGTGGTGTGAACCATACAAAATATTTGGTGCAATCCTTCTAGTGTCATTTGCTTCAATAAATAAATTCTATCAATTTAAAACAGTTTTGCAACAATCCCTTTATCTACATAACAATTGGCATATTTGCATAAATATTTTAACTGTGGAATATAAACATCAACTGCTAATTGAATAGTCATGATTAATATTTTAATCCTGGAAAGATAATGCATTTTCATTTGCAAATTCCTAAGACACCGCATAAAGATTGGAAACCAGTTTCTAACAATCCCCAAACAGAAAAGTGCACATGAGGGCAATAGGGTGGGGAGTTGATGGACAAAGGATTCAGCATCTTTCCAAAAACATACCCAGTTGACCCACAAGTCCTACATTGGATGTTATGGAACCAGACCTGTATTTAGAGACTCAGCTCTGCCACAACCAGTGTGGTAGCAGCTGAGAACAATTCCATATGTTAATAATATGAATTTTGTATTTTAAGACTAGTGACACACTTAAGTAGTCACAGGATTAGTTAATTCATATCACCCAGCAAAGCCTCTTCTTAATCCTGTAGTGTTTCATTAGGGAATAATACATCATGATAACGTATGCAGTTACCATAGAAATGCTGAATATCTTTAAATAATTGATGCATAGTTAACTATGAACTGGTTTTATAAATGTGCAAATGCATTGTTTTGCAGGTAGATTTCCTAGCTTACATTACTCAAAGATCATAGCCCTTATTGCATTCAGATTGGTATTTTAACCTACTTTTCAGTTTAAAAAAACCAAACAATGAACACATGAGTTAGACATGTGCTCACTTTAAATCAATAAGATTTATCTTTTAAGCAAAGAGTTCAGAATCAAGGTCATTTATCATATTGGCTTTAGACAAGCACAACAATAAATAACAACCTTACTAAACAAACTAGTTTTTCCTGGCATCCTATTTCAAGGGTTTTTTGTTATGCTGAAATACGGAGTTGATGGGGTGTCAATATGAATCCATGAAGGGAGCAGGGATAACATCAATTGGTCAAATAATGACATGATCCATATGCCCAAATGAGCAAGACTCTGACCTATTTAGAGAAGTCATGAAAGCATAATGAAGAAGATGCTAGGGAAATAAGAAGCTCTCCATCATATTTGAAATGGAACATTAATATCTCTACAGGTGGTGAAATGTGCAAGCATCCAATATGAAAACTATTATTGGTGTTTTTGGCAGGAGGCCTCATTGCCACCTACTGAGAGAATAGGTTTCCTGAACACATTCAAAGACAGCTGTCATTTTTGGTGATGGAGAGGACTACCTTCCCCCACCCCAAATAAAATGGAACAAGAGTGCATAAAAATTGTGTGCATTTACTAATTATGTAAAAAGCTGAACTGCAGTGAGTGAACTAGTTATTAATGTGGGGATCCTAAAAAGCTACCCAATATTTGGGCCATCCCACCCTAGCTCCAAGCCCAGAACTCTACATAGCTTGCCTATACATCAAAACTATACAAAGAGATGCTTCCTATCAAGGATATTCCCCTTTTGCTCCACAGGTGTTAACCAGCCGTACTGAAAGAGTCCCCTCTCCAGGTACTTGGACTGGGCAACTCAATGTGCCCAGTTTGGTTACTTCTCCCTTTCCTGAAATAACAACAGGCTACTTGCAAATCTAATGACTAGGCCCATAATCCTATACTAAACCAACCACCTTAGTTAGCGTCTTACCAATCTACTCTGACCAAATGTATTTAATGCTCCTCATCATTGTATATTGTGAAGTACTCAGGAAAAGGACAGTCTTTGCCACAAGAGGTCAGGAAAGTGGCAGAATGTTGGCTTTAAATAGCCAGATGCAAATGCCCTCCCCCCCCCCCCCTCCACCGGTTAGGTAGACAGATGCCTTTCCTTTTCAAAGTGGGAGCATCAAAATGGTTTCTAGCCAATGTAGGAACTAATATTTATTTATTTGCTAAATTTATATCCAACTTTTCTGAAACTATTCTGCCAAAGTGTGAACGTGCTTTGAAATACTGATATTTTATATAGAATTTACCTGAAAAAGAAAACAATCTTTCCTGTTTTTTATTCATCATCATTCAGAGATGACACTGCCCTCATTTCATGCATATATGAGGACTTGGTGTTCCTGGAAACCATTGTTCTTTCTTGTACTCCCTCTGGATTGAGCTAAAGTGATGGTGCACAGGGGACAAAAGGGAAAAGGGCAAAAGGTTAAGAGAAAGTACCCCATAATAAGACATTAAAGCCATTACACTAGCTTTAAACTGTTATTGTTATAAAATTCATATTCAGGAACGAGAAAGAAAGAAAGGCAAAAAGTGCAGCAACTATAAATTAATTCAATATTCCTAATGTTATTGCTAATTATAACACCTTAATTAGTATTTTAGAAGCTCTCTTGAGTCCACAGAATTCATTATTATGGCTGACCTTTGCTTCTGTCTTTTGTAATAAAAAAACTGTTGTTTTCCCTGGTACATATGGAATTCTTAAATGTATTAATGAATGACTCACACTGACATGGTTATATAATGGTGAGAGTTTGGAATTACAATGAAGCATGGTTCTGAATCCAGTTCATCCATGATTTTTTTCTGGATGGCCAGTCACTGCTGCCCACCTCAAAGGTTATTTGTGAAAATGAAATAGAAAAAGAATCATTTACATGGCCTAAGCTAAGTTGGTACTGTCCATTGGGTTGTCATGGCAAAGATACTGGAGTGGTTTGCCATTTCCTTCTCCAGTGGATCACCTTTTGTCAGAGCTCTCTGCTATGACCTATCCATGTTGGATGGCCTTGCATGGCTCATAGCTTCACTGAGCTACGCAAATCCCTTTGCCATGACAAGGCAGCGATCCTTGAAGGGGAAAACTCAACAGTGGCCACAGGATTGGAAAAGGTCAGTTTACATTCCTATCCCAAAGAAGGGCAATGCCAAAGAATGTTCAAACTACCGCACCATTGCACTCATTTCTCATGCTAGCAAAGTTATGCTCAAAATCCTACACGCTAGGCTCCAGCAATATGTGGACCGAGAACTTCCAGAAGTACAGGCAGGATTTCGAAGAGGCAGAGGAACTAGAGATCAAATTGCCAACATATGCTGGATCATGGAGAAAGCTAGGGAGTTCCAGAAAAAACATCTACTTCTGCTTCATTAACTATGCTACAGCCTTTGATTGTGTGGAACACAACAAATTGTGGCACGTTCTTAAAGAGATGGGAATACCAGAGCATCTTATCTGTCTCTTGAGAAACTTATATGCAGGTCAAGAAGCAACAGTGAGAACTGAACATGGAATTACTGATTGGTTCAAAATCGAGAAAGGTGTTCAGCAAGGCTGTATACTGTCACCTTGCCTATTTAACTTGTATGTGGAGAGAAAGGTGGGGTTAGATGAGTCACAAATTGGGACCAAGATTGCAGGGAGAAATATCAACAACCTCAGGTATGCAGATGATACCACTCTAATGGCAGACAGCCAAGAGGAACTAAAGAGCCTTTTGATGCGGGTGAAGGAGGAGAGTGCAAAAGTTGGCTTGAAACTCAACATCAAGAAAAGGAAGATCATGGCATCCGGCCCTCTCAATTCCTGGCAAATAGATGGGGAAGAAATGTAGTGACAGATTTTATTTTCCTGAGCTCCAAGATCACTGCAGATGAGGACTGCAGCAAAGAAATTAGAAGACGCTTGCTCCTGGGGAGGAAAGCTATGGCAAATCTAGACAGCATCCTAAAAAGCAGAGACATCACCCTGCCAACAAAAGTGTGTTTAGTCCAGGCTATGGTCTTCCCAGTTGCAATGTATGGCTGTGAAAGTTGAACCATAAGGAAGGTCGAGTGTCAAAGAATTGAGGCTTTTGAACTCTGGTGCTGGAGAAGACTCTTGCGAGTCCCTTGGACTGCAAGGCGAAGAAACCGGTCAGTCCTAGAGGAGATCAGCCCTGATTCTCCTTAGAAGGCCAGATCCTGAAGATGAAACTCAAATACTTGGGCCACCTCATGAGAAGAAACTCAAATACTTGGGCCACCTGGAGAAGAGCCTAATGCTGGGAGCGATTGAGGGCAAAAGAAGAAGGGGACGACAGGGAATGAGGTGGCTGGATGGAGTCACTGAAGCAGTTGGTGCAAATTTAAATGGACTCCGGGGAAGGGTAGAGGACAGGAAAGGCCTGGAGGATCATTGTCCATGGGGACACGATGGGTCGGACACGACTTTGCACCTAACAACAACAACAAAGCTAATTTGAAGAATCAGTAAACCTTATAAAACCCAAACTGATGAATCAGAATCATAGAGTTGGAAGGGACATTTTGGGTCCTCTAGTCCAACCCCCTGCACTATGCAGGACACTCACAACCCTATTGCTCATCCACTATAACCTGCCACCCCCTTCAACCTTCACAGAATCAGCCTCTCTGTCAGATGGCTATCCAGCCTCTGCTTAAAAATGTCGAAAGATGGAGAACCTGCCACCTCCCGAGGAAGCCTGTTCCATTGAGAAACAACTCTGTCAGGAACTTCTTCTGAATGTTTAAGCCGAATTTCTTTTGAATTAATTTCATTCCATTGGTTCTGGGCTGTCCCACTGGGGCAAGAGATAACAACTCTGCTGCATCCTCTACATGGCAGCCTTTTAAAGACTTGAAGATGGTTAGCAGATCCCGTCTCAGTTGTCTCCTCTCCAGGCTAAACAAGCTCCCCCAACCTTTCCTCATATGTCTTGGTCTCCAAACTTCTCATCATCTTTGTTGCATTTTGTCAACTTCGCTCTTCAACTGTGGTGCCCAAAACTGAACTTTAGCCCCAATCAGGAGGCAGCCTTCAGCCAGGAAGGGCTCTCCATCTCCAACTTCCTTCCCAATTTCAGAAGGTTGCTGGCTGGAAGAGGAGCCGGGCTCAGAGCATGTCCAGCTGCCAGTAAGTTGCCATGCTCTCTTCCAACTCAGAGAACATGGGGGGGGGGAGCTGGGGCAGCCTCTGCATACTTTATGGAGGTTGGGAGGCTGCAGTAGCCCCAGAGACAGCCTCCTTTTGGCCCCCTGGGACCCAGGGTGTCCAGGAAAAGCCTCTGCCATGGGAATATTTACTTATGAGTAAATCATGTGGGGTTTGCAATTGCCATCTGAAAAGGGATGAATGCTTTGTTGGAAGCTATCCCAAGCTATTGCATCAGCGAAAATAATGCTGATGTGGGTGGGACTGGGAAGATATATACTTCTCCTTTCCATATGGATACCACTTTCCAAGATCATCACAATAAAGCTAAATTGAGATCAATGACATGGAAGATGGGGAATGTGTAGACAGGGCACAGAAGCACCGTGAGGCCATGGGGACATGTGGAGGTGGTGAGACAATTTTTTCCCAGGGCGCCTTTCCAGTAAAATAGTTGGTTTATACACCCTGCTTTTCACTGCCCAAAGGAGTCCCAGATTGGCTTATAATCACCTTCCTTTCTTCTCTTCACAACAGACAACCTGTGAGGTATGTGAGACTGAGAGTGCTCTGAGAGAAAATGCTCTGTGAGAACAGTTTATAATAGGACTGTGAGTAGCACAAGGTCACCCAGCATGTGGATGAGCAGGGAATCAAATCCAGCTCAACACATTAGAAGCTGCTGCTCTTAACCACTAGCTATACAAATTGTCATTGCCTGAAAAATATGTAGCTAGACAACAGGCAAAAGAAGCTGTTACAGGATGGTATAAGTCTTTTCTGACTTGCAGGAAGTTGGAGGTGAACAGGTCACCCATTGTTAAGCCCTTCCTGGCTGACTCCTGATTGGTGTTAAACCTTCAGGGATGGGCCATTCCTAGGTGTAAACTGCACGGAGCTTTTATTCCAACCCCAGGTCGATTCAGTCCCTGCCGTCTACACAGAATGAGATTTCCATTTTGATTTGGGGCGATTTAAATTTTCCTTCTGCAGCAAGAAGGATTGATCCAGAGTGACCCTACCTTTATTATGCGATATGTTAGAGTGCTTCTAATGCTCAATATATTTTAAATTTTCATTGTTTTGAATCTGGGCTCTCTTCCGTGGTAGAGAACCCATGATTGGCCACAGGTAGTCATGTGACAAACTTGCCTTAAAGGAGAAGCCCCTAATTTCTCTCAATTTATGTCGGCCTTGGATTTTTTTCTGCCTTCTTCAATCCTCCCCCCCCCCCTTCAAGAAAAGAAATGATTTTTCCTCCCTCCTCTGACTTCTTGGATCCTCTCCGCCACTTCAAGAAAACAAAAAAGAGTCTCCATTTGCTTCCCCCCCCTCTTCTGAGCCTCCCGAACCACATGCAGAACACTTTCCTGTTTCATTGGGGAGGGGGGGAGAGGAAGACTCAAGTTCAAATCGATCTGAATTCAACAGGATTGACAATGGAATAAACAAAGTCAGTGCAGATTCTGCCCTAGATACAGGCCATCACTTACATATGAGTAGACAGTCCCAAGGCAGAGGCATTTCCTTGGCACCCTAGATCTCAGAGGGATGGCAAGGAGCTGTTTCTGGGCCTTCAGCAGCCCTCTACCTCCAGAAGGCTCACGGAGCTCTCCCACCCATGTCCTCTGAGTTGAAAGAGACCAGGAGGAAAGGGCAACTTATTGGCAGCAAGGTATGTTCTGAGGCTGGCTCCTCTTCCACCCAGCAAACTTCTGAAACCGGTAGGAAATTGGAGGTGGAGAGGTGATTCCTTATTAAGCCCTTCCTGGCTGAGGGCTGCCTCCTGACTGGGTCTAAACTACCTCGGTGGGCCATTCCTGGATAAGGGCCAATCAGGTATTTAGCAACTCATCAGTTTGGGTTTTATAAAATTTACTGATTAAAAAACTCTTTTCCAACTGTTCTCTGGTGTAAACAAGCATTCTCCGAGGCTTCTCCATATCAGCAGAAACAATGTTTTCCCCTTAATTTTAAAGAAAAATAATGTACTGATGACTCAGCATTTGTATATTTTTTTCAGAGCTCTTTATTTATTATCACAGTGATTGGTACAAGATTTCTGTAATTACTATGCACATGTTATAGATAACAAAGCTTGAGTCCAGTGGCATCTTTAAGACCAACTAAGTTGCAAGAAAGCTTGTACCGTGAATAAATCTTCATTGGTCTTATAAGCACCACTGGACTCAAACTTTGTTCTGCTGCTTCAGACCAAATAGGCCACCCACTGAATCTATATTACAGATAAGGGAGTGTAGGAGAGTGGCTTGGCCAAGGCCACCTAGGGAGCTAATGGTTGAAATAAGTTTGTAGCCACTCCAGTTCACAGTTAATTCTCTTCCTCCCAATGCAACACCAGCCCCTGGTGAGGACCAAATATATCCTTTGCTTTCTCAGAGACACAGGATACTGAAAGCAGCTGAAGTAAGAAAAGTGGAAGGAGTCTGGGAAATCAGTTGAGAAATCAGTTGGAGATCCCACTTCTCGGGTTTCTTGAAGCCTGAAGAATGTTTCAGGGCTTTCTCATTGTTGAAAATTTTAGAAAGGCTGACATCACTATCACTAAACCTTATAAAGTTGAAGTTGCATGCAGCCATCTCACTTCCTACCTGATTTGGTCCTGGGTGTCTGCTGCCGATACAGAGATACCACTTTGCAGGTGAGGGCTAATCAGTTCAAATTGCACTCTGCCAGTCAGGGCCAGGCAGTGTAAATTGCACTCTGTCAATGAGGAACAATCAGTTCAAATTGCAATCTGCCAGTGATGGCCAATCAGTTCAAATTGCATGCAGATGACACAATCCCTACCTGATTAGCCCTCCCTGGGAGAATGCAACCAATAGGAAGAGAACACTCTGCCAATGAGGGTCAATAGTGGGGCTTATCTGGGTGGGAAGGAGGCAGCCCATCCCCTATGGTCTTCCAAGTGATGTGGAGGAAGGGGCAGGTAGGAGGCATCCCCCCTGCAGCCTTCTTTGCCTGGCCAGCCTTTGGGAAGGGGAGGAAGGCAGCAAACCCCCCCCAGCCTTTCTGACCCAGCCTTTGGAAGATTTGGGGGGTGGGGGGCAGCTGACCACTCCATGGCCTGCCCAGCTGGTTTTTGGAAGATGTGGAATTGGATGGGAAGTTGGGGACAGTGGTGACCTACATAGGCACTATTGTATGGGTAGGAGGGCTGGTGCCCCTTCAAATCAGCTATCTTCTTCAGGAGAATTGATGCCTTTCTTCCCTCCCTCTCTTTCTTTGTCTCTTTCTCTTTTTTATCCAGTGTTTCTCTCATCTTCCTGAAAGTTTCCAGGCCCTCACCTGGAATTTGGCAACCTAGCTGGCTGCAGGAAGCTTGCTGTGACAAAATTTTGAACTTTCTGTTTCAGTGTAATGGTAAAGAAAATGGTAATTTGGAAAATGTTCCCTCCTGTCCTATGCTTGGAAACCGGCTAATATATTGTTAAAAGAAAATTAACTCTTTGAATGTAGCTTGTTTTGGAAATACACAGCACTTTTGATAAGGAAGTATATTCACAATGCAGAACAGTCTTTTAGCTGTGGACTCTAAGTTATGATGTCTATATTTTATCAGAAGTATTCCCACACTCTTCTTTACAGCTGGGTAGGAATGATATGTTCTGATCTTTATCAGAGATCCCCATGGAGGACCTGCAATCATGATCTATAAGTATAAATTGCTGCATATCTATATCACAGAGCTCCACTGATCTGAGCTACTAAGGAAGAAGGGGATAATCCAGATTTTGTATGCTGAAGACAGTCATGTAGTGGAAGCAGCAGCCATACTTGCTAGAATGAAGAGAAGCCAGGCCTTTCAGTGGTGCTCCAACTTAAGGGAGCTATTCATACTCTGCTTTTCCCTGCACACGTTTCCATTAAATGCAATACATTGCTTAGAGACATGTTCCAAAACTAAAATAAAAATAAGGGTGCCAGCACTGAAAGGAAATCTACCAGGTATGTGATTAAAACTTGGAGTAGTGATTAGGAGCATCAGTTTCTAATCTGGCGAGCCGGGTTTGATTCCCTGCTCCCCCACATGCTGGGTGACCTTGGGCTCGCCACAGCACTGATAAAGCTGTTCTGACCGAGCAGTAATATCAGGGCTCTCTCAGCCTCACCTACCTGACAGTGTGTCTGTTGTGGGGAGAGGAAAGGAAAGGCAGTTGTAAGCTGCTTTGTGACTCAGTAGAGAAAAGTGGCATATAAGAACCAACTCTTCTGCTTCTTCTTTTAATTTCCATGACTTTCTCTGTCACTCCAAACTATGAATCTGTTAGTGCGCTATCACAAAGCTCAGATAACCATGTCAGTTTGCTGGCTAGATCAATGAGGAGAAGTACCTCTGACATGAGGTAGCCGAGGCGGTAGCCACGGTGGTGGGTGGTGCAACGGCCACGCTGCCAGTTGGCCCGCCATGGCTGTTGGTGGGCAGGCCAATCGGCGGCGAAGGCATGTTACCACGGGAGTGCCCTCCTTGTCAGCCACGCAGTGTCTGGCCATGAGGCTGTCTGAGTGCCTCATTGCCAACTTCTGGAGGTGGCCACTCCAGGGGCTGGCCCAATCTGGGGGTGCCCAACTTGGTCTGTGCAAGCGCGTTCCGCCCAGGATGGCTTTTTTGAAATATTAGAACCACAAATGGTTAGAATAGTTATTGGAAGATTTTTCTAATCTTTTAATAGCAATATCTATTACCTGGCTCCTATTATTTCTAATTAACCCTGTAGAACATTGTTTCTGTTAAGCAGCAGTTTTCTTTATTAGCACTAATCTGTCTTCTTCCATTTTCTCTGTGTTGCACATGCCGGGTCTGTACAAATGGCATTATAATACCAAGTTAGTATGGCCTTTGCAGTTCATTAAGGCAAGATTTCTTTTAATGTATTGTTTAGAAAATTTGAGAGTAGCCAAAAAGCAATTAGGACAGATCAAGAAAGCACTGAGTGCTTGTGAGGCATGAACTAAAAGTTTTTGTCTGTGGCACTTGGGAGGGGGGAATCACTAATTTAAAAAATTAGAACGTCATTCCTGGAGTTTTCTAATACCTGTTCTGAATAATAAAACCATGTAGAAAATGCATCTAAGCCTGAAACAGCCAAGCTTAGGCTGTTTTTCTGAGATGTTAAACCTATTGCTACTGAGAAATAAATTCACTTTGCTCAAGAAAATTTTATCTTTCAAAATGCTTTTGTGAGGCCAAAAGGAATGTGTGAGGGAGAGTATGTGGGTATATGTGTGTGTAGAAATATACAAAGGAGATTGGCAGAGTTCCTCCCTCTGGTTTTGGTTGTGGATTTATGCAACATTATGAACTCTGCTGATACCAAGTCACAACAAATGGCTTCAAAAAAGCTCATACGGTAAACTTTACAAGGAATGTTAACTGCTTTCTCCTAGGGATAAGTTTCTATTGAATAATAGTTGTTCCAATATTAAAACACTGTTAGGGAAAAAATTAAATTCAAGATTTTATTTCCATTTAACATTCTTATCTGTGCTCAAAAACCATAGGTCTAAGGCAGTGATAACGCTTTGACATCACCAGGATTTAGCCACATTTGTTAAAAAGCACTGCACTGAATGTGCTCTGCTTTCTGCACACCTTCTTTGAGCAGAATATATGGAATCACCTAAGTTTAACAGGGCAGTTTCAAGTTCTGTCCTTCAAGAGGCTTAGCCAGTGGACGGGCAGGATAACATTCAGGGCCCGACGTGATTCCACAAATGGCATTAAAACTTTGTTACAGCTTTATTTTCAGAACCACCTGCCACTGAAGGGTTGGCCTGGCACAAGGGATAAACCTGATCCTCAGCCGTCCGGCTGCTCAAACCCGGTTCCCTGGGGCACCCTGGGCCCTGCAACATTCCCAGCCGGGAGAGGGAGTCCCTTGCCTCATGTGAATCCTTTCTTCCAGCAAGCAGCCTGAGGGAGAGGAAGCCAATGGGCGCTCACCTCATTTGGCTATCCCCCCAGACTCATGGCGGACAAGCCCACGGCTTCCCAGCTGGGTCAGCTTCACTTGTTCTTTGCAAGCCTCTTTAATGAGGCCCCCAGGCTCCTGCCAACAGGCTCTCCCTTGTGCCCTAAACCGCCACTGTGACATTAGACCATAACTTTGCAAACACCTAACTTCAAAAAACTTTATAACCACATACATAATAACCAAACATGTTTTAGATACAGAGTGGGTGGGAGGGCCGCTGTTAATGTGGCCATTAGGACAGAGGGGCAGGCTGCTAGCATGTGGCCTGGCCCACCTCCCTGCCACTGATGCCAATGCACACTGGTGTACTTACACCATGCCAGGACTCATTGTGTCTCCTCCAGCCCCACTCTCTGTGGCGTCAACTGGTGTATCCGGTGAGTCCTGGCCAGGCGTTACTTTCAGTGAGGCATTGGCATATTTTAAAAGGAGGAGGTTCTTACATGAATGACTTGTAAGAAAATTATTTGATTTGATTATGTATTACTGCAAATAAATAATTAGTAAGTTATCTGTTTGGCCTATGTGCTGTCTGGTTGACTCCACTCAGGCTTGAAATGAATGAACTGTCGATGCAGTAAAAGAAAAACGATCTAAGGCAACAAAACAGTATATGGTTTGAATACCAGATGGAAGACAGGTTTACAAAAGTAGAAGGCATTGAATTGCAGTGCTTTAA
Source organism: Paroedura picta (assembly GCF_049243985.1). Lineage (NCBI taxonomy): Eukaryota > Metazoa > Chordata > Lepidosauria > Squamata > Gekkonidae > Paroedura > Paroedura picta. Next base: position 42,079,249 of record NC_135377.1, on the reverse strand, counting down.
TTCTGGTCTCTTTACCAGAATGCCCTGCTGATCATTTCTTTTTTTGCCCATTCTATGAAATTATAGCAGCATGGGGGGTGGCTCCTGTTACCCTCATCCAGGCAGTTCATAATGTGAGAGCCTTCACAAAGAATGTATTGCTGATCTTACTTGTTTGCGCCATGGCACCTTCAGGTCAATTAAGGATAGGGGCCATTTTCTGCTATAAAAATATAAATTACTCATGAATGACTAAACTGATTAATTTCCCCCTAAAAACCATCAGGTTCTTCTCTTTCTTAATTGTTGGGATACTATGTTGGGATACTTGCTTTAGGATGCTTTGGACTGATCCTGCATTGAGCAGGGGGTTGGACTAGATGGCCTGTATGGCCCCTTCCAACTTTATGATTCTATGATTCTATGTTGCTAGGTAGCAGTCAGTGCCCTTAAGAATGTTCCGGTCAATCTATACATTTACCTGAACTCAGGACATGATCTGTACCATCAACAGTTTTGGAAGGCCTGCTAAACAGAGCGGTCCCACCTATGGCTGATGCTACGAAAGCCAAGCCATGGAGGTGGTGCCCAAGGAGGGAGCCCCACAGCAGCCAGCCTGTGTTTCCATGTGTGTGGCCTCACAAGACAGGCAGTGGCACAACAAGCATTGCTCAGCTCCAGGCTGCACCAGCCATCATCCCCCTTTACATGGAATGTGTTCCATATAAGGGGTGAGAATCCTTATTGGAATTTTTTTTTTACTCTGCTATCAATTATTATATAGTATAGAAACACTTTCAAATTTCTAATGTGAGCTCTATCTCTTGTTTTTCTGGCTGAGGGAGATACAGCCAGGATGCTGTGGGGAAAGTGTATTGGCAGTAGGGTTGCCAGCACTGGGAGGGTTGGGAAGCTGAGACAATCTTCTCAACATTACTCCACCGATGATATCGTTCCATGAAAAAACTCAAAGTGATATTATTACATTGAGGGGACCAACTACTTCAGGGGTAGTCAACCTGTGGTCCTCCAGATGTTCATGGACTACAATTCCCATGAGCCCCTGCCAGCAAACACTGTTGACTACCCCTGGGATGAACATTAAAATTCCATGGCTAGCTTACATTGTCACACTTCTGTTTTTTCACCATTAGTGTGGTGCGGAGGAGCCCTCTTAATTTTTTCCCTGCCAGCCTCTTAAGCAGTGGTGGGGAGCAGAAGCCCCAGCCCACTGTTTGCTGTCTGGAGGTCAACCTAGTTGGCAGTCATGCCAGATCATGGAACTGCCTCTGGTAATGTAATCATGTCACATTGTAGCCTGCCCTAATTAGGATCAGACACTAGTTGAAAAGTGGATTTCTTTTGTTCCTGCCGTAGTCTTTCAATTTCCTGCTTCTTAAGTGAATCACATCTTTACAAGTTTTTTACCAAAATTATTCTCAAACTGCTGCCCTACTTGATGTTGCCTTATTTTCTAGACCTGTGCTAACAACATAATTTCAGTGTTCAGTTCTGCAAGATCAGTCTGACTCAGAGAAAAGTTGTTACTTTTCCTAGGAGATTTCCAAGTGGTTATCCAGTAATTGTAAAATCTGTCCTGTCAGAAAGTGATTTGGCTCTTCTCTATATGGCGTCTCCTATTCAGTACTGGCACTGCTCCTTTGTGTGCTTCTTCATTTCTGACAGGATATATCTTTGGTACTGATATTGCCATACAGGTATTTGAGTTCATGGAATGACAGCACCGAAGGACAGCACAGCTCCTTGTTTGAGAGTGGCTTTCCTGTAGAAAAGTGCAAACTGCTCACATCAATGAAGTCCTTCATTGTAGGGAGGTCCTTTTAGCTATGGCCAATCTTATTTATTCCTTTGTGGTAATTTTATCTTCTGAATCAAAGTTGTTCCTTCTGCCAATGAACAAAGAGGCATTACCCAGTCTTTATTTCCAGCAAGAAAAAAAACTGTCCAACATTTTGATATAAAAAAACTATGCAAGTCAGGAGACTGTCCAGCCCCTGAAGGGGAAAACAGGCCATTTGAAGGGTAGCTCTGTATGGCAGTATGACAGAGTGGTTTAGGTCTACCTCTGGAAGAGAACAGTTGTTAGGCCTGTCTGTGGTAAGGAGCAGACCTGGTGCCATTTAGTCTGACTCTTGGGAAAGTGCAGGCTGGTATGGGTGGTATCCTGTGTGTGAGAGAGAATATACCCTGTTTGTACCTGAAAGCATCAAAGAAAATTCAAACCACTTCCTCATCCATAACTAGCTTCAAGTTATGTTCCTCAATCAAGTTTTTGCTTTGTTGTGTTGGAGATCTGTTCTTTGAAACTAACCCATAAATAAATACATTTTTCTTGCTGTTTATATTACAAACTCTGCCTCAGTGATCTCCATATTCTTCTTATGTACCACAAAATTTGCTTTGGGTGTAGTGATCCCATTCCTATGCACTTGCTACCTTAAGAACACCTGGTAACTGAGGGGAAACTTTACAGTTTAACAGAAGCCTTGTCCCCCAAAATCATAGGAGGGTGTGTGAATCCCCTCAGTTGCTAGGAGAAAAGGCTGGTCACAAGATACCTCATCCAGAAATGTAAAATGATTTCTCTCTTCCATGGGGAAAGCTTTGGGAAGTTAATTAGTTTTTCCTGCAGGGTCAGGAAGACAAAAGATAGTTGGGACTTGCATGAAATAAGCAAAAATGGTTAGACAATAAATCCCCTACCTCTCCACATTTGGAGTGGAGATCAGATTAGGAGGACTATGATGTTGATTGATTAGCCCATTCAATTAATCAATCAAAAACATGTGATTAATCATATTTCATTTACTTTAAAATGGACGAAGGAGACTGATTTTAGGCCCATTTTCATTTGACAAATTATTTTCAGCAAAGCAGATGTTATATTCCTTTCTTTCCTTCACAACATCATTTTTGTCTCGCTCTTGAGGTAAAGAAAAACATGCTTACAGTATTGTACATTTTGCTGTGAACTTAACCTATATGGGGAATGCATCAAGCCAGCCCAAATCCTACAGCAGGTGTTATCTGCTGAACAGTTAAGCTTAGGCCAACAGAGGGATCAAGTAAGAGTTAAGAAACGTTCATTATTTCCCCTTATCTGTTGGGTTTCACATTCTGGAAATGCTGTATGTCTAAATCCTGCTTTGGGAGCCTTTCTATTTGGTGGAATTAAATTATTGTCAACAGTTCCATTTTTGTAGTCACTTTGCAGCCATGTTTCTGTGCACAGCCCTTTGTGGACTCGTCCTAGTTTGACTAGATTGCTCTTGGAAGCTATCAGAGAGTTGTAAAATCACCAGCCTTCGCTTTATCTTTCCTGTGGGCTTTGACCAACATGACAGTTGCTTCAGCTTTCCAGCTGCAGCTGTAGATTTTCCCTTTCAGCTTTGCAAGCTACTCGACTGTAGGAATTGCAGAAGTCTGTCTGTTTTGACCTGTAAATCCTTTCTAATTTCTTGCTGTCTTTGTGCTCCAGAAAGGATGTAACATTGCTACATCCTGCGATTAGACCCGGGGCCCTAGAGATTGGCTGACTCCAGAGCACAAATGCCAAAGCCAAGAAAACATTGATTTCAAGCATACAACTCCTAAGTCTAATCAAATTTCAGCAATATCAGCCTGTGACCTTTTCCCATACAAGTGAATTTATGCACAGCTTAATCCCTGGCTCCCATATCACTTGGTGTATGCCTGGGCTGCCTTTAGAATAATTATGAAAGAATTTTGGTCTGAATTAGATTTCATCTCTGTGAGAAGAATGCAGTTTTGTATTTTCCAGAACAAACACAAATATAAAGATGGGAAGTGGTTTGCCTTATTATAGAATGCTTTAAATACTGCTACAAAATAGATTTCTGTTAAAAGTGCTAGGGCAGGCCTCAGAACCTGTTTTATTTAACAGCCATAAAATGCCTTCTAGCAGAGCCCTGTGCACAACTAGAGTGCAGGTGCTAATAATGCTGTTGTTTATACATCCTCCTTTTCAGATGTTTAATTTCACAATTTAAGTTTGCTTGGGGGCTAGAACATAATCAGTGGGACATTAGAGATATAGCTGGTGAAATTTTATTCATTGGACATCTTGGCACATTGGGTGCTTAGTGTATTTCCAAGCATTTGCTGTTTAGCTGATGAAGCACTGCTGAAATGTTCAAAAAGATTCCCCAACATATTACCATAGTTTGGGGACATGTCACTCACACCCCCCAAAGCTCACTCCAAGGGACAGATCAGACAGTTCCTCCTGCGGGCACCGTGCCTCTGTGGCAACAACAGCTACCAGAGGTGCTGTCTGATCAGCAGTGTCAGAACCTGCCCCTGCCTGCACCTCTGAAGGGGGCACCCCAGCAGCTGCCTCAATAAAGAGATTCTTTCAAGCGCTCTTTATTGCACTACTATGACCAGAGGTTAGAGTGGTGGAAGGTGGTACCAAGGCAGGCCTCTTCATGGGTGGGGGAAAGGCCGCTTATAGTCAGGAAGCAGGAAGAGTAAAGAAGACACAAGAATGAAGGCCACAGGGATCTTCACTTGCCTTTCTTGTTTATGCTCAGGAGTGGTCTAGTTCAGTGGTCCCCAACCCCCGGGCTGCAGCCTGGTGCCAGGCCGCAAAGACCTTGGTGCTGGGCCGCGGCTCCCTCTTCCCGCCCTCCCCCACAACGAGAAACTCACCAGGCCGCGAACAAATCGGCCGCCGAAGCAGCTGATTAGCTTGCGGCCCGGCAAGCTTCTTGCTTTGGGAGGGGGGGAGAGAAGCTTGTCGGGCCGATTTGCTGGTGGCCTAGAGGGGCAGGGAGAAGGGAGCTGCGGCAGCACAAATGCGCATGTGCGGACTGCCGTGCATGCGCGTTTGCATCTGGTGGGACCGCCAACTCGCACACATGGCAGTTTTGCGTGTGCACGTTTGTGCCCCCGCCGGACACAAACGCACATGCGCGTTTGCACTGGGACTGCCATGCATGAGCAGGGCCCCAGGCCGTCCTCTCCCCACACTCCATCACAGTGGTCCGCGGCAGCGGGAAGGTTGCGGACCGCTGGTCTAGTTCATACTGCCTATGTTGTCTGTTGTACCTGTGCCATAGATATGCTTCCTAAGATAGTTATAAACCATTCATAAACAATGTTTGCAATTTCTCTTATATCTCTTAATAAAATATACACCTGGATACAAAAAGGCAAGTCACAGAACAGACAAATAACAGAAAAGCTATTATTTGTATTTTCACTCATTATTTTAGTTATCTATCTGTAAATGCTTGTTTTCTGGTAGTCTGTATTTATTGATTCCACAACAATGGATTCATAGAGGAAATGTGGTAGCATTTCATATAAAAGTTCTCATTACTTTTTTTTCTTATTTGACTCTTTTTGCCCTCCAGAACACCCTGACAGCTTTTCTTAGCTAGTTGTAGCTCATTTTGACTGACATCAATTACTTCGATTTAACCTTGGCTTCCAGTTATTCAACTGATTCCCATGAAACTTATGTCCATGTTAATAGTTTTTCCCCCTCAGAGTTTAAGGATATATCTTTAACTACATTTAAATGACTAGCTAGTTAGGGTCCTCAAGTGAGCTTAGGTTTGGCTCAGGTCGTGCTTGTCTGTCAAAAGCAGGAGGAAGTTCAGGTTGCTTGCAGGCAGTTAAAACGTTTTCTCTGGGTTGCTCTCACACATGCAAACTATTGCACAGAGTAAACCTTCACCCCTGCCCACTGCCCACTGCTTCCACCTCAATGTGCTCCACTGCCAATTGCTCAAGTCAAGAAAGAACATCAGTTGTTCATACAGTAACATACTTTTTAAAAAAAAACCCTTATCCTTTGCTATTTATTTATATATATTAAGCCTTTCTGAGTTTTTTACTGCTGAGAAACTCTGGACATATTCTTCAGGCCTCTAGAAAATCAAGAAATAGTGCAATTGTGTAGAATATGGTTGAGAAGCATTTCTATGTACATACCCACTTGTGGTCCTTCCTCTTCTCACGCCCTCCAGGCCCATCATTGGCCAATTTGGGAGTGGGGGGGATGTCAACATGAACATATATGGTCATACCACCCAATAAATATTTAACACATTAAAATATATATTAAAAATGAATTAACTCTGTACTCTGGTTTCTCTTCAGATCTTTCACCATTTACTAACAATGAATTAACTCCCACCCATTCAGGAAACCCATAGAAAGCCATCAAGGAACCCTAGAGAGCCAGTTTGGTGTAGTGGTTGGGAGTGCGGACTTCTGATCTGGCATGCTGGGTTCGATTCTGCACTCCCCCACATGCAGCCAACTGGGTGACCTTGGGCTCACCACGGCACTGATAAAACTGTTCTGACCGAGCAGGAATATCAGGGATCTCTCAGCCTCACCCACCTCACAGGGTGTCTGTTGTGGAGAGAGGAAAGAGAAGGCGACTGTAAGCCACTTTGAGCCTCCTTCAGGTAGAGAAAAGCGGCATAAGAACCAACTCTTCTTCTTCCTCCTAGGCTTTCATGAAACCTGGTTGAGAAAGCCTGTATTAATGGCTGCTGATCTGCCTGTATCTGCAGCACTTCATACAGCATTAGGAAGTAAAATTCCACCACTGGTGCTACTAGACTGTATCAAAGCCCAGATGGTGCTCAAGTTGGGTGCCATATAGAGAAGGCAAGATAGACTGGTCTGAAGGGTAACAAAACATATTTTTGTTTATCTACTGAACATATTCACTGCAAAATTATCAGTGTCCCTGATAAATGAGTAGAAACGATGTGACTTTACTCCATCAGCACATACTATACTTAACTGATTATCTGGGTTTGGTCATAATGATACAAGGATTTTATTATATAGTGCACTCCCTTATGTACACGTACGGAGTTCTTGTGGACAAAATTACAATAGGATGGATCATAAACAGCTCTTGTGAGGAGAGAATTCTGCATAATCTAATTCTAGGCAAATAAAACCAATAAGAGAACAAAATTGTCTGGCTCTTGGTGAAAATGCATCAGAATTACTTAAGAGTTTAAAAGACATTCACTATTAAAATGTTTCGATGGTACAGGTGTAATATATCTAAGCAAATCATCACTTATTTAAAAATAAATGTACAATTAGCACAGATAGATGCCTTAGAAATTTCCTTTGCATGCTCTGTAAACTCTCTCCATGAAGTTTTATGCGAATTTAGTTTTTACTATAGAGACATTGACACAAAATAAATGAAGGGTACCTTGTTATGCTTACAGTAAAGAGTCCCAAACCTTGGCTTTCTAAGCATGTTTTTTTTTAAGGCTATTTAAATACACCAATGCTTTTTACAAAAATATTTTCAGGGTGTATACACACACACTAGGGTAAGTAAAAAAAGTATTGCAGCTAGGGTTCCAGTTCATACATGCACATGTTTATATTTATATATGTCTCTGCAATCACGAGATGTTCTCAGTAATCACTAGTTATCTCAGTAATACACTTGTCTTAGTCTTATTACAGTGTCTTAAAAAATCTGAAAATTGCATTGGGGAAGAAAATACCAGGGAAGTTGTGCTGAGGAATTTTTCCCATCACTACAATGCACCTGCTCATTCTTCAGGAGTAGCAAGGGCTGTGCTATGATAATTTCACTGTGGAATCTTACCTCATCCACCCTATAGCCCCAATTTTGCCCTTTCATTCCTCTTTTGGTCCCCCAAATTCAAACAACTTTTAAAAGGAACATGTGGTATAAATGGAAGAGCATAGAATTCTTCAGGGAAGGGTTAGAGAGATGGAAACACTTCCTTCAAAAGTATATAGAGTCTACTAGATGAAGGACAGGTTTCTATGATTTTGTAGCAATACTTATCAAGTGTGCATATATATATATATATATATATATATATATATATATATATATATATATATATATATATATATATATATATATATATATATATATATATATATATATATTTTGTTATGTGCGAAGTCGTGTCCGACCCATCGCGACCCCATGGACAATGATCCTCCAGGCCTTCCTGTCCTCTACCATTCCCCGGAGTCCATTTAAGCTTGCACCTACTGCTTCAGTGACTCCATCCAGCCACCTCATTCTCTGTCGTCCCCTTCTTCTTTTGCCCTCAATAGCTCCCAGCATTAGGCTCGTCTCCAGGGAGTCCTTCCTTCTCATGAGGTGGCCAAAGTATTTGAGTTTCATCTTCAGGATCTGGCCTTCTAAAGAGCAGTCAGGGCTGATCTCCTCTAGGACTGACCGGTTTGTTCGCCTTGCAGTCCAAGGGACTCGCAAGAGTCTTCTCCAGCACCAGAGTTCAAAAGCCTCAATTCTTTGACGCTCGGCCTTCCTTATGGTCCAACTTTCGCAGCCATACATTGCGACTGGGAATACCATAGCCTTGACTAAACGCACTTTTGTTGGCAAGGTGATGTCTCTGCTTTTTAGGATGCTGTCTAGATTTGCCATAGCTTTCCTCCCCAGGAGCAAGCGTCTTTTAATTTCTTTGCTGCAGTCCCCATCTGCAGTGATCTTGGAGCCCAGGAAAATAAAATCTGTCACTATCTCCATTTCTTCCCCATCTATTTGCCAGGAATTGAGAGGGCCGGATGCCATGATCTTTGTTTTCTTGATGTTGAGTTTCAAGCCAACTTTTGCACTCTCCTCCTTCACCCGCATCAACAGGCTCTTTAGTTCCTCTTCACTTTCTGCCATTAGAGTGGTATCATCTGCATATCTGAGGTTGTTGATATTTCTCCCTGCAATCTTGATCCCAATTTGTGACTCCTCTAATCCCGCATTTCTCATGATGTGTTCCGCATACAAGTTAAATAGGCAAGGCGACAGTATACAGCCTTGCCGAACTCCTTTCTCAATTTTGAACCAGTCAGTGATTCCATGTTCAGTTCTCACTGTTGCTTCTTGACCTGCATATAAATTTCTCAAGAGACAAATAAGATGCTCTGGTATTCCCATCTCTTTAAGAACTTGCCACAATTTGTTGTGCTCCACACAATCAAAGGCTTTAGCATAGTCAATGAAGCAGAAGTATACATTCTTCTGGTACTCCCTAGCTTTCTCCATGATCCAGCGTATGTTGGCAATTTGATCTCTAGTTCCTCTGCCTCTTCGAAATCCTGCCTGTACTTCTGGAAGTTCTCAGTCCACATATTGCTGGAGCCTAGCTTGTAGGATTTTGAGCATAACTTTGCTAGCATGAGAAATGAGAGCAATGGTGCGGTAGTTTGAACATTCTTTGGCATTGCCCTTCTTTGGGATTGGAATGTAAACTGACCTTTTCCAATCATGTGGCCATTGTTGAGTTTTCCAAATTTGCTGGCATATTGAGTGTAGTACTTTTACTGCATCGTCCTTTAAGATTCTGAATAGTTCAACTGGAATGCTGTCACCACCACTAGCTTTATTGTTGCTCAGACTTCCTAAGGCACATTTGACTTCACATTCCAGGATGTCTGGCTCCAGGTCAGTAACTACCCCATTGTGGTTATCAGGGATGTTAAGCTCACTCTTGTATAGTTGTTCTGTATAATTTTGCCACCTTTGTTTAATCTCTTCTGCTTCTGTGAGGTCCCTACCATTTTGGTCCCTTATCATACCCAACTTTGCATGAAACATTCTCTTCATATCTCCAATTTTCTTGAAAAGATCTCTGGTCCTCCCCATTCTATTGTTTTCTTCTATTTGTTTGCACTGTTCATTTAAGAAGGCATTCTTATCTCTTCTAGCTTTTCTCTGGAATTCTGCATTCAATTGGGTGTATCTTTCTCTTTCTCCCTTGCCTTTCACTTCCCTTCTCTCCTTAGCTATTTGTAAAGCTTCCTCAGACAGCCATTTTGATTTCTTGCATTTCTTTTTCTTTGGGATGGTTTTAGTTGCTACCTCTTGTACAATATTGCGAACCTCCGTCCATAGTTCTTCAGGCACTCTATCAGATCTAATTCCTTAAATCTATTTGTCACCTCTACTGTGTATTCTTCGGGGATATGATTTAGTTCATACCTGAGTGGCCTAGTGCTTTTCCCTACTTTCTTCAATTTAAGCCTAAATTTTGCAACAAGAAGCTCATGATCTGAACCACAATCAGCTCCTGGTCTTGTTTTTATTGACTGGATAGAACTTTTCCATCTTTGGCTGCAGAGCACATAGTCAATCTGATTTCTGTGTTGACCGTCTGGTGATGTCCATGTGTAGAGTCGTCTCTTGGGTTGTTGGAAAAGAGTGTTTGCTATGACCATTGTATTCTCTTGACAAAATTCTACCAGCCTGTGCCCTGCTTCATTTTGTACTCCAAGGCCAAAGTTGCCTGTTATCCCGGTTATCTTTTGGCTTCCTACTTTAGCATTCCAATCCCCCATGATGATAAGCACATCATTTTTTGGCGTTGCTTCTAGAAGGTGTTGTAGGGCTTAATAGAACTGATCAACTTCATCCTCTTCCGCAGCAGTGGTTGGGGCATAGGCCTGGATCACTGTGATGTTGAATGGTTTGCCTTGGATTCGAACTGAGATCATTCTGTCATTTTGGGGATTGTATCCCAAGACTGCTTTTCCTACTCTCTTATTGATTATGAAGGCTACTCCATTTCTTCTGCGAGATTCTTGTCCACAGTAGTATACCTGATGGTCATCTGAATTAAATTCACCCATTCCTGTCCATTTTAGTTCACTGATTCCTAAAATGTCGATGTTCAGTCTTGTCATTTCTTGTTTGACCACGTCCATATATATACATATATATATATATGCAAATCCAAACTAATGAATTCACACAACCATTAAGCCATTTTTTGGCATTGACTAAGAAAACTGTAATGGAATCAACTGCTAAAAAGAATGAGAAAGTTCTCTAGCTCGTCTTTTTTGTCCTCAGATTCTCTTGAATTGCAGTTATTGAGTGAAGGAGTCAGACTCTGGATTGTTTGCCTGCCTGTTGATTCTTAGTGATTTTCTTTTTTCCAGATGTACTCTACATGTAATTTTTATAATGTTTTATAACTTCCAGACTCACAAACTTTGTCAAGATCTGAGAGTTCAATTCTGTTCTTTTTTTGCAAAGGCACAAAACAGGAATGGTAAATTTGTTGTTGTTGTTGAATTGACTCATTGCTGGCAAATGTATGCAAGCTTTTCATAGTTAGGGAGCACGAGCCTGACCAGATGAATTATTGAAAGGCAGTTGGGTATTTGTTTCACAAGTTTGTTTCACATTCTATTTATCTACCACTATTACACTTGCTCTAATCTAGATATTCAGTCAAAATACGTCATGGCTACCTTGTTTATTTCAGTAGGGGGAGTAGGTCCACACACACAAAGGAATCAACATACAAATGTTCCTTAACTGAAATGTTTGGAAAAGGTGTTCCAAGTAGATTGAGGACTTTGTGCACCCCAGAGTATCTGTGCCAACAAGGTGTCACTGGATTAGAAATACAGGGTTTTGAGCAAATTCCAAGAATGGCAAATGGTATTGCTCATAAGGAAGTTGCTTGCAATGGAAACATATTCCAGTGTGGCAGCATTTGCCCTGGGACACCCTGTGGAAGAAGACGCTACATGGTTAATGAGTTCATTAAAATAAACTAATTTGTCATACTATTAAATAAGCTAGGTTTGGCTGTCTTCATTGGGCACACTGACCCTGACTCCAAATTCAACCAGCATCTTCCACCAGCCTTATCAGTGCCTGGACACAATGTGTGGTGAGGAGCAGCCACTACTAGGTTAATAAAGATGTTGCTCAGCACCAAGGATACTCCCTCCCAGTCACACCTCACCACACAGCCAGTGCTGACTGTTCCTAATCTGCTCTCCATCACTCCTGACACCTCAGGATGCTTGCTCATCATTCCTATAGATCATGAGAGCCTGACCTATCTCTACACAACCAGTTATGGCTTAAATAATAAAAAGACCAGCTTATTTAAACCAGCTTCCATTATGACAAAGCATTTGAAACTAACCCCCGCCCCAGATTCTTGCTTGGTCCCAGTGGTGACCAATTAATTCCATGATGGTGGGTGGATAAGCAGCCAACAATAAAGACCTTGTTAGGGGAAGGTATGATTGAAATATAGGCTTGCAAGTCACACTTTCCCTATTGGCTAGAACCCCTAAGCATTTGAACTTGAGAAGCTGAGGCAAAGCAATCCCTAGCCTTAATGCTAGGAATTCCACTTCTGTGAAGAATTTTCCATTATACAAACTCAACATAAAATACAGAGCAAGAAACACTGATCAGTAGCTGCATTTATGTGACTTTTTAAGAAGCAGTGTTGTCCATCAGCATTTTTATTCTTGATTGTATGACCCCTTCTGTCATTTTGACGAGATTCTAATACATGAGATTATGTTAAAAAATGAATGTTATGTTCTCTCCCCCCCCCCTCCCCTTTTCTCCTTCCCCTAAAAAATACTTTGCTAATTTGCTGTGTGGGAATGTCAATCCTCAAGCAAGTTAAAGAGAAAAAAACTAACAGTTCATTAGTGGTTCTCCCTCATTGATGCTCCATTCCTTCTGCTCAGTCAGAAAGCCTGTGGAGAGTTGCCTTTACCAAGGGTGGGCAGCAGTGGGGTCTGTTAAGGAGGTCTGCAACATGTGTCGTTGCAATCCCAAACAGTGTCCTTGTTTAGATATAGAGTACCTGTAAGGGTCCTGACCAGACACATACGTTGCAACAATGTTTGTTCTCTCCCTTTTCTGTTTGTATTTCCCTTGTACAAAAGGCTTTTTCTGTGGGGTCCCCATGACCAAAGTGTCCCTTCATGAGGCAAGACACACAGGTAACCAATGTTTTATCAATGTTTTAAAACTTTTATTGTGTAGTTAATTATAATTAAAAACTTTTTGGGGATTTCAACCTTTAGGTTCCTAATCTGTCTTGTTAGGTTGGATTTTTGTTTCTCTTTTTGGTTATAAACAGTTTGCCAGTCACTCAAACACTCTGAGTGACCGTCAGACAGTTTCACACCTGCACAGTATTTTTATTTATTTATTTAGATTTCTATACCGCCCATTTCTTTGCAGCTCTGGGTGGTTTATACAGAACATTATAACTTACATGAAACATTATGCAGACTATAACATCAAAACAACTTTCAAAAACATCAAAAGATTACAAAACCACAATTATAATATAACAATTAACAGTAACTTTGGGAGAGTCATGGGCAGGCGCCTGGGGGGACCAGCAGGTGTTCTGAGTCGGTCGGCCTCAAGCAAATGCCTGGTGGAAGAGCTCCCTCTTTCAGGCCCTGCGGAACTGTGGAAGTTCGGGTAGGGCTCTGATCTCCTCAAGGAGCTCATTCCACCAGGTGGGGGCCAGGACCGAGAAGGCTCTGGCCCCTGTTGAGGTCCGACACGCTTCTCTGGGGCCAGGGATCCGCAGCCAGTTGGAGGTGGCGGAGTGTAAGACTCTTTTGGGGATATAGGCAGGAAGGCGGTCTCTCAGATACACTGGGCCCAAACCGCGTATGGCCTTAAAGGTGATTACCAGAACCTTAAGCTCAATCCGGAATTCAACTGGGAGCCAGCCAAGTTGTTGGAGTGCCGGCTGGATGTGGAATCTCCATGATGTTTTAGTGAGAATCCTGGCCACAGCGTTCTGTACCAGTTGTAGTTTCCGGATCAAGGATGAGGGTAGGCCTGTTTAGAGTGAGTTGCAGAAGTCCAGCCTAGAGGTGACCATTGCATGGATCACTGTGGCTAGGTGTTCTGGGTCCAGGTAGGGCGCTAGTAGCTTGGCTTGGCGGAGGTGGTAGAATGCCAGCCACGCTACCTTTGTGACTTGGGCTTCCATTGTAAGGGAAGCATCCAGGATCACACCCAGGTTCCTGGCGGAGTAGCTGCAGTGGTGGAGTTTCATTTCCTTCCTGTTATACGAGTTTCATTTATTTATTTGCCTTGCCTTAGCATATGCATATAGATTGATTCTACCCAGGGTCTTGAATGGTAAGGATCAAATTATTGAAAGGTATGGGGGAGGAATATAATAAATATCTAATAATACATGAAAATAGAAATATTCTTTCTTAATTTAGATGATCTACTCAACCATTGGTGTAAGGGGCAACATATATAGAGAAACACACTGATAGATCAAGATCCCCAGTATCAAATACATATAAATCTGTAAATTACTACTGAATAGAAAATCTGAGAACAAGCTTGCATACATACTTTAAATTCTGCTCATCAGATTATTATTTGAGTCTACCGCATCTGGCTCTACTTATGACTATTGTTCATTTCTTCCTGAGGAATACCTCAAAAAGATAGCTGTTGTGATTTTGCATAACATTGTCTAATTTTCCCCGTTGATCCTTTGCATGTACTGTTGTCATAATCAAATGTATTCTGCTCTTATACATGATCCTCTTCAACATAATGTTTAAAATGTCTTACATTTTATTTTCTTGTAATTAATTGTAGCCAATGAGAAGTAGGCATCTTCATTGAGATTTAGAACCAGATGTATTACTCCTCTTTAACCAACTTTTAAATGAGAATTTTATCATTTCAACTATGTGGATTTCTTCTGCCAGCTTCATCTTTTCCCACTTGTACAGTATTACCATAGAGACATTCTGAGAAGCAGAGATATATTGCTAATCAAACTTTAGAATGGTTTAGGATTGTTGGCTGTTTTTATTTGAATGGCTTATTTGTCTTGAAAATGCATACACTTAAGCAATTAGGGTTAGAGTGGTGTACTCCTCCATTCACAGAGGAAGCATCCACTTCCATGGACACAAAATTCCTTTGGTGAAAAGTTGTTATATGAGTATGGACCTTTGGGTCCAACACTGTTTCTCAATTTTGATAAGGACTGAGCAAAGATCATTGTAAATGCCATTCTTCCTATTCCTTCTGACAATGCCAACTGTGGGCAAGATATTTGGGTTATGAAGGCCACTATATAAAATAATATCCTTTATGGCTCCTGAAATCATGCTAGGAACAGGTAAGAACATCTGCAATGATTAATATGCCATTGTTAGAGGCATCACCAAAGGCAGTTGTAGCTAGATCACTATTGAAAAAGCTTTCCCTAGGGAAAAAAAGGAGCTGGACTTTCAACATGCAACCTTCAAAACTTCCTTTTTGGCCAAAGAATCAACAACAAATTTATTTACGGTCTTTCAGACCAAGCTGTAAATATACATTTAAAATATGAGTAAATGCTGGAAAATGTGTTTACAGAAACATATTGAAACCAACAGTATAAAACCTAAACATAATTAAAAATCATTCTTAAAACACCGTATGCAAAATAGTAAGTCAATTAGATCGGAGAAGATACTTTCTGTCCTATGTACACTGAGGAAAGACTTTGGGGACTGTCTAGAATTGGCTGTATTAAATTGCCTCTGATGGTGTTATAAATAGGACAGTGTAACATATTCTATTGTTTCTGTCTGGCTACTAGCATATGGACATAGGAATTCCTCTGTGACAGAGGAATTTTCTTATAGAGGTCCTCCAGGACACCTGTGGGCAGGGCTGAACATCTAGCCTGTGGAAAGGCTTGTCTCTGTTTATTGTTCTCTAAGGAAGACAAGTGGGGAGCCAAAGGCCAAAGAATCTGAGCTGCTTCCAGATCATGAAGTTAATTTCAGAATTTTAATGAATCCATGCTTTCTCCCAAAGAAAATATTTCCCAGAAATAAATAGCATATTCAAACAGTTAATAGTGGCATGATACCTACATTTGCAGATTAGGACTACTGAGACAGAAAAAGTGATTTTTCTGTGAGCTTGGAAGACCACCCCCCAGGTTTGTAAAAAAAAAAATCTGAAAACTTTTTAAAAATTGAGAGGGAGGTCATAATTCACCCAAAGAAAATATAATTGTCTGCAGCAACACTTCTCTTGCTTCAGGCAATGAGGGTGTCATGCAGGTAGGTGCAAGAGTCTTTACCCCTCCCATTAAGCCAGACATGAAGGAGCTGGGTGGGGGGGGTGCTGGAGTTCTCTCTACTTCCCCACTAAGGCCCATTACGCATGGCTGCCAAAATGGCGATTTTGGGTCACATGGAAAACGTGGAGGGGGAAGACGCAAAGCAAACCGGTTATGCACGGGATGGGGCGCGGCGGTGGCAAAACCTGGAGCGGCGAGTATCGAGGTGTCAATGCAGAGCCAAGAGGAAGCGAGGCATCTGGGGGCTGCCGGCTTCTCTGGGAACGTGGGGGGCGGTCCCGGTGCCCCTCATGGGAGTCTGGGCCGGACACCACGGGGCGTGGTAGGAAGGGGCGGTAACAGGGCGTGGCTGGTCCTTGTACAGAAAAAGAGATAGAATGCAACAAGGCATTTAGAAACAGAATGAAAAGGTTTGTGAGTGTGTGGATGAAGATGGGAAGGAATCAAAGGCAGAGGAATTATTTTATGACCACTCCTGCAAAGCTTCTTGCAGGTCCCCAATTGTATATGTTTAATATACATGCCTCCAAAATTAAAATCAGCCTTTCTAATGCATATTTTCCTTTCCCTGAAGAATGTAATTTTCCTCCAATAGTCTCAGAAACCTCTAGAGTATAAGAAGAAATAGTGTCATCAAATGAGAGCATTAAAGAGAAATGGAGAAATTCAGTTAATTTAATGTAAAAAGGAGTTCAGAAAATGTCAGTGTGATCCTGAACACAGTGACACACTTCTAAGTCAATTTACTTCCATTGATTTAGAATGCCGAACTCTGTTTAGGATTGCACTGTGCAACTACCCCCCCATCCATGCCCCCTGTGGCAGATCATATATAAGATAATGGAAGGCATTATTCTCATTTCCACGTCAAGCAATGGTTATTTTGATTCTCTAACTGAGGGAAAAGGATACAAAGAGCGAAGTTTTTCAAAAGAAATGTTTAATAATGCACATGAATTGTTAGAGTGCATTTCTAAAGTGTTTTCGAAAGTTGAAAGAGTGATTTTAAGTGACAAGTGTAGCATTTCATTTTCTTTGGCAAATTGTATATTGGCGTGTCCCCCTTCTAGAACAGTACATGCTCTTAGGGAAGAAGTAAATAGATAAATGGAAGCGCAATCTAAGGGGAATTGCAAAAAAAGCAATTTGATTTTGCTGTACCGTTTCTCCATCTCCACGTTTATTATGGCCATGATGTGCTTCATTACTTGCACTCTCCTGGCTCTTCTCTTTGAAATGTAATCAAGACCTCTTCATATTGTCTCTAAGAGCTTATTAGAATAATAGATCAACAAAGAGGATTTATGCTCTTGAGTATCACACAGGTAATCTTTTGTGATTCTCTAATAAAAATTAAAGACATTTTGTTACTTAATTATGAAACACACGACCTCCTTTGAACTTTCTGCAGAAGAAAGCCACTGAAACTGACACTTCAATTGCATTTGCTCCTGGACTGATGAGGGCTGAGACGTAGCCAACTATCAAAGCTTTGGCATCATCTAGGGCTCCCCAATATCTAATTACTATGAGTAAAAAAGTTCCCTCCTGAGAGGAACCACTTTCATTCTATATCTGACAGGTAGAAATTAGTTGCCTAATGGAATGGAATTGTTCTGCAAATTGAAAGAATTAAGTGAGCTTTTTAAATTTGGACTCCTTCTAAATTAGATTTTAATATGGATTCTAATGTAAAGAGGTTGAGGGTGTAAATGAACTTAGTTTGGATCTTCTCCAATAATTTCATATTGCCTTTCCCCGAAATTTAATATATCACTTTTATTTGCAATCCCAGCACCCAAGGGAGGGGAGAGGGCAGCAAAGGTGGTAGCATGTCCCATCTCATTCCCCAGTTGCCTATCCAGGTGATTTACAGCACCTCCTCCAGGCTGAGATCCTTGCCCCATCATGCTGAAGCTGTACAGATTCCCATCCAGTGTACATGGCTGTGACTACAGATTCAGACTAGCTTGCTTTACATCCCTGAAACCAAATGAGTGCTGGTTAAAATTGACTGCCAAGTGCAGTTGGATATATCTCCTGTATGCCTTAGACTTGAGCATCATCACCTTATGGCCTGGATGCTGGGTGGTCCTAGCCCCAAATTGGGGGCTGTGGTTGCCACCCCAATATGAAAGGAATGGAGCCCAAACCCACTAGGAGGGAGACACAGAGCTGCTATGCCTGATTACATGATACCTGCAGATTGATATCACAGAAGCGGAGAGCTATCCCTATGAATGAGGAGAGGACCCAGCCTGTAGAGCCACAAAGTTGAAGAAGCAACTGGGTGGAACACTTCCTGAATTATGCAAGTTCCCGTAGTTCCTCAGGAAATGGGTTTGGGTAGTAGTTGCTTGTTGCTGCCATTCTACAAAATCTCTCCTCCTGAAGATGAGACAAGGCATCCGTGATGCTGTTATTAGTGCCTGTCATGTGATGAGCTAAAACTGTTATGTTAGCAGAAAACACAAGAGAACAAAAGCCTGTAGACCAGCCACATAAATCCATTTAGATCGTGAAGTTTTCTTATTCATTGTTTTTACCACAGCTTGGTTAAAATACCAAGCTGCTGTTTTGAAAGTGCATGCCAAAAGAGAATTCCTGCCATGAGGATGGGGTTTAATTCCAAAAAGGTCAGATCCTACTGAATGCCCTTCCTCACCCAGGTGACTGGCCACCTTTGACCGTTTATGCACTGGAGGTTTCATGCTGTGCTGCAGGCTGGAGTTTTAGTTGTGGCAGGTTGCCCCACCTCTTCCTCCACCCACATGGGGGAGCATTTGGTGTAGTGCACCTCATCCGCCTCCTATTTGTGCCCCTGCATGGGAGCTGAGGCAGTGAAATTCCCAGTGCATAAACGGTCTTTGAGTGCACCAGCAGTTTTAATACATGTCAAATCCAGTACTACCTTGCCACATCAGAGTTTATTATGATGCTGTGCCATATTCAAAACATACATACAAAAAGTACCAGGTAACAACAACATCAGCAAAACCACCTAACCAGAAAGCCGTCTGAAAGAAGCCACCACAACTAGAGATCCCCTGGTCCCCTATTGATTTCACCCCATCTATTTCTTCATGTTGTTTGTTCACAAAAAGTGAGGGGCAGAATAAACTATTTAAAGTCAATTAATGCCATTTGTAGTTATTTAATTTTCATAATGACTTCTGATTGCTGAACTCTTGTTCCCATAATGGAAAATTAAGAGTACATTTTTGGCTTTATTTTGTATGCCATATACTCAGCCTGCATGCTTTTTGGAGTCTGTTTTTTTGCCATCAGTGTAGAAAAACGTTTTAGTGCATTTACATATCTATGATATAACAAGTAGATGATGAAGTTTATCTCGCTTAATTTCCTATGACCATTAAATCAGGCACTTAATCAACATGGCTCATTTATTCATTTTGTGCATGCGTAAAGATTTCTTTTCTTTTTCATTATTGTGGGTGTTATTCTGCTGCTAAATTTTGGGCCCTTTTCAATTTTAGCACTCCGCTTTGAAAACTAATCATCCAATCTTTTCCACCAGACTTGATTATAAATGGCTGTATTTTAATAAAATAATCTACATTTACTACTGTCAAGGTTATATATTAGACAGCTTCCATCCAGGGATCAGACAACTGCTTGTATTTTTTTGAAATGAAACTAGAAAAAGCAGAATTTCTCAATGACAAGAGATTCCATTTCAGCCTGAAAGCACTTAATATACAGAAGTACCAACTCTATCAAGTACATTTTCTCTGAGACATTATTAATTGCCAACTACCATCAAAACCCCATTGTATGTATGAAGTATAAAATCCTCAAGAAGGAAAGGTATTTCACTTAACCCCTCTACCTTCACACATATATATACACACTTCCCTGTTATGTTTCACATTTATCTAAGACTACACTGTTGCAATAATGCAGCTAGTGCTAATAAGGGTAGTGTCATGGCCCCATCTCCAGAGGGTGCCTCTGCACCACAGCCTGAGCTCATTCTGCCAGCTCCCTCTGAGGAAGAAGTGGAGGAGCTGGAGCAAAGCAGCAGGGTGCTGCTTAGAGAGGCAAGTCCCGATAGGCAGCCACAACCAGGTCCCAGCCAGACAAGCACCATGCCCTCTGCACCAGCATTACCTCAGCCTGCAGCAACACCCCTGAACAGCCCAGACTCAACTCTAGAGCGCAGGAGGGAATGCAGGAGGATAACATTGGCAACACGCAGGCAAAGTGTTCGGCTTAGACTACAGCAACAGGCTAGGTTGGGCTCAGGTGGGGCTCATTCATCAGAGGAAGGCTGAGTGCCAGGTGCAGCCACTTGGTGTGACAGCTCAGCTTGTTCTTAAGCACAGCCAAGGTGCTTCCCAGTGTGGCTGCAACTTTGTGCATATGTCCACCCGTTGCCTTGACGCTTCGGTGAAGCTCTGCTTGACTGATTCCTGGCTTGACCCTGCTTCACCCGACTAGACTACGCTTTGATTGAATGCTCCACAGATTCCCGGCTTGACCTTGGTAAAGATAAATGACAACTCTTTCGGTTCTCCACTAGCAATTCCTGATAAGACCCGGACTGGACTTTTGACTACTCTCGGGTACGCACTTTGAACTTGCTTGACTTTGTAACCGTGTTTGCCCTTGCACTAACCCTGCGTTTGCCAGGCTAGGGCAGCACAGGTAGTTTGCTATTGGGAGTCACCTTGTTCCTGCAGTGCTAAGAAAAACATGGATGCAGATGATAGATCAGTCAGAATTGTGCAAATGTAATGTTGCCTGTTTTGTAAAAAAATACAGCCTGAAGAAGGTAATGGAGGATACCTTCATCCATGCTTTGATTGTTCCACCCCTGCCTTCACTGTTGTCTCCTGATGCTTTTTATTTGACTGCTATGCAGTGATATCACATGGTTCTTGTCATCAAACTGTCCTTTCAGCAAAAGTTAGGAAACTGACAAAAATAAATGGAATATGGGATATACAACAGTATATATGGGATGCAGTCACTGTGGCTACAGGGTATCTGGGCAACACCATGTAAAGGCAGACAAGCTGGCACTTATATTATGGTCAGAATTCACTGAATCGTTACTGTGGACTGAACATCCCTTTGAATCTCCTGTTGTGCTCTCTAGCAAAAATTAGTGGGTGACCAGTGATTTAACAAATCTACCAGACATCATTCACTATTGCACAAGCAGCCAGGTAGCATGTGCTGTGGTACATGCTTAGAACTTACTGGGCAAGTGAGATCTGTGAAAATTGTAGCTATCTGCTTTCCAATTCAGCTCCATTCCTGTCATGGGTTACTCCCCTCCCATTCAGAAAAACAAGGTTTGTGGCTTGGAAAACAGAGAAAGAAAAATTCAAAAGTACAAAAGCAAGCATACAGACAGGTACTCCCACGTGTTTACATTGCTCATTCTGCAAATATTCCACCAAACAGCTGCTAATGCTACCAAATATTTTTGGGTGCTCAACAGGGAAACTAAAAATGAAAGCCATTCTGAGTTAAGCATAGATGTTTTCTTCAATTACTAACTGCAGTTAAATCCCATCGAAAGACATTAGGTTTGTTAGTTGCATTCCTGTGCCTACCCCTATGCTGGAGAAAATGTCACTGAATAAAGTGCACTCTGCTTCTGACTAAGGCTGTGAGCGCCATCCAATTGCTTTTAATGACTAATTTTTTCTAGATTGTGCTCTTAGTTTATAGCCTTATTTTGCCTTATTACTACTCCTTAACCCATTTTTTTATTGATCACATTTCCATGCACAGATGAGCATACTTCAGTCTCCCTGCAATCCATGGGGCTTAAATTAATATAACTCTGTGCTGGATTGCAATCTGTGTTTGGATACAGATACTAGAGTCCATGTTGAGGATATCCATTTAAAGCTGCGATATGTTTCAAAGTCTGCTCCATTCAGCACACTAATTATTAGACATTTTAAACCCAGGACAACCAGCTGATTTAAGAATCAAAAAGTAAAAATAAAGCCATGATAATACTAAATAAACCTTAAAATCCACACAAGTAAAACATTTTGAGCTTCTGTATAAATGTAGGTGAGACCTGCCAATGTGTACATCCCTGAGGAATGAAGTTGAGAAAAATGTGTTTTGCTTTCAAAAAGCATTCAAGGAAGAAAGTTCTCTAGCATCATTAATGAAATGAAATGACCAAGGGGATGAGTCACCAAGTCTGATATCAAAGAATCACTTTTGTACTCTGAGAATATATTTTTAAGATCAGATCTAAATAGTAAATGAGCTGAAACATTGATGGTGTCACTATTCAGACAAGACAGATTTTAAAACAAGTTTTATCAGAGCCTGAAATGCATGAAATAGTTTCATAACAGGGAAAATTAAAACTCATATTTTAAGTCAGAAAGCAAAAAAACCCCTAAAGGTTAGATAAAACTAGGGGGAAAGCATCAGGAGGTTTCATTTTGGTGAAACAAAAATCCATTAGATAATGCACTCGAGCAAGAGGATATAAAAATTTTGTGGTAGATTATTTGTAGGATACTGACATAAATTAATAGACATTAACAGGATTTTGCCTTTTGAGATTTTTTACTTTAATTCTAGTTTATAAGAGAGGAAAAATACCTTAACTTTCCCCAACCATACACCAATCCATATTAAAATATTGGCAAGTGTAAGATTCATTGGACAGCTCCAAGTCTTTTTTTTATATATGTTAGTGGTTTGGTGATCTAAAGCAATAAAAAGATCATTTGTCTTCTCTCTGACTCTGGATGACAATATCTTATCTTCTTGGTACATCATAAATTTTAGCATATAGATCATGATTTCACACCATCATATTCTGTCTTGAATATCTCCATACCAGTTTCCAACAAAGAAAATGTAACATGCTGATTTGTGGTAATTCACCTATCACTACCTCCACAGGGGAGTTCAGAATTTAATTACTTGTTGAGTGAAAAAGTTTCCTAGTGTCTATCCTACACTTATTGCCCATCAATTTCACTGGATGCCCCATAGTGCTACTATTATGAAAGGGGGGGGGATAATCTCCCTCTATCCACTTTCTCTGCCTCATGCATAATTAAAAAAAAACAACCTTTTCCCATCTTTATTTTCAACTAAAATGTCAAGATTCTATTGGCTTTCCTCATATGAAAGGTATTCTGTAAGGAGTGTAATTATAGTTGACTTGGAAAACCATAAGTGATGAGCACAAATTAAAGTTTGTCACACATTTTGGTTGGCTCATGGATCACAGAGTGGTGTTTGTGGAAAGGCACCCAGCAGGAGCATTCCACAATCTGTAGTACTATTAGGGAAAGTTTGTGGCAGTTTGTGAACGGATATGTTTACAGACAGACTTATTCAATTCAATTAAATGGTTTACAAAGCCTTAAGGCAATAGTGGGAGCAATTCTTCGGCTTTGGAAACTCCAATAAAAGCCCTCCAAAGCATAACAGGCATGGCTGGCTGCCAATAATAGATTTCCCATACTGTTCTTTGGGATCAGAAATCTAAATATATGCTCAGCTCCACACCCTTTTGTCTGTCAGCTGTTTGCAACATAGTTACACAGAGAGGTAGGGAACTTGCAGTCTAGCCCAGAGCATTCATGACTGTGAACTTCTCGCCTCTGCTGGGCTTTGGGTGTTAGGTGGAAATATGTAGATTTGATTGCTAGGAATCCTGTGAATTTTGCCAAAAATGTGTTGAACAGTCAAATCTAGCATGCTCATAGATGGTCACTCGAATGCAAGTTAATCACCCAATCTATTAGTTTTATGCTGCACAGCTAATCCAGCCTATCTGGTACCCTGGATTTTCATAAAACTGAGCATGTACAAAGAGGCATCTAATTCAATCTGGTGTCTATGAGCATCACTAAGACTACTTAGTCTAATACCAAAGGGTAGGATTTTATTTATATTTGACTAGTAAAAAAGCCCATTGTATGAAGAAGACAATGGGCGCTAGCAGGTGGGGACCAGAGCGAGCGGCAGGCGAGGGACAGAGCGAGGGACAGGCTACCTGAAAGAGGAGGCGGGCGGCGGCTCCTCGGCGGCTCGCAGTTTTTGCCGAGGAGCACCAGGTGTGGTGCGCTGGGCTGTGGCGGCTCCTCTGCATTTTTTTGTTCTTCTGCGGCTTTCCCGGCGGCTCCATTGTGTTCTGGGGCCATGAGGGCAGGGAGCACCCAGCAGCTGCGCTGTGGGCGGCTGCCGGGGCTCCCAGGGCGCCGGCTTGAAGCGGCGAAAGGCTCCTCCAGGGGTTTTTTTTTTCTGCTGGCTCTCGGCTTGGAGCTGCGAAAGGCTCCTACAGGGTTTTTCTTTCTGCTGCCTCTCGGCTTGGAGCTGCGAAAGACTCCTACAGGGTTTTTTTTTCTGCTGCCTCTCGGCTTGGAGCTGCGAAAGGCTCCTACAGGGTTTTTTTTTCTGCTGGCTCTCGGCTTGGAGCTGCGAAAGGCTCCTACAGGGTTAATGTTTTTCTGATGGCTCTCGTGGGCGTGCCGGCTTGGAGCTGCGAAAGGCTCCTACAGGGTTTTTCTTTCTGCTGGCTCTCGGCTTGGAGCTGCGAAAGGCTCCTACAGGGTTTTTTTTTCTGCTGGCTCTCGGCTTGGAGCTGCGAAAGGCTCCTACAGGGTTTTTTTCCTGCTGGCTCTCGGGTTGGAGCTGCGAAAGGCTCCTACAGGGTTTTTCTTTCTGCTGGCTCTCGGCTTGGAGCTGCGAAAGGCTCCTACAGGGTTTTTTTTCTGCTGGCTCTCGGCTTGGAGCTGCGAAAGGCTCCTACAGGGTTTTTTTTCTGCTGGCTCTCGGCTTGGAGCTGCGAAAGGCTCCTACAGGGTTAATGTTTTTCTGATGGCTCTCGTGGGCGTGCCGGCTTGGAGCTGCGAAAGGCTCCTACAGGGTTTTTCTTTCTGCTGGCTCTCGGCTTGGAGCTGCGAAAGGCTCCTACAGGGTTTTTTTTTCTGCTGGCTCTCGGCTTGGAGCTGCGAAAGGCTCCTACAGGGTTTTTTTCCTGCTGGCTCTCGGCTTGGAGCTGCGAAAGGCTCCTACAGGGTTTTTCTTTCTGCTGGCTCTCGGCTTGGAGCTGCGAAAGGCTCCTACAGGGTTTTTTTTCTGCTGGCTCTCGGCTTGGAGCTGCGAAAGGCTCCTACAGGGTTTTTTTTCTGCTGGCTCTCGGCTTGGAGCTGCGAAAGGCTCCTACAGGGTTTTTCTTTCTGCTGGCTCTCGGCTTGGAGCTGCGAAAGGCTCCTACAGGGTTTTTTTTCTGCTGGCTCTCGGCTTGGAGCTGCGAAAGGCTCCTACAGGGTTTTTTTTTCTGCTGGCTCTCGGCTTGGAGCTGGGAAAGGCTCCTACAGGGTTTTTCTTTCTGCTGGCTCTCGGCTTGGAGCTGCGAAAGGCTCCTACAGGGTTTTTTTTCTGCTGGCTCTCGGCTTGGAGCTGCGAAAGGCTCCTACAGGGTTTTTCTTTCTGCTGGCTCTCGGCTTGGAGCTGCGAAAGGCTCCTACAGGGGTTTTTTTTCTGCTGGCTCTCGGCTTGGAGCTGGGAAAGGCTCCTACAGGGTTTTTCTTTCTGCTGGCTCTCGGCTTGGAGCTGCGAATGGCTCCTACAGGGTTTTTTTTCTGCTGGCTCTCGGCTTGGAGCTGCGAAAGGCTCCTACAGGGTTTTTTTTCTGCTGGCTCTCGGCTTGGAGCTGCGAAAGGCTCCTACAGGGTTTTTTTTCTGCTGGCTCTCGGCTTGGAGCTGCGAAAGGCTCCTACAGGGTTTTTCTTTCTGCTGGCTCTCGGCTTGGAGCTGCGAAAGGCTCCTACAGGGTTTTTTTTCTGCTGGCTCTCGGCTTGGAGCTGCGAAAGGCTCTTACAGGGTTTTTCTTTCTGCTGGCTCTCGGCTTGGAGCTGCGAAAGGCTCCTACAGGGTTTTTTTTTCTGCTGGCTCTCGGCTTGGAGCTGCGAAAGGCTCCTACAGGGTTTTTCTTTCTGCTGGCTCTCGGCTTGGAGCTGCGAAAGGCTCCTACAGGGTTTTTTTTCTGCTGGCTCTCGGCTTGGAGCTGCGAAAGGCTCCTACAGGGTTTTTCTTTCTGCTGGCTCTCGGCTTGGAGCTGCGAAAGGCTCCTACAGGTTTTTTTTTCTGCTGGCTCTCGGCTTGGAGCTGGGAAAGGCTCCTACAGGGTTTTTCTTTCTGCTGGCTCTCGGCTTGGAGCTGCGAAAGGCTCCTACAGGGTTTTTCTTTCTGCTGGCTCTCGGCTTGGAGCTGCGAAAGGCTCCTACAGGGTTAATGTTTTTCTGATGGCTCTCGTGGGCGTGCCGGCTTGGAGCTGCGAAAGGCTCCTACAGGGTTTTTCTTTCTGCTGGCTCTCGGCTTGGAGCTGCGAAAGGCTCCTACAGGGTTTTTCTTTCTGCTGGCTCTCGGCTTGGAGCTGCGAAAGGCTCCTACAGGGTTAAGGTTTTTCTGATGGCTCTCGTGGGCTTGCCGGCTTGGAGCTGCGAAAGGCTCCTACAGGGTTTTTCTTTCTGCTTGCTCTCGGCTTGGAGCTGCGAAAGGCTCCTACAGGGTTTTTCTTTCTGCTGGCTCTCGGCTTGGAGCTGCGAAAGGCTCCTACAGGGTTTTTCTTTCTGCTGGCTCTCGGCTTGGAGCTGCGAAAGGCTCCTACAGGGTTTTTTTTCTGCTGGCTCTCGGCTTGGAGCTGCGAAAGGCTCCTACAGGGTTAATGTTTTTCTGATGGCTCTCGTGGGCGTGCCGGCTTGGAGCTGCGAAAGGCTCCTACAGGGTTTTTCTTTCTGCTGGCTCTCGGCTTGGAGCTGCGAAAGGCTCCTACAGGGTTTTTCTTTCTGCTGGCTCTCGGCTTGGAGCTGCGAAAGGCTCCTACAGGGTTTTTTTTCTGCTGGCTCTCGGCTTGGAGCTGCGAAAGGCTCCTACAGGGTTAATGTTTTTCTGATGGCTCTCGTGGGCGTGCCGGCTTGGAGCTGCGAAAGGCTCCTACAGGGTTTTTCTTTCTGCTGGCTCTCGGCTTGGAGATGCGAAAGGCTCCTACAGGGTTTTTCTTTCTGCTGGCTCTCGGCTTGGAGCTGCGAAAGGCTCCTACAGGGTTTTTTTTCTGCTGGCTCTCGGCTTGGAGCTGCGAAAGGCTCCTACAGGGTTAATGTTTTTCTGATGGCTCTCGTGGGCGTGCCGGCTTGGAGCTGGGAAAGGCTCCTACAGGGTTTTTCTTTCTGCTGGCTCTCGGCTTGGAGCTGCGAAAGGCTCCTACAGGGTTTTTCTTTCTGCTGCCTCTCGGCTTGGAGCTGCGAAAGGCTCCTACAGGGTTTTTCTTTCTGCTGGATCTCGGCTTGGAGCTGCGAAAGGCTCCTACAGGGTTTTTCTTTCTGCTGGCTCTCGGCTTGGAGCTGCGAAAGGCTCCTACAGGGTTTTTTTTTCTGCTGGCTCTCGTGGGCGTGCCGGCTTGGAGCTGCGGCTGCGGCGGCCATTTTCGGCGGCGGCCAGCTGGCGGCAGCGGAGGCGGCTGCTGGCTGTCGGGGGCGGCGGCCATTTTGAGAGGTCCGTCAGAAGAACGGACGGGAGTCCCCGGCAGCCGCGTCAGTCCGCCAGGCAGGGAGCACCCGCCAGCCGCGCTATGTGCGGCTGGCGGGTGCTCCCTTGCCAGTGAAGCAGGGAATGGGGAGCCGCGCTTTGCGCGGCTCCCCATTGCCTGCTTGGGCCGGGATGGACATTTGGAGGGGCCAATCAGGAGCCGCTTCGCGGCTCCTGATTGGACCCCTCCGAGTTTTTATCCCGGACCGGTCCCGCCCTAACTCCTCCCCACCACCCCTTACTCCTTTATACAGTCCGTGGCGCCCGTGGCGCCACGGGCTGTGTACAGATGATGTATGTGCTTTGTGAGAGACCTAATTATCTATTTAAACAATTGCTTGCTGAGTTAAGCAGTTATGCAGCAAGGATGGTAGGGCTGTAGAATCCAAACAGGCTTTTTTTTCCACAGAAGGAGGACTGAAGCAACTAGATAATAGTGACTAACTTCTTGAGCAATATTGTGCCGGGAGGATTCAATGGAGCTGGGGAATACATAAATGGAAATCTATTTTCTGCTTTGTTGCTTCTTAGATAAGAGCAGGTGAGGGTGCCCTATGCATTTATTTATTGTTATTTATTACTAGAGGCAAACCCTGTTACACCCAAGGAAACAATGAGTCTAGGATGCACACCTGCACTGTGGCCTTCCTGAGGGCTGGCTACATGGCAAAAGCTCCTGCTCACCCCTGTACTCTTGAAGACCCACCTCCAAATCTCAAGGAACATTCCTGACCCAGTGGTCACCAACCTCCCGTTGACAGTTTCCATTGGCCAGAAGGTCCAAATTTAAAGGAAAAGAATCCCATCACAATCAATAAGTAAAAAAAACTTAAAACATCCTCCTGCAACAATTGCTTCTGCCTCTCTTTCCCAGTTCCTGCATATGCTGGGTGACTTTGGGCTAGCTGGGTGATTTTTGGCTAGTCACAGTCCTGTTAGAAACTGTTCTCACAGAGCAGGGTTTTTCGGAGCTCTTTCAGTTTCACCTACCTCAAAGGGTGTCTGTTATGGAGAGAGGAAGGAAAGGGCATTATAAGTCACTCTGGGACTCCTTTGGACAGTGAAAAGCAGGGTATGAAAATGAACTACTGGGAAGGTGCTACTGGGAAACAGTATCTCCCCCTACGTGGCCCCAGGGCCTCATGGTGCTTCTGTATCTTGCCTACAGTTTCCTCATTTTTCATACCACTGGACTCAAATTTGCTTTTTTGTGATAAGTCTTGGAAAGACTGCAGCAAGACCAAGGTGGAATCCATATGGAATGGGAAAGGCTACATCTTCCCGGTCTCACCAAAATCAGCATTATTTTCCCTGTTGCAATTGCCTGTGGTGGATTACCCCACTACCACCACCACCACCAAGCATTCCTCCCTTCTCAGAATGCAAATTTCAAACCTCATATGACTTATTCATGAGTAAGTCCCCCCCATGTCCTCTGAGTTGAAAGAGCCCAGGGCGACTTACTGGCAGCAGGGGATACTCTGAGGTCAGCTCCTTTCCCAACCAGCAAACTTCTGAAACTGGCACTAGCCTTTCCTGGTTGGGGCTAAACTATCAGGGCATGCTAAACTACCAGGGCATGCCATTCCTGGCTGAGGGTCATGACTTACTCATGAGTGAACATTCCCAGGATAGGGTCCATGACTTATTGATGAATAAACATTCCCTGGGTAGTAGCTTTTCCTGGCCCCCCTGGGTCTCAGAGAGCCATTTCTGGGCCTCCTGCAGCTCCCCCCCCCCCAGGAAGGCATGCACAGGCTACCCCAGGAAGCAGCTCATTCCCCCATGTCCTCTGAGTTGAAAGAGGCCAAGAGGCCAGGTGCACTTACTGGTAGCAGGGCATGCTCTGAGGTTGCCTTTTCTTCCACCCAGCATACTTTTGAGACTGGGAGGAAGCAGAGAGCTGGCCCCTTATGAGCCCTTACTGGCTGAGGGATCCCTCCTGATTGGAGCTAAACAGGGCAGACCATTCCAGGCTGTGGGCTATCTCCTATCTCCTATTGGGGGAATATTTGGGGGGGGGGGCAATCAGGTAGGGAGTGAGTTGTCTGCATGCCATTTGAGCTAATTGGCTCTCCTTGGCAGAGTTCAATTTGAACTGATTGTCCGTCCTTGTCAGTGCGCACTCTCTCTCTCAGTAGCAATCAGGTAGGGAATGAGTTGTCAGCTTGAGCTTTATTATGTTTAGTGATGATAGTGATAGCGATTAGTGATTTTGTGGCTCAAGGAATCTAGCTGCAAACCAGAGAAGTAATAGCTTTTGTCCTGAGGCATAATCAATGCAATCACTCAGTGTTTCATCGGTCATGTTTACAGATGTTGGATAAAAACAATTAGCAGATTATAAGAGGTTTAAACATTTCAGATCTGACAAATCATTTTGTATCAGCAACCGATCAATTTATTTTCTTTTTTGCCCAATGTTCACCTTCAGCAAAAGCAATACACATATATTAATTTAACTTACATTTATTCATAACTAGATTAACAGTTCTAGGCAATAACTTGTTTTGTGTTTCTGTCCATACCCACCTGCTGTATTTGTCTTCTGCTCAAAGCATGACATTGATAGTTACTAATAATGCAGAATAAATGTACTTATCATAACAAGCAAAAAACTTAGTAAAATCAAAACAATAGGATTCCTCATTCTCTCTTAAGAACCCAAGTTAGATTTCAAGCACCTTAATTTTTTAACAATGTATGAATCGTACTGTGTTTACCTTACAATGCCATCCAAGTCTGGATTATAATTATAATTTCACAAGGTTTAATGCTGGTTTGGTTTTTTGCACAGGGCTAAGTGGACATCCATCAGAGGAAAAAATGTAATCAATCTGTGGATTTGCAGAAGAAACCATTAATTGGTGCTAAATATTACTAATAGGTACTCATATTAATAAAATAACAGTCAACTTCACATTGAAATATATTTTCAGTTTCTCAGAAGGATTTGGGATTTAGCATTAATGTCTTAATGTATTCTAAAAGATTAGACACTTGGACGCTAGTGAAAATTGGACTTTTTATGTTATACATCTGAATAACAAATGTATATATATATATATACTAGTAATCAAGCCCACTGTAATCAAAATACTGCGGGCACTAGGCAAGGGAGCCCCCGGCAGTCGCGCGCAGCGTGGCTGTGGGGGGCTCCCTGGCCGGCAGCCTGACGCATCGGAACTTCGTGCCTCCTGACGCATCAGGCCGCCGGCAAGGGAGCAACTGCGAGCCGCGCTATGCTCCCTTTTCGCCAGGGCGGGAATCGGCAAGGCCAATCGGCAGACGCTTTGGGCCTGCCGATTGGCCCAGCCGATTGTCTGTCCAGAGGAAGGGGCCAATCGGCACCCTTCCTCATCCCGGACAGAGCCTGCCCTAACTCCTCCCCCTAAGCCCTTACGGCGCCGCGGGCTGTGTTAAGATATATATACAGCTTTTCATGTACTTCTTACATTCTTTTGTTCTTCAATAGATTTACATAAAAGCCAAATACATATGCAAGACAATATTTTCAATGCATAGGGAGTGGGTATAGATGACACCAAAATATGGATACAGGAAACTGAGTACAGGAAACTGAGTACTACTAAATGAATTGGCTACTGACCTTTGACATCCCTCAAGAAACAGTCTGTCAGTGCTTTTCCGCATGTATTCAGGAGACATTCTGTGTGTTTGTGTGTGTGTCTTTAGGGAGGCTGGCAACAGATGAATCAATAATCATGAGGTATAACCTGTAGTGCTTCATGCCTCATTTTATCAGATTGCTTTTCATAATTGGCACTGCTAATGGGAAAAGAGTTTTTTCTCCCTTTCTTCTAATCTAGGCCACAGAAATGTTAGCAAATGAGATTTAATTTTGGTGCCAGGAATAAATCAAGGAGAACTGGAAAATAGAATCTGTTCACTTCCTACTACAAAGAAGGCATTTAGGTATATACATGGAACAGAAATAAATGGAAATTTATTTATGTATTATGCATGTAGTTGGATGCTCCTGATCAGTTTTGTATGATAGAGCTGCTTCATTTTTAATGAAACCATGTACTGGATTTCTGAACATTTTTTTCTGGATTCATGAACATGTACATGTTGGTGTCTGTGGGAGATTCTTTCATAATCAGGTGATCTACTTCAAAACTTTCAAAGTACATTTGCAAAAAGTTGATCTTTATATTTATTCATATTTCAATTTAGATGGAATTTCTTTTGAATTAATTTCATCCCATTGATTCTGGTCCATCCCTCCAGGGCAAGAGAGAACAACTCTGCTCCATCCTCTATATGATAATCAATCAACCAATTGCTATGAGAACATGTCTTCACACTGGGCATTGACTGTAGAGGTACCTTTATCCATTACTACTACTACTACTACTACTACTACTACTACTACTACTACTACTACTACTACTACTACTACTACTGTTGTTGTCCACCATTCAGTTGTGTCTGACTCTTGGTGATCCCATGGCACAGCCACCGTCATGATCCCCCATCCCACACCGCATCCCTCAGCCATGCAATGTTCTGGCCAGTGTCAATTCCAAACCTGTCCAACCATCGTGCTCTTTGTCGGCCTGGTTTCCTTTCTCCACTGACCACTCCATAATTACTTTCTCCATTGAGTTGGATCACATGATATGGCCAAAGTAAGTAAACCAGAATTTTGTGATTTTGCCTACCAATGATAGATCAGACTTTATGCACTGTAGTATTTCCTTGTTTATGACTTTTGCTGTCCATGGAATCCACAGAAGCCTTCTCCAACACCAGAGTTCAAATGAAATGATTCTTCTCATCTGATTTTTCCATATCCAGCTTTCACAGCCATAAGTTGCTATTGGAAATATGATAGATCTAACTAATCTACATTTGGAAGTCAGGCTTATATCATTGCTTTTCCATTTTCGGTTCAAGATGGTCACTGCTGAGCGACCCACAGCAATTTTATATTTTATTTCCATATTGCAATTGCCACTCACATCAATTTGTGATCCAAGAAACGTAAATTCTTGAATACATTCAATCTCTTCACCATCAATTGTTATTGTGACATGTCTGGGTTTTTTTTTTTTGCAGTGGTCTTTTTTTTGTCTTTTTAGTGTTTAAGACAAGGCCAAATTTCTTTCTTACTTCATTGAACTTTGTAATCAGCTGCTCTAGGTCTTCCTTAGTTTCTGACAGGACGGTAGTACTACTATTTCTGCTATTTTAGAAATTCTTGGAGGAGGAGTTTTGACTCAATCAGACACTGGATGCAAAATGCAATAGGAATAGACCAAAACCAATCCAGGGTAAAAAAACAAAAAACAAAACACACACATACACACACACAGCTAGTCAAAAGTCTAAGCATCATATCAGAACAACAAAACAAAGAGTACAAGCCAGGTCATAGCACAGAAGGTCAAAGCACACAGAAGACAAAAGAGTAGCACACAAGGATTGTGAACAAGTTTCCTTTTTCTGATTTTCCTTTTTCTGGCTGTTTTTATAATGAGTCAGTCAAGGCCAGGTGCTAATTCAAGCTGCTAAATCACCCAGGGATAGGTGAAGATCCTCAGTAGCTGAACAGTCTTCAGGGCTGTCGGTCATGAACCTGCAATTATGCCAACTCACTGGGAGAGATTGCCCAGTGCTGGGATGCCAAGTGCACCCTATGGTTCTGCTTCTGTTCCTTCCTCTGGGCTTGCTTTGTCAAGAGTTCCAAGGGCTCTGGCAATCTCAAGGATGAGGCTGGCAACTTCAGGGCCTCTGCTTTGGGTTCAGATCCTGGGCTGCATTACTGAGGGCAAGGCATGCTGACTGCAGGCTTAGACTCCCCATCTGCATCTGATGGAGTCTCCACCTTGGCCTATTCTGCACACAATAGATAATGCACAGGAAAATCCAGCTGCCAAAGCACATTGAAAGTGCATTATCCTATGTGTGTGGAATCGGCCCTTGTCTGGTGGGTCTTTCTGCAACATCTGAAAAGTGGGGGCAGCTTCCTCCTCTCTTTCTCATCCAAGGGAATGTTGGCAGGCTGGCCCAGAACAAGAGGAGATGCAAGAGACATTATCAGTTAATAGCTGGGGCATGAGAATGTGAGTACTAAGGTGCATGATATATTTGTTTAGGACTAGTTTCCATGTTTACCACTTTGATCAGAGTTACAGGTCAGCTCCATGAATGTCACTTTAAAAGCTGCTGAAACTGATTTTATTGATTAAGAGTGGTGTTGGTGCCGGGCAGAGTTCTTGCTTCCCTTTGGGTTTTTTCATGGTTTTAAAGAAGAAGGCAGTCCTCTGCATAAATACTGAGTCACACATGGTGTAGCCTGAGTATTCACAGCTTGACACAGACTCTTCTACAAAAATATCTCTGCAACTTGTCTCCAAAGAGGACTGATTGGAAGCACTAACCTTCTGATCCCCTGCAAGGATCTGATTGAAAGGGAGAAATGTCATTGCCTGAGAAACCAGGAGAATCAAATAAGCACCTGACCACACTCACACAACCCTCAGATTTTTTTTAAGGAGGAGATGTTTTCATAATACTAGATTTGTATTACTTTACTGGAAAATCATGATGATGGTCCAATACAGTTACTTTCATGAACTGTTACGTGTGCTCCCTTTCTCAGGAATCCTTAGACACATTTGGACATTATAGCTTGGGTCTAGGAAACTCACCCAGAATTGCAACCAATCTGGGGTAATTAAGCTAAGTGTCAAGAGAACACTTCTTTGCTTCCACAGTCTGGCTAGTTTGTAAGACTGACACACTTGCAATTAGGGAGGAACAGAATGTGTGGTTTAGGCAAATTTACCTGCTTGCACCAAGAGGTACCTACTCTGGAAGAACGTAAAATCTCCCACTCAGTCCACTTGAAAATTAGGGGGTATTTAGATTAGTTTGCTCAATTTTTTAATGAAATATTTTTAAAGATTTCAAGCTTGGGAGGGGAAAATTTTCGGCAACAGTTACTTTGTGAAATTCTGAAATGAAACAAAACTTTAAGATTCCCCAAAACTTGGGATTCTTTGTGGGTTATTTTGGACACTGTTTTTGGTGGGTCATAGACAAGGCACCTGAGTGTGGATGCCAGGGCTACCAACCAATGAAAAGAATGGAAATAGATGTAACATCAGGGCTTAGGCCATAAGTCTAGTGGAATCAGATATAGTGTTCAGACTCCAGAGGCCAGGTCTACTTCCACTGTTTCAGTGAATATTAGACCAAACAGTGAAAATAGACATGTGTCCAGACTTAAATGCCAAGGGTATTGTCACTTGAAAATGGAAGTATACCTGACTTCTGAACTCTGTACATCAGGGCTACTTCCTCTGACTTCAGTACTACTTCTGCTGTTTTCAGTGGGTGGTAGGCCAAACAGTGGAAGTAGATGTTGAATCCTGTTTCAGATACCAAGTCTATCACTGTCTGAAAATAGTAGAAGTAGCCTTGGCTTACAGGTTACAGAAACCATCTTTATTTATATGGAGCCACCTTTATATGGAGGCCAGGTTTACCATACCTGATATTCCCTAAATCAACAAGTTTACCCAAATGGATTTTGAAAATAGTATCAATAAATCTTAAATGTCAAAATAACTATAAACGTAACAGTCTTAGATAATGAAATTTTATTTAAAATGAAAAGTTTTGAAGTACCTACCCATAAAGGAAAGATTATGTACAAATTCTTGATGAAGTAATCTGCAAAGTGCAACCAATCAT
This sequence comes from Paroedura picta, assembly GCF_049243985.1. Classification (NCBI taxonomy): domain Eukaryota; kingdom Metazoa; phylum Chordata; class Lepidosauria; order Squamata; family Gekkonidae; genus Paroedura; species Paroedura picta. The sequence continues at coordinate 42,044,051 of NC_135377.1, read as the reverse complement.
GTCTCAATTACAGAGGGAGTAGAAAACATGTTCATGTATGTATTTATTTATATTTTAACTTATATACCACCGCTCTCAAAGACTCGCAGTGGTTTACAATAAAAGAATAAAAACAGCATAATCCTCAAAAATCCTCTAACATTAAATATGGGTATTCATTAGAATTAACTCCCCATCTCCCCCCCCCCCCAATCCAGCTGCGGTCAGGAGCTCTTTCCTTAGGAGTGAGGGTTCTAGAATCATAAAAGGTAAAGGTAAAGGTATCCCCTGTGCAAGCACCGAGTCATGTCTGACCCTTGGGGTGACGCCCTCTAGCGTTTTCATGGCAGACTCAATACGGGGTGGTTTGCCAGTGCCTTCCCCAGTCATTACCGTTTACCCCCCAGCAAGCTGGGTACTCATTTTACCAACCTCAGAAGGATGGAAGGCTGAGTCAACCTTGAGCCGGCTGCTGGGATTGAACTCCCAGCCTTATGGGCAAAGCTTTCAGATGGCTGCCTTACCACTCTGCACCACAAGAGGCTCTAGAATCATAGAATCATAGAAATGGAAGGGGCCATACAGGCCATCTAGTCCAACCCCCTGCTCAATGGAGGATCAGGCCAAAGCATCCTAAAGCATCCAAGAAAAGTGTGTATCCAACCTTTGCTTGAAGACTGCCAGTGAGGGGGAGCTCACCACCTCCTTAGGCAGCCTATTCCACTGCTGAACTACTCTGTGAAAAAAAAATTCCTGATATCTAGCCTATATTGTTGTACTTGTAGTTTAAACCCATTACTGCATGTCCTTTCCTCTGCAGAAAATGGGAACAACATCCTGCCTTCCTCCAAATGACAACCTTTCAAATACTTAAAGAGGGCTTTCATGACCCCTCTCAACCTCCTTTTCTCCAGGCTGAACACTCCCAAGTCCTTCAACCTATCTTCATAGGGCTTGGTCCCTTGGCCCCAGATCATCCTTGTCTCTCTCCTCTGTACCCTTTCAATTTTATCTACGTCCTTCTTGAAGTGAGGCCTCCAGAACTGCACACAGTACTCCAGGTGTGGTCTGACCAGTGCCATATACAATGGGACTATGACATCTTGTGATTTTGATGTGATGCCCCTGTTGATACAGCCCAAAATGGCATTTGCCTTTTTTACCGCTGCATCACACTGCCTGCTCATGTTTAGCTTATAATCCACAAGTACCCCAAGGTCTCGTTCACACACACTGTTACCTAGAAGCGTATCCCCCATACAGTAGGCATGCTTTTCATTTTTCTGACCCAGATGCAGAACTTTACACTTATCTTTATTAAATTGCATCTTGTTCTCATTTGCCCATTTTTCCATTGTGTTCAGGTCTCGTTAAACTCTGTCTCTATCTTCTGCCAGTCCTCCCAATTTGGTGTCATCTGCAAACTTGATGAGTAGTCCCTTTACTCCCTCATATAGATCATTAATAAATATGTTAAAAAGTACCGGACCGAGCACCGAGCCCTGAGGTACCCCGCTACTCACCTCCCTCCAGTCTGATGAAACACCATTGACAACAACTCTTTGAGTGTGGTTCTCTAACCAATTCCCTATCCACCTAACTATCTGAAAATCCAGATTGTAGTCCTTTAATTTATCCATCTGATCTCACTAGTTCTAGGGGATCCCCTCATGGTAAGTCCAGGACAGCCCAGCCTCAACCATACACCTAGCGGAAGAGCTCCTGTTTGCAGGCCCTGCAGAAAGCTGATAACTCCAGCATTTCTGAGTGTACTTTTTAAATCCAAATGCACTATTACTGTACTCACTCACTTTACCAAATTGAAAGGTGTAGTTCCCATCTTGGAAAGGCTGTTTCATCTTTGATGCTTCAACTGCAATCCCAAATATTTTACCGATCTCTGTAGTGTCAGAATTGGGAAGCTTTTCCTCTGAGAAAGTCATTATTCCTGAAGGCAGCCCAGCCAAGACAGCTTTTTTCCTACTTTACTGATAAGACAAGAAAAACAAACCAAAAATATGATTATATAATAGTGACTTTATGTTTTCAATGGAACATGAGGGAGTTTAAGGGAAGGCAAGCAGAAACATGAAAGAGATGAAAAAAGAACCTATGCTACAGATAGATTCTAGCACTTACAATAGGAGTAAGTGCACCTAACATAAAAATTACAGATAACAAGGAGCCCATGAGGTTGTTTGACACTTGAGACAGAAGTATGCCCTGCAGTCTAGCTTTAAAAAAATAGTTTCTTGCTGAGCCTTCTTCATTGCTTTGTCTGGGAGAGAGGGCAATCCGATTAACGCAGTCCCTGCTTAAATCTGTCTGCTTCTTTCAGCTTCATATATTATACATTTCCATCATGGAAAGGTTGTTGCAGGAATCAGCATGAAACCTCTGTACAGGATGTCATATATGATGTTACATAAGCAGAAATCTTAGTCTGCCCCATGAGCTGTAATGCAGGTCACGAGATTTTGTTTTGATAGTGCTGGTTTCTAGTTACCCTCCCAAGAAAGTGTTAGGGGGGAAATAAAATATTTATATTTTATTCACCATTTATATGGATAAAGAAAGAAGTTCTTAAATTAACCGAAGGAGGGATTACCAGCCAATCAGAAAATTGGATGAGAGAAAACAATGGATAATTCAACAATTCTTTGCAAATTTCTTGTTCACTCTCATTCCTCTTGCTTTTGACATAAAAAAAATAAACAGCTTGTAGGTGGTTATATGTTCTGGCACCAAGTTACAAAATGTGCCTGTCTATTGCCAGCCAAAACAAAATAAATGTTCTAGCTTCTTGCTGACATGAGGTAATTTAATGGTGGCTTCAAGTCAAAGAGGAAGATGCTGACACATTCTGTTTTCTTAGGTGGGGGACATTTAGTTAGAAGGGGCTTTTCTCCAGAATTACTTGTTTTCTCCTAAAGAGAAAACTCCAAAAGGTAAATCTCCAAATTTTATTTTTATACTTATGTATTCTACAATAATTATTGATTTACTGTAAAAATATTTTAAAACTTGATAACAATATTTTTTATCAACTTGCACTTCAGTTTAAGTTCCTAGGGTGTCTCCTAATGATTATAACCCACAACAACCCACAATTTCTTCAGAAGTCAAGAAACAAATTAACAAAGCCAGAATGATAGCCAGAGAAAACCTGTTACAAGACAGGTCCCAAGGAGAAAATAAACACCACTGGTGGTCACATGCAGCTCTCAACTCAAAACTATTCAGTACATCATTTAATTTAATTTATTTATTTATCTATTTATTATTCAGCTTCGATCCTACCACTCCCATGAACTGGTTCGTGGTGGCTAACAATGTATGCGACACCATATTAAAATTCATCATAAAAACATAAAACCTCTTACATCTAAAACCAGAATCAATTCTAGAGAGCGGCAGCTACTTAAAACCTCTAGAGTCTAGTGGAAAATGACAGTTCTCTTTCATAACTTCTGGGGGGCAAACTGTCAACCCCCCCCCAAACTCAAACAACTCCTCACCCACAATAAATCAATATCTAATTTGAACATGGACACTAGTACCAGAGCTTGCAACAAACCCAGATATCAACTTTCCTATGACATCCATCCAGACAACACAATCACTGAACTCAACAACATCAACTACACCATTCACATGATTAGCTTATTTACATGCTTGTCTTCTGGCATTGTATATGCCATTAAATGCAAACAATGCTCTTCCATCCTCTACCTAAGACAAATAGGGCAAAACCTACACCAAAGAATAAATGGACACAAATCTGACATCAGGAACTACAAGACTGATAAACCTGTAGGAGAACACTTTAACCTTCCAAAACACTCAATAGATAATATCAAAGTAGCAGTTTTATTACTTCTAGTCATTTTATTACTTCTAGTTATTACTGTCTAGTCAAGGAACTTCAAGAACAGAATGGAAAGGGAAACTGCTGAAATACAAGCTATTATTACATGATCAGCCCTCCCTGGGAGTGTGCTGCCAATAGAGAGGCACTCTGCCAAAGGAGACCAATCAATTCAACTTGCATGCAGACAAATCACTCCTTACCTGATTGGCCCTGCCTGGGGGAGTGCCACTCATAGGGAGAGAGCACTTCTTCATTCCGCTACCCTGACAGACTAATGACATCCACCTTTCAAATTCCAAATCCCTATAATCCCAGGGCCTTGGTAATATCTCTTTAACTCATTCTTTATACCACTTACTATCTTCATCAATCTCCTTACCTTTGTCCTCTTCCATAAATCCGATACCTCTTTTGGAATTCCTCCTAATTCTATCTATACCTTCTGATATTTATCCTATACTTTCCCAATTCTAGAAATGCCCTGCATCACATCTTCATCCACTTGAGCTGTTCTATGCTGTCTAGTCAATCTAATCGTAGGAACAACCTTTTCCAAACAAGCTAATCCAAGACTCCATCTTGCAAGTGACAATATAATAAACAATTGGTTGCTGACTCTAGAAAATCATCTCTTTAAGCAGACTAATTCTATCATCAAGGTTGTATTGATAATCTTTAAACCGCCCGTGGTGCCACGGGCGCCACGGACTATATAATTCAGTAAGGGGGGTAGAGGTGGGATTAGTCCGTGATGAGGAAGGGTCCGGATTGGACCCTTCCTCACGACAGACAATCGGAGAGACCAATCGGCAGGCGCAAAGCGCCTGCCGATTGGCCCCTCCGATTCCCAGCTCCAGGAACTGTGAGCCGCGTGCAGCGCGGCTCGCAGTTCCTCCTGGCCTGACGCGGCGAGAGGCGCTTCGCGCCTCTCGCCGCATCAGGGCGCCGACCCAGGGAGCCCCCGGCAGTCGCGCGAACCGCGGCTGCCGGGGGTTCCCTGCCTGGCGCGCTGACGCGGCGAGAGGCGCTTTGCGCCTCTCGCCGCGTCAGCGTGCCGCCAACTAAACGAGCTCATCGACGATGACCAGCCCGCCGCCGACCAGTCCGCCGACGACGACTGAGGTAGGACCTAGCGCCCGCTGCATTCCCCTGCAGTAGGCTTGATTACTAGTCTCAACATGATTTGAGACATATAGCATTCTAGTAACAAGTAATAACAAAATCCTTCACACATTCTACCTTCTGCCTAGGCTTTAAAGAAGCCCTTTCAAATTTGTTCAACCAGTCATCCACGTGATCAATAACACTTCCTCTAAATTATCCTTTCCATGGATCAATCAATCCCAAGGTACTTTTCAGTCTCTCCTGGATGAACCATGTGAAGGTTTTCCTCTTCACAGTCATTAACCACAATTTTTTACTACTCAAGCTCATATAAAATCATGACATTTTTCAGCTTGCATCCTTAATCCAGTGAACATCCAGAAAGCATATTTTGTTCCATAGATTCCCAATCCTTGCTCAATAACACTAGGACATTAGCTAAAGCTAATACCTAAAAACTCGTGGATTCCAATTTATATTCAGTTTCTAATTTTTCAAGTTTGTTAATTAATGGATCCATAGTGATATTGAAGGGCAGTGGTCCCCAACCTTTTTATCACCAGGGAATTGTCAATGCTTGACAATTTTACCGAGGCCCGGAGGGGGGTAGTCTTTTGCCAAGGGACATTGCTGCCGCCTGAGCCTCTGCTCCACTTGCTTTCCCGCTGGCGCCCCTGACTTTCTGCCACCCGCTGGGGGTGCTGCCAGCAGCAGCTGCACAGTGCCACACTGAGGAGGAGCCCCAGCCATGGTGGCTGCTGGAGAGCACCAAAGGTGAGCAAGTGGCAGAGTGGCAGGGCAGCCCCCGAGGTAGCAGCCGGGGAGGAGGACGAGGAAGAGCTGTGACCCGGTACCAACTGATCCACAGACTGGTACTGGTCCCTGGACCGCAGGTTGGGGACCACTGCTATAGGGTCTGCGTTTGCAAAAATGTCCTTTACATATTGGGCATGCTGTAGATGCCTCCATCCATCATCACAACTCTTCTTCAATAAAATTTTCTCCACATCCTTGCTCTTTTTTCATCTCAACCACCTCAGTTGATTCAATCTCCCTTTGTATCCTAACAGCCTTTCCCAGCTTAACATCCTTATCTATACTTACCTCCACAATTTCCTCATGTACCTCATCCCTGTTCTTATCTAACTTAACTTCATCTCTATCAATGTCACATCTGATAGTTTGTCATGTCCAGTTTCATTTTCAGGTTTGGTGTTTATCAGGAGCTCTCTAGCTTCACTGGATATCTCAACTACCTGAATTCCAATGGAATTTTTCATCTCAGTCACGTTATAGAGGAAAATTTGTCTCAATTTGTCACTCTTCCCCCCACTCAAGGGAGAATGCAGAACCCCATACATGAAAGTAAAGGCAACAGGAGCTACACAGACAGAAAGACCCCGTAATAATTATCTATACCATTATACCCTCTGGTGTCAAGCAACAATTTGAGTAATCTTAACCCTCCTCCCCACCCCTCTAGTGGTAGGGTTGAGTGAGGTAATACTCTGCCATGTTCTCTTTTATTGTTATTTTATGTCTTGGGTTTTGTGTCCTTTTAATGGGGTTTTATTGGACATCTGAAACCCACCATGAGCCAGCTCTAGAAGTGGTGGGGAATAAATTTAATAATAATAATAAATCACCACCAACTGAAGTCTTCAAGTTGATACTGAGGGGAGTCCTACAAAGAAGCGTGTTGCGGTAGTCTCATCTCAGTGATTTGTTCCTGTTAGTTCAAATAAGTTGGAACTCAGTGGACTCCTAGATTGTGTTTTCGGCATGTGACTGCCTTTAGAGCCAGTGGCTGTCAAGTGGTTCCATAGATTCCCAAACCCAATGGTGGATTCCATAGATTCCCAATCCCAATGGTGGATCACAAACTGTTCAAGTCTGGTATAATGTAATGGAAAGAAAATGCTTAGAGTTGTCTTCTCACAATGGTGACAGTTCTGTTAGCCTGACCTATATTATTTAAACAGTCATTTAAACGGTTATTTACTTATTTAAATCTTGTCTCAGCAAAGCATGAATTCTTCATGGATAAATGTCTCTCATATAATGGGAAAATGTCTTAAGAACTCACCGAATGACTCTGAGAGAGACATTTTAGTACTTCTCAACTTTCTTATTACTACAGAGCATGGTCATATGTGTTTTCTGGTTAAAAAGTCATTTATGAATACTGGGCTTTAGAAATGAGCTGATTGTACAAGATAAGATAACCCTAGTTTAGACCTCCTGTCATTTGTTCACTGCAATGGAATTAAAGTCAAATATCAGGGTTCAATATGCTTCATATAAATTGTTGAGCTTAAATAGGTTATCTGTATATTCTCTTAGTGTTAAGGGCAAATGAGCAGTTCTAAAAGTCATCATAATTGTTTCACACAGAGTACTCCAAGGCTCCCAAAACTTTCCTTCTTTGTGGGTATATGCGCCTTGATGCACTTGGACAATCCATTTCTCTATTTCTGGAATTATGTTCTGGTTCCTTATGCTCTTAATCCTATCAATATTAGTAATGAATGCCAGCTATTTTTAAATTCTCAGTGGACAAAAATGCACAAGTTCTCCTTTCCACAGCTTTTCCAAGGTATGGATGGGGTAAGTAAACGTACTTTTTGATGGCTCTTGAATTGAAGAATATGATTCAACTGATTTCTTGTTCCACTTTTTCTCAGGTATGATTCTCTGGGGGGATTAAACAAACAAACAAAAAGCCCATATTTATTTGGGCCATAGCAGTTAACTTGTCAAGCACATTCCCTCTTTGTTCCTGCACAGTCAGATACACCCTTTAAATAAACCAACAGAAGATATATTTCCTATCTTTTGTACTTGAACAATCCACAATATCTGTTCTAAAGCCATTTCAAGAATGGATCACAAGTTTAGCAAGGTTCATGGGAAAAACCCCAAAATAAACAAGTGGCATGGTTCTGTTCAGAATTACTCTCGTCCAAACCCATTACAATCAATATATTTAGGCAATAGTGCCTCTTCATAAGATTGCACTTGGAGATACCTCAGTAATGTGTCCATTAAGCAGGATACACTAATCTGGTCTCCAAAGAAGTTCACCCTTTCTACCCTAAGGCTTTTGAACCTGGCCTGTTACAAGACATATGATATTTAGTGGTTGCCCATACAAATAGTAGTCAGGGCCAGCCATGCTTAGTGACTGAGACCTGATGAGATCTGGCTAGCCTGGGCTATCCAGGTCAAAGTCAATAATTACTAGCCTATTTTTACAAAGTTCAGGTTTTAAAGATTGTCAGCCTTTCTTTATATCCTTTTTCATCTTGATGCTTGAACAGACCATGCATGCTCATTTTAGTTTTGTTTCTTAAATTTTCTTATATTTGCAATATACAAAAACTGATATCTGTAAACAAAACATGCCCATTCATTTTGGCATTCCAAAGAGCAGTAAAGTGGAAGACCACCCTTTGAGCACAGTAGCTCAAAAATGCAATAGATCATTCCCACAGTAATTAGTTTGAGCAAAAAGCAGGTAGCAATTAGGCAGCACCATTAAATGGCAACTAAGAGAGAATAATAGATGTATAAATCCAGGGACTAAGAAATACTCTCAGAATTATTGATAGCAGTGTTTACTACCTAAAGAAAAGTTGAGTAACTCTCAGGACTAAGAGAAAGGGGTATCATTACCAAGTAGAGACCAGGGACAGCTAGGGGGGTTTTCTAGTCTCAAATGCCCTGAGGTAATGGGACTTTTTCAAATTGGAGGACATGGGGTGCCAGCTCGGCCAGCTCTGTGAACCTTCTGGAGATGGGGGGTTGCAGGAGGCCCAGAAACAGCCCCCTTTAGGCCTGCTGGGATCCCAGATGCCAAGGAAAGGCTTCTGCCCTAGGAATCTTTATTCATGGTTAAGTGATGGCCCTCATCCAAGAATGGCTGACCCTGGTAGTTTAGCCCCAATCTGGAGTCAGTCCTCAGCAAGCAAAGGCTTAACAAGGGGTCAGCTCTCCATCAACTTCCTGCCAATTTCTGAGTTTTGCTGCCTAGAAGAGAAGTTGACTTCAGACTGTGCCCTGCTGCCAGTAAATTGCCGTAGCCTCCTTCAACTCAGAGAACATGGGGGAAGCTGTGGCTGCCTCTGCATGCCTTCTGGAGGTAGGAGGCCAGAGGCTCCTTGCTTGACCCTCTAGGACCCAGGATGCCCAGGAAAAGCCTCTATCCTGGGAATGTTTACTCGTGAGTAAGTAATGTGAGGTTTGCAATCTGAAAAGGGAGGAATGCTTTGAGGGTAGCCATCACCGGCAATTGCAGCAGGGAAAGTAATGCCAATGTAAGTGGGACTGGGAAAATATAGACTTTCCCTTTCCATATGGATATCACCTTGGTATTGTTGCAATCTTTCAAAGACCATCACAACAAAGCAAATTTTCCCAATAAAGATGGGGAAAGTATAGACAGGATACAGAAGTATCATGAAGCTTGGGGGCATGTGGAAGGGGGAGACACTGTTTTCCAGTAGCACCTTCCCAGTAGAAAAAAAAGTTTGTGTTTATACCCTGCTTTTCACTGCCCAAAGGAGTCTCGGAGTGGCTTATAATAGCCTTCCCTTCCTCTCCCCACAAGAGACACCCTGTGAGGTAAGTGAGGCTGAAAAAACTCTGAGAAAATCCTCTGTGAGTTTATAATAAGACTGTGACTAGCCCAAGGTCACCCAACATGTGGAGGAGCAGAGAATCAAATCCAGATCGTACAGTAGAAGCCACTACTTTTAATCACTACACCAAGCTGTACAAATTACCATTGCCTTCAACAGATATAGCTAGAGCACAGGCATATGAAGCTGTTGCAGGAGGATGGTTTAAGTCTTTTTTTACTTGCTCACTGACCGTTAGGGGATTTTTTCCTATACATTTCAACCTTCTGGCCAATGGCTTCTCAGAGCAATCTAAGTAGGGAGATATTTTCTGCATGCAGTGGTGAATGTGTGGTTAATAATGTTTGCTGTTTGACAAGGAAAGAATGCTTTTGTCTTCTGTATTCTGTGCGTGTGCTGCACAGCCTCCCTCTCCCCCCAGTCCCAAACAGCTCTTTCCCCCAGGGGAAATGATCTCTGCAGTCTGGAGAGGAGCCTTTATTCTGTTGGTTCTCCAGGTTCCACCTGAAAGCCTGACTCGTGGCAGGGATGCTGGCCTCCAGCTGGGACCTGGAAATCCTACTTCTGGGGTTTCTCAAAGCCTGAAGAGTATTCCTGGGGTTTCTCAATGGTACAAAAGTTGAGTAAAGCTGACATAGATGCGGTAATTGAAAAATCCTCTGTATGTTCTTTGCCAACCAATGTTTTCATGTTTGATTGCAACATATGACAATTTTTTATTTACTCTAATATTGAACTAAATTGAAAGACTTGCTGAAAGGTTTTCAGTTCTTTAGGCAAATTATGCTATCAAGTAAATATTTTCATTAAAGAAAGAAAGAAATTGACAAGTTTATGAATTATTTGATATTTATTGTTATTAGCAATTAGTGCCATCCAGCATTTATCTTTGTTTCCCACCTGGAGCCTGGCATCCCTTTCCCTCCATGGGATCCAAAGCCAGGGCTTCTCTCCAGGGGGATTGATCACTGTAGCCTGTAAATGACCTGTAATTCCAGCAAATCCCCAGGTCCCAACCCCTTCCGTCCTGCAACCTCTCTGCTGCAACAGAGTTCCCCCCTCTCAGGCAAGCCCTTTCATCTCCTGGAGCCTGGAGATGAGTTATTGTTGTAGAGTTCCCCCTCCAAAACAGCCATTTCCCCTGGGGAGCTGATCTCTATAGTCCAGATGTTGGTGAATCCTAGGTCAGGAATATTCCTTGAGGTTTGGAGGTGGGGCCTCAAGAGTAGTGCCTGTAGTGTAATTATGAATATACTCAAAATACTGCTCACTGTAAACTGTAAACGAAATATTATTATTTTTTATTATTATTATTATTTAATTTGTAGACCGCCCTTCTCCAAATAGGTCTCAGGGTGGTTTACAACATAAATAGTTAAAACACAATAAAATCCCCATAAAAACCCCAATTAACATCAGCAAACGTTACATATAACATATAGCGGTGGTGGTCACAATTCTAGCATGATCAGGGCATGGAATGACTGATCTGAAGAAAAAATGAGCACTGGGAGTAGGTTGAATTTAAGTTTTGAGACTATTATTTGCAAAAATCACAAGATGTCTATCAGCCCCTCTGCCCTGAACTGTGCTGGTTAAGTTGAACAACCCTTATCAGTGCACTGAAACTTGGTCAGTGTAGCAGTGCAACATAGAGGAAAACTGGGGGAGATAAACTCAACATAAATGCATTTCTTTGTCTTATTGATTTTTTTTAGCATCATTGCATTAGAAGGGTGCATGATAGATTTGTTTCCAAAGAACAGTTACAGTATGGAATAAGTGAAGCACAACAGACTGATATCCCCAGAGAAAAAAACACCATCACTGATATAAAAAATGAGAAAAATCCATGCATTACTTTCAGTGGTGACAGTATATGATTTCTGTGAGACTGCCCCATATTAGTGGAGAATTAGCTGTAACTTTAGCCCTTCAAATATAATCATCCGGCTCTTAGATTCTATGCAGATGCAGTTCATCACTCTGCCATCTGGATCGCTCTGATAAGATAGACATTGGTATTCACCAATGCACATAAAATCTCAATTTCTTACTGTCAAGCGGACAAATCAGGTATAGAAAAGATTAAACAGTTATTAAAAATTATTTCAGTTCATTAAAACTGTACCTTTAATAGATACGTAAAGGAAGCTGACAATTACACTTGCTTATTTTATTCATTCATTTGTTTCCTTATATCTCACCTTACTCCCCAATGGATGCCAAGGTGGCTTGCATAATTCTACTCTCCTTCATTTTATCCTCACACTAAACCTGTGTGGCAGGTTAGGCGTACCCTATGTGACTAGCTCAAGGTCACCCTAGCTATATGGCAGATTTTGCTTTCAATTCTGCTTGCTTGTTGGAAGCAGAGAGTGGATTTCGTTGTTGAGCTGTTCAGCTGTTCACAAACAATTGAAGCCTGTTCATCTGATTACTTTGACTTCAGTGTTGTCAGAGCTAAACTATTATGAAAATGTATTGATTATATGGTGCACACAATGGCTAAAATTAAAAACAAGGTCTGAATATCAGACTTCACAGAACATCAACTTGAGCTTTGCATAAATTGTAGCAATTTCACACACAGAATTGATGATAGCACAACGGGTGAATGTATCCAATGGCCAAAAAGACTTTATTCATTTCAGCTATAAGGCCTTCCTTAGCACTCAATATAATATTTCCACCAAAAATGTTCAGAAATTCATGTATAAATCCAGACCAAAAGTTACTTTCTTATATGTTGTGTGGTTGCTAAAAGTTTATAGTCAGTCAGTCAGTAACCTTTTATTGGCATAAAATATGCATAAGACATATAAACATAGGGTTTAAAATTTCAACAAAATAATAAAATAGACCATGGGGTTACATAACCAAATAGATCTTAAAATGATTAAATAAACTATAAAAGATAAAATACAAGGTAGGCAGCATATTATAAAATCATCTTACTTAAAACTCTGGCAACTAAAATGGTAACCTCTGGGTCTTTGTCAGAGAACAGAAATTGCAAGGTCATAGATTTACTTACAGAAGGCTTGTTTCCCAGCAAAGCAACAAAGCTGTCATCCCGACACTGCTCATATAAGGGGCAATCTAGCAAAATGTGTGAGACAGAGTCATGGCAGCCAGAACCACACGGACAGAGTCTCGCATGCTATGGGATATGGTGGAATCTTCCCTTTGAGGGGAAAGCATTCATTCGTGCCAGGAGAAAAGCTCTTCTCAGGGGTGGGAGATCAAGAAGATGCAAATATGTAGACATAATATTTCTCTGCATAGTGATGCCAAAGAATGCTGGTGAGCAGACTTGAAGCTGGGTAGGTATGAGTTCCTGCTGCTCGTGATCTAGTAAAAGTTTATAAAGCAAGCCATGGATTTCTTCTCATGATATCACACCCACTATACAAAACATTCAATGATATAATAATCTGGTATAAAGTATCCAATGTCTCTGGTTCTGGATGCTGCATTCTGTTTTCTTCCATCAATGTGAATTCTTTGATGTTCACATTTTCTATGTTTGTAGGGTTTTTTCCCCTCAATGCAGACTGTGTTGCAGATCTTTATAATTTCTATTCTCATATTAAGCATCCTATATACTTCTCATCCTAAATCATATTCTACAAATATACCTTGTTCAGTTTTCATGTTCATTTTGCTTTATTTCTCCTTGGAAACATACACATAGGCTATGTAAAGTCTCATCAATCTGGGCTCTTGCTTCAGTGAGAGACAGTTTGCCTTTTGCTTCAATTTGTAATATAGTATTTTCATAAGTTTCAGCAAATTTATTAAAATTAACACAAATTCTGTTCTGAGATTTCCTTGCCAGTACTTCTGAGCTGTTCAGTTATATGAGATATCTGATGTAGAAGATCATGCAAATTGCCTTCCTCTGGCATTCTAATGCTAAATCAACTCTTGTAAATACAACTGGCTTTGCAGAGGAATTAACATGTTGTTAGGTGCGATGGGTCATGTCCAACCCATCGTGACCCCATGGACAATGATCCTCCAGGTCTTCCTGTCATATCATTTTGCCTTTTGGAACTGTCCATAGAATTTTCATGGTAAAAATGCTGGAGTGGTTTGCCATTCCCTTCTCCAGTGGATCACCTTTTGTCAGAGCTCTCTGCTATAACCTGTCCATCTTGGGTGGCCCTGCACGGCATAGCTCATAGCTTCACTGTGCTATGGAAACTCATTTGCCATGACAAGGCAGCGATCCTTGAAGGGGAGGAATTAACATAAAGCCTCTCTGCATTTGAATGACCCTGAAAACCTCCCTGCTAGTCAAACCTTCAATCAAGGCTTCTCTTGCCTTCTCATTATCAGAATCCTATGTCTTTTGTCTTGCCTGCTGGTCATCTCCTGGTTGGGGGGTCTCTAATGGTGCACTACAGTCTTGTTGCTAGCAGGTGACTTTTCATTCTCTCCCTCCAAATTAGGTAGTTGTGTTCTGTAAGCCTGTCCAATAGGTAATTATGCCAAATCTTGCAGGAAACTGCTATTTTCCTTCTTTTTGGCAGTCAAAATGTCTCATATTTTGCAGCCTACATATGCTAATTGCACATCTCTTCCAATGCCCCCTATAGGATGTTCTTCATAAGCTGTTAAATCATGCATATTAGTGATCTTGCATATTCCAACAAAAACAAGTCAGTGAGTCCAGGAGGTAATGTATGAAGAATTAATTGAGGAGGTAATGTATGAACAGGTTTTCTCCTGTAGAACAATGTATCACATCCATTGGGGCCTGGGGTCTGAGGCTATCATAGTGACACAAATGCCACCAGAAAGCAACATGATCATGCTGTCTTACATGGTGCATTCTCCACTTGGTTGGAACTACAGGTCCACCACTAAAGGATTAGTAGATGCAAAATGATTCAGGAAGGTAATGTTCTGAGATAAAACATAATTAGACATTCAGATGTGTTTCATTTTTTAAATAATCAGAATGAGAGTTTAGAATATCAGTGAGTAGATGCTTTGTTACTTGCCTGCATATTTTAAAACTGCTCATCTTATGCAACCAACGTGTGAATAAACATGCAGGTTTCTCTTGGTCCCTTTTGCCTTTGTGTAATGAATTGAGAGAATGACCTTTGCAAATAGTGGCTTGGAATATAAATGGGTCCCGACTTTGAAAGCTTTTCACAAAGTTAACACACACAGAGAAGAGGCAGCTAGGAAATTAACAGTTCTGCCAGATGGTTTGTACCTGCAAGCTCTGCAATAATTACAAGAACATCATCATATTTCTGGTCTTTCATCACCTTGAATATTTTTATTGCACTTGTGAAGACATCTTTAAACATTTCAGATCAAACTGGGGAACTTTCATTTGGGTGAGAAATGTCAATCAAAAAGTTGCAAATTAAAGAATTGGTTTTTGCTATTAATTATCTTTTCTATATCACACCGAACTAATTTGATGATAGTTAGATTGAGCCTCTTTCAGTCCTGCTCAAGTGAAACTTGGAAGAAGTTAAACCACCACCACCATCATAAAAGACTTATGTCTTTCAATTGAGAATTTAGCCTATAGTCCTATGCATTCAAAACCATTCCCAAACTTTCCTGAGATTTACAGTATTGTACTAATGACAGTGGATTTAGAATAATGTCACTCTACTTCAGATTACATCATTAGTTCACATTTTCTCATTTGTGCACAGTGAGAACAGGGTGGATTCAGGAACCAAGGGAATCTCTAACCCAGGATTTTCTCAATCAGGGTTTTGTGAAATCCTGGCGTTATTTGATGGTCCTGGAAGGGTTACCTGAATGAGTGGGTGTAAATTAATTTATATGTATACTAGTATCATTTTAAAATGGGCTTTGAAAGGGGCGGCAGGCAGGAGGTCGTGAGAGGGTGGCTGTGGATCCCTTTGGCCTGCGAAGCGGGCTAAAGGGCGTGGAAAGCCCCCCCCAGCTGGCGGCGCTGCCGAAGGAGGCTCCCTTTGGCCCAGCAAGCACTCTCGCCATGGCGAGAGCACTTCCTGGGTAAAGGGAGTGGGAAGCTACCCCCCGAGCAGTGGGAATAGGGCTTTGCAGCCCATAGAGAGGCTACAATCCCCCCTCCGGCTCCCTCCCAGCAGGAGCATACATGCGTGCTGCAAAGGCCTGTCGCTGCCTCTCTCCTCATGGGCAACAATGGAGGCTGCAGCCACCAGGTTTCTAGCAGGCAAGGAGGGAGGGTGGGAGCTTCAGGGGGAGGACCAATCAGGGTGGACTTGGACAGACAGGGCCCCAGACAGTCTCCCCCCAGGAGGCTGTTTCCCAAATATAAGGGAACAATATAGTGTTTAAAATTAACCAATATTTTAAATTTGTTAAACATGTATTGGGTATAGTTGACCTACCCCCCTCCCAGAATGGCCAGTGATGGGCCTGGAGGGGGTGAGAAGGGGAGGAGCCCCAGGGGGACATGTACAGAGCTGTGCTTCCCAGCTATATCCTAACAATATAACTTTATCAATTCAATTCTCACAAATCAAGAAAAGTTTGTTAAAGTTAGAGGCATTCTTTACCTATACATTTAAAATAACAGGTGAACCGGGTTTAAATACTGAGTTAGAACTAAGCAGTTATTTCTAATGGCTGCCTTTAAATTCACTGCTAATTGGATGTCTCTGGGGGCTTTGAAAATAGAGCATAGAAACTCATGTTTTGTATGCAGCTGAGAGTATCAGCAGACACAGAAGAAATTGGCTCTGATGAATTTCTCAGCTTGGATGTGAGTATGTTGTAAAATACTGTATGTTTGTTCTTTGGAACATTGTTGAAACTTTATAAAACACATATCTTTTCGCTTCCCCTGTTGAGGCATTTGAAATATCATAAGAAATAAGGCCATTGGATGAAGTTTCAGTGAAACAAGAATGCACCGGGTGCATGTGAAGCATGATGCTATAAAGAAGGAAAATCTACATTATTTACATTTTTTTGAAAACATTTATGAGAATTGAACATGAAGAGACAGTGCCTTTTGGGCTTTTTCCAAATGACTTTGCATGTATATTCTTCAAGCTTTTGATTGCACTGGGCACTTTAAAAATATTTTGGGACTTGGAGATATAATTAGAGCCTGTGAATGTGAAATGTGAGGCATCTAGTGCACTGATTTAATTTGTTTTAATTGGGTGCCAGGTAGACGGCATTTTTGTGCTTAGCATTTTTTCAATACCGTTCCACAGTATTTTGATGGAGCCTAGCCATATTCTGCATGAACATGCCACTTCTGGGGTTTCTTGAAGTCTGAAGAATGTTTCAGGGATTTCTCAATAGTAAACAAGGTTGAGAAAAGGCTACTCTAACCTATGACCACTTGATCATTTTGCACAGGTATAACTTGGTGAGACATTGTTCGAGATCAGGGCTAGGTTTGACTGCTTTGAGACTGCAGTAGCTTTTGATGTTGTCCCAGGAGAGTGATGCCTTGTTGATACAGTCAGTTTCTCACAACTGGCTCTGTCCAATAGTGAAGGCACTGTGTGTCAGGCCATGGCTAGAAGTATTTTTTTTTTAGAATTCCTCAACTAAACTTTATGAACCACAGTAGGAAATTATGTATATGTTTTAATGCATGAAAGCTAGGTGGGTATTTTTTTCTCATCACCAACAAACTGCAGTGTTGATGTGCAATAAGGCTCTGACCATGTGTCTATGGCAAATGAACCACATGTGGTGTTGTACAATCCAACAGTCGCTTTCAAGTCCACTACCCTCAGGTGGGGTCACAGAGCCCTACCTACAGGGTTAGAAGCCCCTGTGGAACTGCAGTTTTTGCTGCCCTTTAGAAGGCCCTGCTGCTAGAGCACATATGCAGAGAGCAAAGATATCCTGCCTTTTCAAAATCAGTGTGCCTCCATTTTGTTGGCATCGCTCCATAACATTTTGGTTAGTAATTTGCCAGACTGCTTGTGCCAGACATAGAATGGTCTACTAGATTTTATAGAATCTCTTGGTAAAGCTGGATGTGTGCTGGAAGAACTAGCCCCTCAATATAGCCGGTCTAAACTAGCCGGTCTAAAAAGTAAACAACAACAACAACAACAACAACAATAATATGATTGGATTTGACCTCCCTCAAATAATGGGTGGTTCATCAAGGAAGGAACTAAGTTATGCAGGACCTTAGAAGGGTCATCTGAAGCAGATCCAACCCAGCACAAGCAACGCTGCAGGATGGCTATTATATTGTCTATTCTGACACAATCAAGTAATCAAGGCTATATCCTCTAGGCAACAGCTGCCTTTGTTCCTTTTATCCTAATGATTTCTTCACACCTGCTCTTATTCAGACAGGCCAATCAGACTCTTCTCAGCTAGCTTTCATTAAAATGGAACAATCAAGCTCTTTTCACACCTCCACTTCCTCCACTCCTTTTCTGATTGGAAGAACAGCAAA
Source organism: Paroedura picta (assembly GCF_049243985.1). NCBI lineage: Eukaryota > Metazoa > Chordata > Lepidosauria > Squamata > Gekkonidae > Paroedura > Paroedura picta. The sequence goes on along the minus strand of NC_135377.1, from coordinate 42,026,032 downwards.
CTGCCACACCATCTTGCCCTCTGCTCTTCTGCCAATCAGGTTACTTCAAATTTTCCCAGACTTTCTCCCTCCTTTTTGCAAGTCTTCAAATGCTTTTCATTTCATAGAATTAAGCTCCTCTTCAAATATCTAATTGCACACTGCCAGCTCATGGTCAGCACACACATTGCCCTGCACATGATCAGCTATTACATGCCACTCTGCATAAGTGCATGCTCAGCTGTTTGCATCCTACTAGTGTGTCCCAGGGTTCTAGCATGCTGGCATGCTATTTAGTCCCTGCATCACTCCTCGTCAGATTTATTGTCTGGATCTGCTGCTGCATAATACCTTGCTAGGCAGCTTTCCAAGGACTTCTCTCCAAGACATAGCTGGTATGCCAGTCTGAAGACCAATTGAAGAAGACTGTCCATGTAATATCCACCCCCCCCCCATTCTTTCACTTCTCAGTTTACTTCTTGTTCTGTCTCATCTTATTTTCTGAGACCCATAATGCTCCATGATGGTAACTACAGAATGGGTATCAGAATTGGGTACTAGTATTGAAGAGCTGTGTGCTATTTTGCATGGAAATGTTGTATTGAAATATTGTCTGTAATGATTGCCTGTATTGAAATATTGCCTGTAACCCCAGATCTTATCAATAAACTATCACAGATTATTGCTTCACAAACTACAAACTAGACAAAATTCATAACAAATTTTAATTTGTCAGCCAGCTTTTACCCATACCTATCACAATGGGGGCTAATAGCAGCACATATCATTTTCCTTTCCTCCATTTTACCCTCACAACAATACTGTAAAGTAATTGTGAGAATGTGTAACTGGCTCAAGGTCACCCAGTGAAGGTCCCCAGAAGAGTGGTAACTTGTGTATGGGTCTCCCACGTCTTAATCTGAAACTCTAACATGTATATCACTGGGGCTTTTGTAGGAAGGCTGCTGTGGAACAGTGGCAAGCTGACAAACCTAGTTGATTCATGCAAGTCACATGAGAGCAAGTCACCAAGTGATTGCTGCTTAGACCTGACCCTGATGAGTCTACCCTCAAAGACCATAAGAGCCTTTTACTGACAGAAGTCAAGGTTTGCAGGCTGGCAATAATGTGTAATTGTCCAGTAATCAAATCTATTAAAGCTACAAATGCTGAATCAATTATTTGGTGGGATTAACCCCCAAAGTAAATTCTTTTTAAAATTTTAGATATTTCTGCAGACCTGTGCCATTTTTCAGATTTATAGAGAAATCTGTCTTGTCTGTTCATGGATCCAGACCCCAGATTTAAATATCCAGATCTGGCCATGTTGAGAATTAGATATATTTATTATAACTTTAGAATTTAGTAACATTTTAGAAGCCATAGAAAAGTATCTTCTAGTACCAATGAGGAAAGAATCTGTAACCTATTTTGTATAGCATTCTTCATTAGTTTAGACGGCTCTCTTCTTCCGAAGTGGACAAGTTGCTGGGGTCGGTCAGGGCGACCACCTGCCCCCTTGATCCCTGTCCCTCTTGGCTTCTCAAGGGGAGCGGAGAGGGGATAGGAGGCCAACTCAGGGATATTATCAACCTTTCCCTGAGTTCTGGGGAATTCTCCGAGCGGCTGAAGGAGGCAGTGGTTCGCCCTCTCCTGAAAAAATCAACGCTGGACCCGCAGGACCCTGCCAACTACCGCCCGGTGTCGCACCTAGCGTTCCTGGGCAAGGTGGTGGAAAGGGCTGCGGCGGACCAGCTCCTAGCTTTCTTGGATGAAACTTCGGCACTCGATCCATATCAGTCTGGCTTCCGCCCTGGCCACGGGGTGGAGACGGTGTTGGTCGCTTTGCTGGATGATCTCCGTCGCCAGCTGGATAGAGGCGGGTCAGCCGTGCTGGTCCTTCTGGATCTGTCGGCTGCTTTCGACACAGTGGACCATGAGATATTGGGCCACCGCCTCGCCGGTACGGGGATACGGGGTACAGCCTTGCGCTGGATACGCTCCTTCCTCCAGAACCGGACCCAGAGGGTTGCAGTGGGGGATGAGCTCTCGCGCCCTTATGGACTCCCTTGTGGGGTCCCACAGGGCGCGGTTCTCTCCCCCACACTATTTAACATCTTCATGCGCCCTCTGGCCCAGCTGGTACGGAGTTTTGGGTTGGGCTGCCATCAGTACGCTGATGACACCCAGATCTATCTCCTCATGGACGGCCACCCAGACTCCCCCCCGGAACCATTCGCCAGATGTTTGGAAGCAGTGACAGAATGGTTTGAGCAGAGTCGCCTGAAACTCAACCCCTCCAAGACGGAGGTCCTGTGGCTGGGAAGTAGGGGGCGGGAACAGGAAGCGCATTTACCCACCCTGGCAGGGGCGCATCTTACCATCGCGTCCCAGGCCAGAAACTTGGGTGTGACCATTGATGCCTCCCTGACTATGGAGGCGCAGGTCAGGAAAGTAGCCGGCCAGGCATTTTTCCATCTTCGCCATGCCCGGCTACTAGCGCCCTACCTGTCCCCCGAACACCTGGCCACTGTGATCCATGCAACGGTCACCTCCAGATTAGATTTCTGTAACTCGCTCTACGCGGGCCTATCCCTGTCTCTGATCCGGAAACTCCAGCTGGTACAAAATGCAGCCGCTAGGGTCCTCACCGGCACACCTTGGAGGGCCCACATCCAGCCTGTGCTGAGGCAGCTGCACTGGTTACCAATTGCTGTCCGGATCCGGTTCAAGGTTCTGGTTCTAACCTTTAAGGCTTTACGCGGGCTGGGACCCACATACCTGAGGGACCGCCTAGTGCCCTATGCCCCCCGCAGGGCTCTGCGCTCTGCGAGTGAGAATCTTCTGGTCGTTCCCGGCCCTAGGGAAGCACGCCTAGCCTCGACCAGGGCCAGGGCCTTTTCGGTCCTGGCCCCCACCTGGTGGAATGAGCTCCCGGGTGAGCTGCGGGCCCTGCGGGACCCTTTAACATTCCGCAGGGCCTGCAAGACGGAGCTCTTCCGCCAGGTCTATGGTTGAGGCTGGGGCTGCCGGGGTACATCGACTGCTCTCCCCCGGGCTTCTTGAACATCGTTGACCTCCTTCTCCTCCACCCCCCCCTTTTTAGGAATGGGGGTAGGAAGGGGATCTTATTATTGTGCTGCCATGTTGTGACATTTTAAAGTCTTTTAATGGGAGTTTTAATGGGTTTTTTAAGATATTGTAACCCGCCGCGAGCCATTTGGGAGTGGCGGGAAATAAATCAAAATAATAATAATAATAATAATAATAGTTTCTTTTCTGCTGAAAATATTCATTATCACAGGCCTTTTAGTGGAGTAAATTATTATTACTAATCTAATTGAATTTTGTATTCCTAAATATCTGTAAAACGAAAAAACTTTACATTTGCAATTTTTTATGATTCAACTTGTAATGATGGTTAGGATCTTTAACCTAACATTTTGCCACCAGGATTGATTTTTTGTGAACAGGTAAAACTGAAAGACAAAAGTAAACTTTAAAGTAGTACCACATCTCTGATTCATCGTTGGGTCTTTTTGGAAAATTTTATGTTATCAAGGACATAATTATGTATTTTTAAAAGTGCTAAAAGATAAATTAAAGATTCTGTCAGAAAATTACATAGAATCATAGAATAGAATAATAGAGTTGGAAGGTACTTCCTGGGTCATCTAGTCCAACCCCCTGCACTATGCAGGACACTCACAACCCTATTGATGATCCACTGTAACCAGCCACCCCCTTGAACCTTCACAGAATCAGCATATCTGTCAGATGGCTATCCAGCATCTGTTTAGAAATTTCCAAAGATGGAGAACCCACCACCTCCTAAGAATGCCTGTCAGAACTTTTTCCAGATGTTTAGACGGAATTTCTCTTGAATTAATTTCATCTCATTTGTTCTGGTCCATCCCTCTGCGGCAAGAGAGAACCTGCTCCATCCTCTATATGGCAGCATTTTAAATACTTGAAGATGGAAATCAGATCCTCTCTCAGTCGTCTCCTCTCCAAGCTAAACAGACCAAGCTTCCCCAACCTTTCCTCATACATCTTGGTCTCTAAACCCCTCACCTTCTTTGTTGCCCTCCTCTGGACATGTTCCAGTTTGTCTACATCCCTCTTCAACTGGGGTGCCCAAAACTGAACACAGTTCTCCAAGTGAGACTGAACCAGAGCAGAGTAAAGTGGTACCATCACCTCCCATCATCTGGACACGATACTCCATTTGATATAGTCCAAAATCCCAATTGCCTTTTTAATCACCGAGTCATGCTGCTGCTAGTATCAAATGATACCCTCTAAAGATGCTTCAATTCCACTGCATGTTTGACTTGGTACTATAGTAATTCTTTCCAAGTAGTATTAATGTAAATCATTTTGTTTATCTAGCAACTGCATCAGTTCACTCCTCATTAGGTCATCAAAAACTGGTTCCAGGTAGTCAGCAACTTAAAGACAGTTTTATAGAAACAGTAAATTGAACCAGATGGATTTTAAGTATATCAAGAAAATGTTAGCCAATTTATTTCAAGTGATCATAAAAATGGTGAATGTCCTTCTTGCTGACCTACAGTAATACATTCCTGTTCGCAGAAATACAATGTATAGGAATGTCATACTGATCATTAATTTCTCCCCAAATGAAGTGAATTTGAAAAATATTTAGAATAATTTGACATTAGAACAACAGAGAATAATTAAAATGAAGTCAACATGGGAAATTCAACTGTGCCTATTTGGTGGCCTAGGATACCAGACTATTAATCCCTGCTCAATAGAGGGTGTCATATATTTTATTTTGTGGTGCATCAGTTGTGCAAGACTGTGCCAAAATGTTGTGAATTGCACAGTCTATGCCCTACTGAAGTTTTGCTTTTAGTTTGAATGGAAAGTTATTTGAAATAAGTTCATTGTAAATAAAATGTTGTTGTATTTTTCCAATCATTCAGTACAAGATTAGAACAATGTATAATGGGTCTGGGAAGACAAAACAATGAATGTAGAGTCATAAGGGGTAGCCATGTTGGTATGAAGCAAGAGAGCAAAATTTGAATCTCCTTTGAGGTCTCCCACTGAGTGTCCTGGAAGGTTGAAATGTTCTCCTACCGGTTTCTCAGTTTTGGACCTCCTGAGATTAGATTTGTGTCCATTTATCTTTGGTGTAGACTAAAATATAGACTTGCCTAAAATGGCAATGAACTTCTTTGTGTAGGATTCTGTGCGATCTCTACTGGCACGTTCTATAAAAATGTGGTATTGTAGGCATGAATTCAATATCCAGGATGGGGAGGGAACACAGTGGAGTGTATTATTCTGATGATATGAAGGACAGTGGAGTGTATTATTCTGATGATATGAAGGATATGAAGGTGTTGTGACACTTCAAAGATGAATGGACTGGAGCCATCGCTCAGTGCTAGAGCATCTGCTTTGTATGCAGAAAGTCCCGACAGCTCCAGTTAAAATGATCTGGTAATAGGAGAGTCGCTGTCAGTCTGAGCAGACAGTGTTGACTTTGGTGGACTAATGGTCTGACTCTGTAGAAGACAGTTTGATGTGTTCATGAATGAAGTAATTAATGAATGGTATAGTTTTCATAAGCCAGGGATCACTTTGCCAGATATCTGAAGTGTTACACTGGGTAAGCATCTATACATGTGCACATGTAAAGCTATAACACCAGAAGGTTTTGCAGGTGGGAATTGTGGCAAAAAGAATCCAGAAGGTCCAGTTTCCTAGGACATAGTTGTATAACATGGTATTTAGAGGGATCAGCAATCCCACCACTACTGTTCATTGCTGTTGGGTATAGCAGTAGGAAAAATTGTGGTATAAAGAATCCTTCCAAATTCTGTGGTTTTGAAATAAAGGCCAGAAACGAGGGGCTGCTTACAACCTGGTCCCTTACCACGCAATTCTGGACATCCAATAATGTCCCTTGTTGTTCCTACTCAATTAAATCAGAGTCTAGTAGCTGCTTTAAGACCAACAAAGATTTATTCAAGGCGTGAGCTTTCATGTGCAAGCATTCTTCCTTGCTTGCACTCGAAAGCTCACACCTTGAATAAATCTTTGTCGGTCTTAAAGGTGCTACTGGACTCTGATTTTATTGTGCTACTTCAGACCAACACGGCTACCCATTTGAATCTATCCTACTCAGTTGTTACCACTGTTTTAACTGTTATATTGTTCACTGTTATATATCTGTTATATGCTATATTATGTTATATTGTTATGTTATAATATATAACTGTTATATCATTATATAGTACAGTATATAACTGTTATACAGTATACAGTATATCTGTTATATCGTTATATGTTATAATGTACCTTCACAGTAGGGGGTGGTATATAAATTTAATGAATAAATAGTTTAGAGGAATTGCTAGAGCATCACAACAACATGTAATATCACTTCAGGTTGTACAACCAAAGTGATGTCTGGTATCAAATGAAAGAGTACTATCCCCTTCCCCAAAGTTCCCAGTAGCTGGCAACTTTATTTAAATTGCAGAGTAGAGGAGAAAACAAAACCCAGTCAAAAGTGTAAACAAGCTGTTCCGTTTTGGATATTGACCACTTGTAATGGTTCATGAATAAGCAAAGTAGAATGAATCTGAATAGTGTACTTGAAAATAAGGACAGAGGTCAAAACAACTTCAGTGCATTTTCAGGATCTATAATTGTCCCCTATATATCTGTATTTCAGTAACAGAATTATCAAGATAACATAGAAGAGGCAACATGATTTTAAATAATTTCATTTTCATCTTCAATTTTTCTGACAGAAGGAGGAGGTGAGTGATTTTTGCCTGTAATGCAAACTGGAGCTGATAACTTTGAAATAAAGCTTGAAGTTTATCGAAAGGGATATGGGACAAAGACAAATAAAATGGTAGCTAGATTCAATTGTTCATATGGAGGGGCATTCGGGTACAACAGGTGTAATGAAGATTTGTATATTTAAGGAGTATATTCTGCAATAGAGCCATTTGTCCTACCAAGTGAGCCGGTTGCTTGTAGCTTTAGGGGGTAAAAAATCACTTTCTGCGCCATGCATATGCAAAATGTATAGGATAAGGGAGTTCAGAGAGAAGACTGAGCCTGGTCTTCATGAAATATTACAATTTACTGCCATAACACATAGTTTATATGTGATACCCATTTTACTGAGTATTTACACAGGCCTAAGCATTGGAGGACATAGGCATTCATTCATGGAAGCTCATGCTACTGGACATGTATGCAATTTTACTATAGCAGAGTAACATGAGCACCCCTCTGGCATTAATTATTTGTATCTCAACAATTTATGAAACTCTGACATTTCCCACGGAAAAAGCAATTTTGTCTGTACCAAATAAGTCACATCTGCTAGTTCAGCAGGAAAAGGTATGTCGGGAGAGCCATGACTGGACCACTACTTGCATCCAGGAGACATTTTAACTTGAAATGTCAGATTTGTGGCAGTTTTGTGTATGTACATTATATCATCAATCTATTGAAAGAAAGAAAAATAGCTCTTTCAACATAGCTCATTCACTCTTTTGAGACATTTGGGGAGATACAATGCAATTTGCTTTTTTCACCTGTGGAGTCCTTTGAAAGTAATACAGCAAAATGCATTCCAGAGAGTGGCAAAATAAAAGCAAGTGATTTGTAGAGGTGAGCAGAGTGTCTTTGACATAGTCCATGAAGGAGAGACGGAATGAATAGGGAAAAAAGGAAAATTGGGTAGAGATTTAAAAGCATTGTCAGTAATTCTATAGACTAAAGTGACTATTCATTGTGAGGAAGTTCTACTAAGTATAGTAATGACAGAAATGATAAGCTGAAATGAATAAAAAGGAAGGTTAAAAAGGGTGAGATATGAAAGAAGTAATGGCATGGGAGGAGGAAATCGAGAGTGATGGCTATGCAAGTGAAAGCCATGGGCCACAATTGCCAAGATTCCGAAAGGAAATGAATGAGAGTCTCTGATGGAGTTTCATATTCCAAATTAATGCTAAATTGGTAGGGTGGCAAAAGGCAACCTGTAAATCTACCTGAATGTGGAAAAAGGATAAGGCAGGAGTTGAAAGGACTGGACTTATTTGCAGTAGCACACATTAAATCTCTTTTAACTACAGACTTGAGAATCCTGCAATTCAAAGCGCTCTTGAAGTAGCTCAGAAACACGCTGCCAAATTGGACAATGGCATCACACACGAGGGTACACAAGTGTTCATTATGGTGACACAACTCTGTGTTGACATTCCTGCAAACTTGTATACAATGCACCTTTAGTGGTCAAAGCACACTGTATTAATCTCTGTGTTAGTAAGGGAAAGATGATCTCAGAGCTAAATACATTAAACCTCATATAGACATCAATGATATGTACTTCTGTATATAACACACTAGCATACATTTAATATGACAAATTCAGTTGGTTCATTGTGACAAGCAGAAGCTCGGCTGGCGGTGGAGGGAGCAACACTGGCTACAGACTCTCCTTTGTTTTATAGAATTTCCCCCTTTGGAGCTGTGTGAACTGCTTTGGAAGTTTTTAAGAACTTTTCAACCTGCCAACATTACAGCTCCTGGTAGGACTTTATCTTTGTTTGTCTTAATTTATCAAGAGTAGCCTCAATGCCCACAGACTTGAGCTGAGTTGAAGAACGCTAAGGACCTTGTTCTCTTCAAGCCAGGAAAAGTTATTTTGGAGGGCAGTAGTATTATAAATACACCTGGCTCAACTTTTATTAGAATTTTATTTTTTACTGGAGAACTGTATTGAAAGAAAGTAGTAAATCCTCTAGTTAGCTAATGGCAGTCGGCTGTCTGAATTCTGAGGAGGGGCTGTGATGGACAGCTGGAGAATTTGATGTTTGTTGGATTGCAGGTTGGGAAAACACTGTTTTGTGTTTATTTCATATTCTTTGCCTGGAAAAATCTGTTTTAGACGCTTGTGTTTGTGCTTGTGCTTTTAATGATGGGCATTAACAAAAGGCCACAAGAAGAATCATGCTCACCTCCAGGAGCCAAGCAGTTAAAAATAGATTATTATTTTGCCACAAACAATGTATTATGCACTCTGCCAGCTGCCAATAAATTCTCTCCTGTGATCAACCCTACAACTGATAATTGTTGTGAAGAAGAGAAGGATGATTTAGCTAATTCATTGCAAGGAGAATCTCTCAGAGACCCAGATAACACAGCAAGTGACCCTCTACGTCTCACTGCTAAAACAGTGAAGTTTATTTTTGAAAGGCTAAATGAAACTGATGCTAAAATTGACCATCTTTCACAGCTTATCTCATGTCATATAAAGAGGGAAGCTACTCACTCTATTTTTAACGAAACTGTACCAGCAGATAATATGCCAAAAAAACAAGATGGCAAGACCCTAAAATACCAGCTAAAATTACAGCCTTGCAAAATCTGTGTGACTATCTGCAGATACAGAGCCTCTTGTGGCGCAGAGTGGTAAGGCAGTCGCCTGAAAGCTTTGCCCATGAGGTTGGGAGTTCAATCCCAGCAGCCGGCTCAAGGTTGACTCAGCCTTCCATCCTTCCGAGGTCGGTAAAATGAGTACCCAGCTTGCTGGGGGGTAAACGGTAATGACTGGGGAAGGCACTGGCAAACCACCCCGTATTGAGTCTGCCATGAAAACACTAGAGGGTGTCACCCCAAGGGTCAGACATGACTCGGTGCTTGCACAGGGGATACCTTTACCTTTTATCTGCAGATACAAAGGCCAAATGCCTCTTTGGAAAACCAAGCACCAGGTATTTCAACACCTAAAAGATCTCCTTGGCAAGTCTATATCGCCTATTGATTTGATTTCAGTTGAGCCTCTCAACAACTTAAATCAGGTACAAAGAACCATGCTTGTGTTCGCAACTCCTAAGGTTCCTACAGCTTTTTTGCACCAGAAGCCCTTTTTGCGTACAAAAGGAATATTTCCAGTCCGAGTATTCGATAACCTAATATTAACTTCATTGATATCAAAGTCTCCGCTACTTAAATCCTCAACGATAGATTAAAAAAACATTTTGAAGATCAGAAGGATACTGTTCATGTAGATTTGATAAACTGGACTGACTCTATTGATTCCATTAATAAGAAATGTGAACATTTTATTCCCAATTATTCCATAGAAGAGAACTTAATCAACTCCTTCTTAGCCCTCCCACCTGCTGAACAAACTGAGATCATTGATATACTGGATCACCTAAGACAAAAACTTCTGAGTACAAAAAATGAGTTGTCTCCACAGGCGCCAGTAGTAATGTCGACAAATGAAAGAGTAGATTTTTATCCATCAGATTCAGTTCCTCCACTTCCTCTTCCTCCCAAAATAGCTGCTGGAAATATTGGGTAACCCAAAAGTATATCACTTAATTGTTCATAGACCAAGATGGAGACAGAGATTGTTATAAACAAGCAGACTAACCTTGACTTCATATGTGCCTACACTATTGTACTGAAAACCATATTGTATTGGAAGGCTGTATTCTATAATGCAAGCAACTGGTTTCAAGAGTTGCTCTAACCTGATGAATGATTTTTCCTCCTTTCTTTTCCTTGATAATTGCATTGTGTTTAAATTATCTAGAAAAATAAAAGAGTAAGTTCCTATGTTGTTGTTGTTTTAAAAAAAATACCCTTGCATCTAATGTTTTCTTCATTCCAATTACGGCTTTTGAAAATACATGTTCTAAAATATCTTTGATGATTAAAAAAGTTTTAATTTTAAACACTCAGGCAAATTACATTAGCAGATGGATTACCATTTCTTTGAGAAATAATCTGTGAGATATTTTCTTTCTTACTGAGGTTTGCCACTTCCTAATTCCAGCATCTGCATTTTAAACTTTTCTGCATTTTTCTTTTATCACCTTCCACCTGTATTTCCTCCCAGGATTTTGCAAGTCCTGAGTCTTCACACTTCTTTATTCTTCTTTATTCAACTGGTCTAATATGTTGGTATGGTGACTTCGTTTACTTTAGAAAGCATTTTAGGATGTAGATATGGTTCTGGTTGCCCTCATGGATGATATCCAGGAGCAGTTGGAAGTAGGTGAGTCACACTGTTTTTCTATTAGCTCTGACAGCAGCATTCAACACACTTTAACATATTTATGCACCCCTTCACCCAGCTGGTTGGGGATTTGGCCTGGGTTGCCATCAGTATGCTGATAACACCCATTTCTTTCCTTTATCTTCCTCAGAGCCAAAAGTCTTTCTACATATTTGAATGTGACTTTTTCCTTATTGTAAGAAAGAAAATGTACATTGCTGTAAGAGAGAAAATGTTGAAAGCAAAAAAGGCTATTCCTGGCATCAAACCAATTATGCAAAGTAGAACCCATCTTATGTTGCTTCATTTAAAAATACGAAAGGCCAAGGTAGTGTCTAAAAAAAATCATGGCACAGCTTCAAGCACAAAATGTTGCTATGAATTTTTCCCATTAAGGAGTGCATTCTGTAGCCACATCTGAACAATAAGATCTGACATTCTATATGGTATAATGAGTCCTGAGTCTCACCATCAGAAATGGATAATCAGGCATGAAGTAACGTGATCACAGTACATGGCTGCTGCGTATGTCTTTGATGAAAAACATATGCTATATTTGATGGAAATGTTTCCTAAGAGGCAGAGCAAAAGATATAAAGATTATTTCACAGTGCAGTACATCTTCTATAAATGTGTGCAAACAGATGGTTCAGGGGATCCCACATTCCCTCAAACATCCCTTGTCACCTGTGCTGTAATAGTAATTGAAGTCTGGAAAAGCAGAACTTGAGACTAGTTTTCCTTTGCAAGCGCAGTTCTGGGTTCCTTGACATAATTTATTTGATTGCAAGTTATAACCCCATTGCTTAATGCTTGGGGTAAGTAGTAGCATTTTTAACCAAAAGGAAGAAATAACATTTTGGAGGAAATTATACAGAAATACAATATCTGAGAAAGTGTGCATGCACATGAAAGCTTATACCTGTGTTGTCTTAAAGGTGCCACTGGACTCAAACTTCTGCTGCTTCAAACGAACACTGATACCCACTTAAAGAAATAGTATAAATGTAACGTAAGATCCCTTCCACTATGGTTTATTCCTATAATTTCAAAAAAGATGATCACATGAGTAACAACTATGAGTAATTACTAGCTTGGAGCAGGGACAGAATATACAAAAGGTATGAAAGTATCCCTGGGACTCTTGAATGTAGTGTACAGGGCAAATCAAGAGCCTGCTACCACAGCATAGACCAATGAGTTATCTAACAGAAGAAATTCTGAAATCTACATATGCATTTTCATGGTACATCTATTCAAACGCTGACTCAGAGCCAGCTTGGTGTACTGGTTAACTATGGTAGCTTCTAATCTGGGCGTAAACTGCACGGAGCTTTTATTCCAATCCCAGGTCAATTCAGTCCCTGCCCTCTACACAGAATGCGATTTCCGTTTTGATTTTGGCCGATTTAAATTTTCCTTCTGCAGCAAGAAGGATTGATCCGGAGTGACCCTACCTTTATTGTGCGATATTAGAGTGCTTTTAACCCTCAATATTTAAAAGCTGTTCTGAATCTGGGCTCTCCTCCATTGTAGAGGACCCATGATTGGCCACAGGTGGTCATGTGACAAACTTGCCTTAAAGGAGAAGCCCCTAATTTCTCTCAACTTCTGTCTGTCTGGGATTTTTTTTTGTGCCTTCTTCGATCCTCCCCCCCCCCCTTCAAAAAAAGAAAGGTTTTTTCCTTCCTCCTCTGACTTCTTTGATCTTCTCCCCCCTTCAAGAAAACAAAGAAAGAGTCTCCATTTGCCTCCCCCCCCCTTCTGAGCCTCCCTAACCATGTGCAGAAGACTTTCCTGTTTCAATGGGGGGGGGGAGAGGGAGACTCGAGTTCAAATCGATCTGAATTCAACAGGATTGACAATGGAATAAACAAAGTAAGTGCAGACTCTGCCCTGGAGAGCCAGGTTTGATTCTCCGGTCCTCCACATGAAGCCAATTGGGTGACCTTGGGCTAGACACAGCCCTGTTAGAGCTGTTTTCACAGAGCAGTAATATCAGGGCTCTCTCAGCCTCACCTACCACTTAGGTTGTCTGTTGTGGGGAGAAGAAGAAAAGGTAAGCCATTTTGTGATTCCTTTGAGTAGTTAAAAGCAGGGTATAAAAACTAACTCTTCTTCTAGCACATCCTGTTAACCTTAGAAGAGCATCTAATCCAAACGAAATTTCTTCCAGCTTTTGCATCCAAATGGAATAGACCATGTTGTTTTTCTGGTGATGCCACAATGACTTCAGTTGTGTTCTACCTGCAGTTTCCATTCCTCCCTGCTGTCTATAGCTTTCCAATTCCTGAAAACACCAAATGTATAAATTTTGGACCTTTTACTATATTTTATTACATTTTCTGGAGAACTGATTTTAAATGATACATTTTGTTGTAAACTGCTCTGAGCCCACTTATGGGGAGGAAGTGGTAAAGAAATGAAATTATAAATAAAATAAATAATAAAGAGGCAGAGACCAGACAGCAGATGCCTAATGGGAATACCATTAAATCAGAACACTTAGCCAACAGTCATGATTAAAAGCATCACCCCTGGTATTTCTGTGCAAAGTGCTTTTCCCAATTGCACTCATAGTCATCACCTTGAAGAGGGCATCTTCCTATATATCAATAACTATGCTCCTTGCCAGAGGTGTTCTGACTATTGGATGATAGCCAGATTGAAGGATCATGCAAATCACTTCCTTGAATCCTCAGGATAGTGATAGAATAAAGGCAGGAACGAACCCAATTATTTATGAATCTTTAGGTCTGGCTTTAAAATCTAGAGAGAGAGAGAGAGAGACAGACACAACTGAGAGGAGGAAATAATCGCCCCTATGCTCAGCTTTCCCTCATATCCCAATCTGAAAGTGAGAATTTTAAAGTGCTTTTGCCGACAGCCAGGGATTAGTTTAGGCAATGCTTTAGGGGTGAAATGTGGGTATGTGGTTAAGAGGAAATGCAATGCATGCCAATGAACTTGCAGGAAATCCATGATATTGGCTGATACTGAAGAAAAAGAAGAGCTGTTTGTTTTTATATTCCATTTTTCACTATTTGAAGAAGTCCCAAAACAGTTTATAGTGTTTTTGCAAAATACTCTAGTACACTTTCTTTCAGTATTCTGTCTTTTGTTTTCCAAAATTCTGGTACACTCTTCTCAGTACCCAAACCACTTATCTTGAAACACCAGTACTCATCTTGAGCTTTTAACTGACTCTTGAGGTCTCTAAAGGCAGTTTCTGACCATGCCAGTCCATGGATCTCTGCATTCTTCAGAGCTAACTCCCTGTCAGGCTAGGTAGGGAATGTTCTTCTTCCACTAGAACTATCCACTGTCTTTAATCTGAATGGAATTCTTTGTCTACTTCCCAAACTTCCTTTACAACTTTCCCCCAGTTCTCCTGCTTGTATTAAACTGCTCTCAGTCAGGACTGAATTCTGAAACTGTCAGTACTCAATTCTTCTCAGTTAGAAATGAAACCTTAGTTCAATCAAGGCAAAAATCTGACTGACTCTTTCCTCAGTGTACAACACCCTGAAGACTTTTTACGCTCAGCTGATGTTAGCCGATTGGATTGCTTGGAGCAGCCTGTCACTCAAGGCTCTCTGTTTCTGTGAATTACAATCCTTACAGTGATTACAGTGATTCTGTGAATCATAGTCCTTTACTTTGTATGTGCTGCACTTCTGGTTTTTTAAAAAGTTTAGTCTGTCACTTGGTTCTAAAAGGGAACAGAAATAAAATTTAAGAATATCTTGCAATTTTCACTGAATAGACAAAAATACCCAGCCAGAATAGAATCCCAGGGACAAAGCTGTCTTGGTAAGGGTATACTACAATATTACATGGGCAATTCTGGAATGTCTCCTTTCCTTCCTTTAGGCAATGATTTGAATAGGAACGTTTTCAGGTTGGTTGTTTTACATTTTTTTCTCACCTCAGTACTAAGCAGTCCAGCAGATGAGTGAGGCTTCAGAATTGCAGTTTCAGCTGACAAGAGACTAATGGTCAGAAGGGCTACAATTTGTTTTGTCTCCTTAAAGCATGGATATTAAGACCCAAGGATGACGTATTTAAAGTCTCCAGAGTAGATAAACATGGCTTCCTTTGGCCCTTGTCTTATCTGCTTTTCCTGAAAGTGATTGAAAGCAGAGCCATCCCTAGAGTCAAGAGCCCCTTTATCTTGTCAAACTGACTTCAGAAAACAGGAGCCAACAAAGATCATAATTTAATCAGAAATCATTGCAAGTGAGTTAATCAAAATGCGGATGCCAGTGAGCCATGCTGCGAATATTTATAGTGATATATTTCAATTTGTGGTTGAATAGAGGAGAGAAAACTACAGGGGATGCCTCTCTTGCCTATTTTTGCTGCCATAACTTGACAGAAAGTGAGTGAAAGGACTCTTTTTCTGAGTGATCCATCTTACAATGGAGGACCAACAAATTTTAGGACGAGGCTGCTATAATCAGTTTAGGCATTGATTTTAATTGGTGCTTTTAGCAGACTTGAAAACTGTCAGATGCTAAATAACCATTTGCTAAGGGAAAAAGCTGCATGTTAGATGGGAGGTCTATGATTATTTAACAACTCTGTAGAACAATTTGCATTGGGACCATGGCATCATGGAAATAATAAATAAATGTATTTTTCTATTCCACCCTTCCTGTAAGGCTCAGGACGGGTACCATTAAGGGATAGACTAGAATGATTTTTAAATAACATTTTACTTAAAAACAATTCAAAGTCTAATTCATCTTTCAACTAATTAAATATTAAATGTTAAGGAGCGTATTCTTATTTTGGTGGAGTACTTGCCTTTTTGTTCTAGTGACTTCTCTTCCAGGGATGTTTTCCAGGAAGGGCAGCCAATTAGCTGTTACAGGCCTGGCAGAATAGCTCTTCTTTGCAGGCTCTGCGGAACTGTTAAAGTCCCACAGGACCATAATCTCGGTTGGCAGAACATTCCCCAGGCTGGGGCCAGGGCCTGATGAAAACCAATTTCACGTATTTGGGGCCAGGGACCCTGAACAGATATTGATCCATTGACAGTAGTGCTCATTGGAGAGTATAATGGTGGTCCCATAGATATGCTGGTCCCAGACAGTTTAGAGTTTTGAATGGCTCTGCAACTCTACCCCTACATCATTTGCCTTAACATCCTCCATCTGAGCTGCTAATCAGTCTGCCAACTCCAACTTGGGAAATTTCTGGCCACTGGGGGTAGACAGGCCAAAGTCTGACTTCCGAAGCTGGTATTTCCTCCAGGGGGACTGATCATTGTAGGCTGCAATTTTGGACCTCTAGGGCCCGGCCCGATATTGGTAATCCTAGCTGCTTGTCAAAGGAGAAAAAAACTGTTTGTAGTACATCTGACTTTTCCTTACAGCAGTGATTTTAGAATCACTGTGGTAAAATGAATCACTATGGGTAAAATGGCAATAGGAGGGAAGGCTAAGCCCTGAAATTGCTTCAATGGTGAAAACATGTAGTCATATCTTTTCCCTAACATTGATAGCAACTCTGTAGAAATGTATTAGACTGGGAAGAAATATAAGAAAAAAATGTGTGTCATGTCTGTGGCCCAATTCAAGGCCACTCTTTCTTACAACTGAAGTAAAAAAAATGATGATAATGGATCTCACGTAGCACATTTAGTCTGAGCCTCAGAATTATCTTAATTAACAATTGGAATTTGTTTTCAAGAAACTTTTGTTCATGCACATTCTGTTCACTTCCATATCGAAGCACTTACTTTGGTCCTCCATTTAAATTTGCCGTTTACAGTTAAACAAGTAATATCACAGTCAGATAAAGAACAAAGAGGAACAGAAGTTCATTTTTTTAAAGACAATTCATCATAAAAAGCAGAAGCCAAATGTGGATAAAGGAGATGTAAGAGGGAAAGGAATTAGAGAGGTGCAGCAAGGGAAAAAATGTATTCAAATGAAATTGATTCAGGTGTACCCAAATCACTCCACAACCCAAGAAATAGCTAATCTGCTGAGATAAGCCTCCCTCCACAGATTAGCTGTTTGTTGGGTTCTGCACTGCAAGAGGGGAAACATGCTGAGGGCAGGGGGAAGGCACTTAAATGGATATAAAGGTAAAGGTAAAGGTATCCCCTGTGCAAGCACCGAGTCATGTCTGACCCTTGGGGTGACGCCCTCCAGCGTTTTCATGGCAGACTCAATACGGGGTGGTTTGCCAGTGCCTTCCCCAGTCATTACCGTTTACCCCCCAGCAGCAAGCTGGGTACTCATTCTACAGACCTCGGAAGGATGGAAGGCTGAGTCAACCTTGAGCCGGCTACTGGGATCGAACTCCCAGCCTCATGGGCAAAGCTTTCAGACGGTAAATGGATATAGGTCTGTTTAAATGTCTACTGCCCCAGCACAGACCCCAACAATCAGCTGAGCTGTTTGTCAAATTTTGCACTGGTGGGGGAGGCAGGCTGGGGGGGAGGTATTTGAACCTGGGTCTGATCTGAGAATCAATTATTTGCAAGAAACTTTAAATGTTTCCCTAGCAGATTCCTTTGACACTGCAGAGAACACACTCTCTGTAGCTTTAAAGGGGTCTGTTGGAGAGACATTTAGGGACCCTGCCAAACAGCTGATCCTCAGGATCAACGGTTTGCTGGTGTCTTTGTCAATCAGTTGAATCATGAATCTGCTGAATCAAGCCTGAATCAATTCAGGGTTCTCTGATACAGTTCATTTAAACTAATGGGATGTTTGATTCTGCTCAGAGTTGCCTAAAAAATACCCAAGTCAGCATTGAGTGTTTTCGGGGTTATCCAAGCTGAATCACACATGCCTAAAAGAAATATATGAACAGGTGAAAGAGTTCCTTTTTTAAAATTGAAAGCTGGTGCACTGTATCAACAGCTGCATCAGCAAAAGAGAAGACACAGAAGCCCCTGTGGAAACTACACAATGCTCCCTATATTTTATAAACTCTGGAACAGCAACTAGTGCATGAAACTGAATACAAGAACCGTTAAGATACAAGAATCCCACAGGTATCGGGGTGTGTATGTGTGTGTATGTTTTAGTGCATACATGCTGGAAGAATTATAACCAGATAAGACCTGATTGAAACATGACACCTGTGAGTCTTACCTATGCAATTTTGCATGCATTTAGCATCTAATTTACATTAGGCTATTATCTTCTATAAATATAATACTGTACTCACATAGCTGTTGTGCATGCACAGCACGAGAGTTTAAAGGAAACACTATACAAATGCAAGATTGCATGGATGAATTATTTCATCACATTTAAATCAAGTGGGGGACAACATTTTTAAAGAAATTAAACAATATATGAAAGGATCCATAGAAACATAACAAATCAGTTGTTTCATCTAACAGTAGAGACAATAGTATCAAGGAAACAAGACTCTATTACTCTTCCAGGTTAAATGTTTGCTGAAAAAGCAATGTCTTTATAACATGTCTAAACAGAAGCTGTAGAATATGATATCTCAAGTGGTAACATATTGCATAAATGTGATATGGCAAAAGAGAACACCATATTCACCCTTGAAGACAATTTCTGGAGGTGGGTTTTACAACAAAATGTTAATACAGAAGACAAATACATAGGAGACAGAACTTCTTCAGGTATTCCAGATCCAGAGCCTAGAGGGCTTTAAAGTTAAAAATATGCCCTTGATTTTAGTCTGGAAACAATTTGGTAATAACAAGTCATGTTCCTCAAGTATTGGTACAACATGCTTGCACATAACAGGCAGCACAAGTTCAGCTGTCAATTTCTTAACTAGAAATGATTTTGACTTTCCCATCCCTGCTATTTCCATCCCAACATCTATCACTAAAATCCCAAAGACTATAGGGTAGCCAGTGTAACCCCCATCTTCAATAAAAGATGGAGGTTACATCTGGAGAGTTGTAGAAGAGAACTGGAGAATTACAGGTTGGTCAGTCTAATGTCAATACATAGTAAATAGGTGAAATTCATTATTAAAAATAAAATTAATAGGCATATGATTATAGTTATTATAAATGGGTAGCTTTCTGAGTAGAAGGTAATAAGCAGTGGAGTACCACAGGATTCAATATTGGCTCAGTATTTTAAAACTTGTTCAATTATTATTTGGATTTGAAAGTAAGCAGTGGAGTGGCTAAGTTGTTCAGGGCTGATAGAACCAGGAAGGACTGTGAGACACTCCAACAGATGTTGAGGCTGGACGAGTGGGACTCAACATGGCAAATGAGATTCAACATGGGCAAAGTGCAAAGTAATGCACATTGGAGACAAAAATCCTAACTATAAATATATGTTAATGGTAACTAACCAGGGAGTTTTATGCAGCATGGAAAACTCACACAAAGACTGCCAAAAACGGCGTCTTATTTTTTAATTCTTAACATGGCACCATTTTGTCAGTGTGAAACCCATCATATTATTTTCATTTTTGTATTGTAATCATTGCCCACCATTCTGGCATTATTTTTTCAGCAAGGCTTCTGAAACTAGTTTTATGGCAACTTTTCTTGTGTGATGGCACTTAGGATCGTCTTTATTTACGTATAAATGTTAGCATGTTTTTGGTCTCCTCCCCTTTTCTGCTCACAGTCCCTCATCTACCAATAGGAGTTTAAGGCATCTGCCTCCTCAGTGTCAGCAATCACATGAACATGCAATTTCATTCAGTCTCCCATTGCCCATAATAGCTCAAGGACTGTCTGGATGTTTTGCAGAGCTTTTTCTTAGGAAGGAAGAGACTTTGCCTTAACTCTCTGGCAGCCAGGTAGTTTAGAGTGATTTTCCCCAGAAATCAGTACTTCATAGCTTGATTTATGCAGACCCAGGATCTCTGGATACTGGCTGTAGCTCCGGACAAAGCTGCAATTGAAGTACTAATGAAGAACAAAACTAGTTGGAATTTGAATGGCATTGACTAGCAACTGAATTCCCTCCTCAAATGTTCCTAAGACTATAAAACTAGCTTCTCTGTTGAACTCTATCACACAAGTAACTACTTGCAACAGCAGTCTACCTCTCATCAGTGACCATGGCAGGTGGGTTGTTGTTTGATAGTTTATCATGCTGGCAAAGTGGAGGGGTCTTCCCTATGCTGCCTTGTGCTAGCTCAGCAGCTGTCTGAAAGGCAAAAGCATGTGTATCCCCACAGAAATTTCTAATTTGGTCTCCATATTGATGAACTACAATTTCAATGAGGTCCTGCCAGCAGCATGTACCAGAGTGGCAGTCAGGTGACACTGCAGCATATAATGGAGGAAGTTCCCCCTCAGAACATTTGCAAACGCATAATCACAGCAATGTAGTATCAGAACACATGCATAAATGGGAATGTTTTAAAAACATTTTACAAAAGGACCATTTAAAACGGTTGTTGAACTGACTGTGGTGAAAACTGATACATGCATAATAGGCCCAGGAGAGATTTTGGAGTTGTGGTAGATAATTCACTGAAAATGTTAACTCAATGCACAGTTGCAATTTTTAAAAAGGCAAATGCTTTGCTGAGGGTCATTAAGAAGGGGATTGAAAACAAATCAGCCAGCATCATAATGATGCTACCTCATTTGGAATATTGTGTACCATTCTGGTTACCACACATCAAAAAAGTACTATAGCAGTGGAAAAGATACAAAAAGGGGCAAATAAAATGACTTGAGGGAATGGAACACCTATGAAGAAAAATTAAAGAGGTTAGAGCTCTTTAGTTTAGAGAAATAATGATGGAGGGGGAGATAAGGTAGAGGCTTACAGAACTATTATTACGTTTTTTTCTCTTTTTAATTCTTAGTTTTTAATTGCATGTATTTGAATTTTTGAATATGAATATGAGCCTCTTGTGGCGCAGAGTGGTAAGGCAGCCGTCTGAAAGCTTTGCCCATGAGGCTGGGAGTTCGATCCCAGCAGCCGGCTCAAGGTTGACTCAGCCTTCCATCCTTCCGAGGTCGGTAAAATGAGTACCCAGCTTGCTGGGGGGTAAATGGTAATGACTGGGGAAGGCACTGGCAAACCACCCCGTATTGAGTCTGCCATGAAAACGCTAGAGGGTGTCACCCCAAGGGTCAGACATGACTCGGTGCTTGCACAGGGGATACCTTTACCTTTACCTTTATTTGAATTTTGGTCTGAATGACCGTAAATAAATATTGATTGATTAAGAGATTTACAGAATATGCATGGGATAGAGAAAGCAGAAAAAGAAGTACTTTGCTCTCTTTCTCACAAATAGAGCTCAACTTAAAAATTTACATCAAGCTGGTAGAAACTGCACATGTGCCAATTCAGGAAAAACACGTGAAAAGTCTACAGTGTTTATTAAAAGCAGATGATCTATAGTTTGTTTCTTTGTACTGTCGTCATCTTTTTTTTTTCAGTTGAAGAAATGAAAAGCAATTTTCACAGCTAAAAATTACCTTTCGATAGAGCCTCAGCTGTAATTCTGTTATCTTTATTTTTCCTCCAGGCACACACTTCCTTTTGTGATGAAGATGAAGGGAGAAAATCGCTATAAGACCATTTTTACCTTCTATCACATTGTGTTTCATTTTGATGCATGTGAAGATGGTGAATCCCTGTTGAGTGCCTTAGTCCTCTTCACAGAATCTCATTAGTTTTCTTTTTAGTGTATTGACAATTGCCTGGCATTTATGGCAATCATTTAGAGGCCTGGGAAGGCTGTGTCCCACATAGCCACATCATCAAATAATCCTTGTATTTGTTTGAGTAGATTTTACAGTCATGAATGGTGCTTGCTCAACAGCCCTAGAGACTTTGAAGAACTCTGTTGGATTCTCAGTGCAGGTACAACACATGCCAGACAAGATTTCCTCGCTTTATGATACCTGGATGGAAATGAGGAGGTATCCGAGTGGTGCCAAACCATTTACATATATCATCTTTAAAATATCTCATTTAGATTAATCATGCACTCAACATTGATTACTACCTTGGAGCTTTATTTCTCAGTAGCCAGATATATGAGCTGAGGGGACACCGTGGTGTAGTGGTATAAGAGTGGCAGACTTTTCTAGAGAACCAGGTTTGATTCTCCTCTGGGGTGATCATGGGCTAGTCAGAACTCTCTCAGCCTCACCTAGCTCACATGGTGCCTGTCGTGGGGAGAGGAAGGGAAGGCAATTGTAAGCCAATTTGAGACTCCTTAAAAGAGTACCCAGCTTGCTAGGGGGTAAACAGTAATGACTGGGGAAGGCACTGGCAAACCACCCCGTATTGAGCATGCTATGAAAACACCAGAGGGCATCACCCCAAGGGTCAGACATGACCCAGTGCTTGCATAGGAGGGATACCTTTACCTTTTTAAGGTAGAGAAAAACAGGATACAAAAAACAACTTTTCTTCTTCCTGCATTGTTGCAAGTAGATTGCATGATATATTCATGTAAAATGCTGAATGTATCCACCATTAGGGAAGAGAACAATCACATTTTCATTTTTTAAAAACTGTATTGTTTGACTTTATTTTGTGATAAGTGCTTGTTTTCTTCACTGTATTGATTCTACATTGTAATCAGTTTAAATAGGGAACTCATTCCTGCCATAACTATTTCCTGCATTCAAATAGGATGAACTTCTCAGGGATAGTATTCTTCCTTCATCCAAGCGATCCTACCTTTCAAATTTTAGGCAGATAAAATATTCTTATTCTATAGATAACCGAATTCTCAATTGAGGAATGGCGTAAGATGGAATAATTTTGTATGCACTCCTTTCCTTGGATCATTAAGGAGAAGATAGGGAGGGGTTTTAGTTTGTTTAATCATTATGTTTTTGGCAAAGTACATAACCTTTGTGAGGGAAGCATGTTGCCCCAGCTCTTCCATAGCATGGGGGAGCATTTGGCCCGCTGCACCTCGTCCGCCCTGGATTTGTGCTCCCACACAGCACCCAGGGTGTGAGGTTCCACTATGCTATGGGCTGGTCTGGGTATTTTGTTTAAGAGTATGGTATTGCATTGGTATGCATTCTTAAACAAGAGAGCCACCTGGGGCGGGGAGAAGCCAGGACAGGACAGCCCGACTCTTCCCTTCCAGATGGCTACAGCCTGACATAGGCCCCATTGGCATCCAGAGCAAAAAAAGATAATGTTACTTTATCCACATTCCACATCCACTGGGCAAATGAGGGCCTGAGTCAGGCCTGGCCTGGGACAGCCCCAAGATGGCACTGATGTCATGCAGAACTGGGAATTTGCCTCACCACCAGTGAGTCTGGGCAAATTCCTCGTGTGGAAAAGGTCCCTGTGTGTTTCTACAACAGAGTGATGATTCAAACCATGTTTTTTTCAGAAGCTCTAACCCCTACACCATACTGTCTTGCGTATGTGTGTGGCTGTTGTTGAAAATTAGCAAGCAGCTGGGCCTGGATGACTTGTGGATGTCATGTGATAATACCAGGTGGCTCCTGCTGTCTGACTCCAGTAAATCCTCCCTCAAAGGCCAATGCAATACTACGAAGGGTCTTAACACCTCCCTGTGTCTTTTCCTGACAGGAACTAAGGCTAATAATACTGCTGAGTTTGCCTAGAAACTGCTTCTCAGAACATTTTTTCCCTTAGAGATAGAGGTTTTAACCATTATTTTTTGTTGTTGCTTTAAGATTTCAGATTTTTGGCAAACCTGGTGCTTTTCTCAATTTTATAGAAAATCTGTCTTTTCTGTCTATGGTCACCATCTCTGAATTCAAGTATGCACAGAAGGGACCAAGCCGAAAATTAGATATACTTATTCTTTATTGTATAGACTGTGTTTTAGATTTATTGTAAATTGCCCTGAGCCACTGGAAGTTCAAGGTATACACATTCTTACATAAAGTGTTTTGTCTGAACTTCCCTGCTTCTGCTGAATCATTCTCTTTTTCCTTTCTACCTTTCCTGCCTGGGAAAATGAAAACAGACAGTGAAGCAGCAGAAGAGCTGTCTGTCAGAAATCCATCCACTTCTAAATGTCTGATTGAATTATTTACTCTTTGAAGATAAATAAAATTAATGTCAACAATATAAAATCTCAAAGACAGAAAAGGTAACAACTGTTCATTTAAATGTTATAGCATATACTGGTTAATATACTTTTCAGTAGTTTGTTCATTAAGTATTATTGTTTTTTCACACATGCATATCACATTATGCTCTCAGCAGAGGGAGGAAAACATGATAGAACAGCAGAAGTGATTTGTGTATGTGTGTGTGTGTGTGTCAGATGCAATCAAGTCACTTCTGACATGGCAACTCTATGAATGAATGACCTCTAAAACATCCCTCTGTTAAGAGCCTTGTTCATACTGTGTGGGTTTCAATCACTCACTCATTATATTTATAGGATACCACTCTTGGTTTTAGTTACTTTTGTCATTTCATAATGTGACAACTTGAAGGGAGCACTTTTTAAAGGCTCCAGACCAATCTACCTGTTGGATATTGGATGTAACATGGCAGGAAAGGGGAGTATGAATCCCCAGAACCAACTGATAGATGAACTGGGGGGGGGGGGGGAGCAGGAGTGATTTGTCTAGCTCCAATGAGTTCTGATTCCAGCAAGGGCAGGGGATATAAGGTGGATTCTGCCTTAAAAGTAACCCCTCCACCAACAACAACTTTTGTTATTTTCTCTCTTTTTTTTCTTTCTCTACCAATCTAAATAAAATAAATAAATCTTCATTTTTATAGCCTGTCCTTCCTACATGTTCAGCATGGGTGACAACATGGATTAATGGTCAATAAAAATATTAAATCACATATAAATTCAATAAAATATTCTGTACCAGCAGCCCCCAAGTAATTAGGTTGGGGAGCAAATCTTTAGAGGGAAGATCTCTGTTTGCAGTAGTGTGAGGCCAGCACTTCTTTGCCTCAATCATGGGCCTGATGGAAGAGCTCTGTCTTGTATACCCTGTAGAACTGGTTAAGGTCCTAAAGGGCCCTGATCTCTCTCCACAGAGTTCTAGCAGGCTGAGGCCAAGGACAAAAAGACCAGTCTCACGTCCTTTGTAAAAAAAAATGTGTAATAATACATAACATCAAAGTGCAAAGGCAAGTCTATTATATATCTCATAATAAGGAAAACATAACAAATATATTAAATTATAGCATTTAAAATAATATAACATTTGCCCACTTTCCTATTATGGAAGAGAAAGGGAACTTACAAAGACGCTCTACTACTGCTTAATCAGTGGGTTTTGACAGGGAGGCCAATAGATCTGATGATTTTAGGTCTCAACCATTGGCCTGGCAGAATAGCTGTCTTACAAGCCCTGTAGAATTGTGTGAGATCCATAGGGCTCTGATCTCAGTTGGTAGAGCATTCCACTAGGCCAGAGCCAGGGCCAAGAAGTTCCTGGCTCTGATTGAGGCCAGTTTGTTCTCTTTGGGGCCAGAGATCCTCAGCAGATTCTGCTGGCTGGATCTTAATGCTCTCTGGGAGACCTAGTGGCAGTCCCGTAGGTATGAAGGTCCCATACTGTTCAGGGCTTTGAAAGTAAGAACTAAGTCCTTGAATCTGATCAGGTCTTCAATCTGGAGCCACAGTAGCAGAGTGAGGACAGGTTGTCTACCTTGAATGGAAAGAAATTGGCATGAGGAAAAAGAAAATGAAATAAAAACACTCTGTACAAGTTACAAGTGCAATCAGAACACAGATTTCCTGTTAATGGTAAGTCTGCAAACTTCTGCCCTAGACCTACACATACTTTCCAGAACTTCTGCATAATACTTAATATGTGAAACAGTTCTATAACATTTTTCCTGGCTACTAATTTGGTTTATAGCATCAATCTATCTAATGCCTTTGCGTTTAAAAACAACTTCTGAGACATCAGAGACTATTGCTTTGGCTATCGTATTTCAGTCCACCTTTGCTGGCATGAGTTGACGTTTTCCTGACAGTCTGTGTGTCCTTCTAGAGCAACATGTACAGACAAATACTGTCTTTGGCAGCTTTAGGTGGGGAGCTGAGGCAGTTCTCCTTATCAGCTTCCACCCTTTTAGTTCCCTCTCCAGCTTCATGGCTTAGGAAATGGCAAACTGATTGAATGCAATCTGTTGGCATGGATGTTCATACAACCTGCTGGTTTTCACTCCACCAGTTTAAAATATGCTTTTCATGGTAGCATTTTGGAGCAGAACACCCACCATTCATTTGCAAGGGCCTGTTTGACATGTTTCTCTAAAAACAGGATCCTTTTTCCAATCCTGCAGCATTTGGCTGCTGAGCCTTCATGTGAGCTAATGCCCCTTGGGCTCAGAACTAATATGGTTAATGGTTCATAGTCAATCCTCTTGCACACCAGTGAAGGAAAAAGAGATCCAAAATCACCCAGCTTTTGCCCAGCTCATAAACAGCTTCCCAAATGTTCTGCAAGAGCTCTGGGATTTACCATTCTGAGTTATGCCTGTCAAGCTTGTGTGCTCACTCTGTCTTTAGCATTAGATCTTCCTGGGTAACAGATGGAGCCAGTAACTCTAAGCTTTTTATCGTTCCAGCTAACACTTCCTGTCATGACTTTTAAAACTGAAGCCTGCTTAGGAAAAAAAATACCAAAGTTGCATGTTTGGGGAACGATAAAAAGCAATTTGACCCTTAATCATTCTACTCTTCTACTGCAAAGCAAACTTTCTGTTTAATAGCTGCAGTGGAAATAAAGAAACCTGTTGCTTATTTTTTCCCATCCTGGGCCTCTTCTGCATGATGGATAAGCTGATGAAAAATCGCTAAATACATCGTTGTTTTCTGATCTCTACACAGAAGATTGAATTTACTCCGCAAAACTGATTTTGCTCTGTATGGTGAACTGCCTCTTTGATGCTTTAAGATTCTTTTAAGCATTGTTTCTGAAAGATGATATTCACCGATTCATTTCTCTCCTGCTTGCCTGAGATGGTCTATTAGTCATGCAGAGAAGCTCCTTAGTTATGCAGATTAGTGACTGCATTAGAGAACAAAGCGGAGTTGGCAAAACTACAGGGGTCAGGGCTATGAATTGTTTCATGCAGAGAGCATTGCAATGTAGTTTTTCAACAGACTATATTCAATGCAGAACAACAATTGTAATATAATAAAGCGGTCTAAACTGGTTGTTTTTTAAACTGTTTTATTTGGCTCTGTGCAGAATACCTCCTGCTCGGGCAAGAGTAGGGGAGACTATTACACAATTCTGAATTCACTCAGCCATGCTCTGAAGTACATTTTGACAATAGATGTGTTATCGCAAACAGCTCCACCATGTGCATCAAAGTTAAAGCACAAGTGCATTAAACTGGGTGCCAGTTTTGTGGTGTGGGCTGGGAGAGAGTCAAGGAAGGGATGGTGCAGGGATGCTGCAGGGATGGGTGCTGGCTGATGTGGGTGTTTGGGTGGGTTATTTGTGGGTATTTAAACTGGTGCAGCTGGGTACCTCTTCCTGTTTTGTGAATCTTCGTCTCTCCCATCCACCTCCCTCCTTCTTCTGGTCATGGTATGTTTTGTATTATTGTTTGCGCTCAGATATGACACAGCTTCAGCAGTTTGGGCATCAGGTCACACCCTCTGTGGGGGCCCTGTATACCCAGTACCTCCATTTGGGAACTCCCTTAATGAGTTTTGCAGTTGGAACCATGAGCAGCTTGCCCAGCTAAGGATGGCGGTCTTCCAGCTTCACCACCTGGTGACAAGGTAATCTCTCAGTGACCAGCACCCATTTCCCCACAACATATTCACTTCTCGGTCGTCCCCCCCACAAGCGAGTATGCTGGGGGGGATGGGTTTCATTGAACAACAGTTGTTCAGTGCTGGACCCTTCCCTCTGCAGTGCCAATGCTCCTTGGTTTCTTCTCAATAAAGCTGTGGACATTTTTCTTCCACAAAAATGTTTGGTTGTGTTTTCTTCCACACATTCTCTCTTCAATAGGCCATTGGCCTATAAATAACCATCAAGAAAAGCCCGTCGTTTATCTCAGATACTTCTGCTTAAAAGTGCTAAATATGTTTTTGTGCACTTCAGTGCTATTTCTAGCTATTATACTAAATAATCTCTGAGAAAGCTTGGGTATGTAAATAGAAGAAATAATGCAACTGTGTACACAGCATATAAACAAGAATCATGATGTTCCTCATGCTTCAAATCTGTTGTTGGTTTTATGTCATTGCCATGCATGTCCTGTGCAACACACCCTTGCAAAAAGGGAAGGAGTGTGTACTGCTCCTCTACCCATCATGCATCTGGTTTCTTGTAATCTTGAATATAATGTATCTTAATTATCTAGTTTTCCATTGTGTTAGTGAAAAGAATTATGACTATCTTTTGCAACATTCTGCTGAAGAAGCAATTGTTAATCCATGTTGAGATTTAGCCCTTAATCAATTATTTATACCGCTCCCTGAGCGGTTTAAAGATGATGACAGGGGACCTGCCTACTCCCTTGAAGGGAGCTACCTGTGAAGATGGGGCAACCATTTAAGGGGAGCAGCCAGTGAACTGATCAGCTGGTGATGACAGGTGCCCCATCTGTTCTCTTTAAATCCCTTCCCAGTTGGTAAGGGTTTTAAAAGGAGTGAGCAAGGCTCCTATTATCTGCTGTTAGGTGCATACTTTTCTCCCTGCTTTCTCAGGCACATACTCTCCTTCCTGATTTCTCATGGCCCAATTATGAATCTTCAATCACCCTGATTCACATAATTCTAATGCAGTGAGTGAATGACTTAGCTCAGATGAGCTGAAAAAATCCCCGAATTAGCATTGATTATTATACTTTTACGTTTAACCAAGCCAAACCACCCATGCCTAATTGGGAGCCACTTTATTGCTTCTGTAGAATTCCTAATTTGGTCTTTTTTTTGCCACCACCATTTTTCACAAAAGCATACCCACTCTCTCTTCACCATCTTCCCTCCCCCTTCCCTGTTCTCAACCATTTAAATGTAACATTTTAGCATTATATTGCCGAAAGGTAAAGATTTTTTTTAATGCAATGGTAGAATCATTATATCTCTGGAAGACGATAGCAGGTTATGCTGTGGATTATGCTGTGCTGTTTGGGTACTGCATTGGTAGAGTTGCTGTACAAGAGTTGCTGTATGTCTTTATGTGATTTATTATTGTTATGCAATCAGCATTCTTCTTACCCTTCCTTTTTTCTTCTGAGGACCAAAAATAATTTCCATAAAAACTGTCAGATCATAAAGAAATTGTACAACCACTGTTCATTATTTCATGTCCTGACCATGAAGTTCCCCCACCAGTCTGTGTTCCTTGGGTAGACCCAATACTGATGAGGGAAAATGCAAGCCCATCAGACTATGCTACCACAATCTGGCTAGGCAGGAGCTCCTCAGTTCAATAGTATGGCCAGCTGCACATTTTGCAGCCCCAGCAGAATGCAAAGCATACCAGTGCCTTTTTCTTTTTGAAAAGCTCTCTAAATAAGCATAGCAAGCATTCAAGGACAATTTCAGGCACAATACAATGAGGTGCACAACAGTCACCAACTCAATGTCTTCCTTGTCTATTTCTGTGTGGTTAGAAAGAAGACAAATATAAGACAACGATTTTCTGATCTCAAAAGGTATCAGAATGGCTGCAGGGAATGGTGAATAGAAGATTTAAATTGTAAAAAAATCACTCCTAGATTGCATAGATTGCCCACCACGTAGCAGGAAACCCATTGGCTACATGTAAGCAAGAAGGCAATGTGTCAGTGTTATGCTACTGTAACACAATAAGATATGTGCAAAAAAACCCCATTTAAAATGTGGGGGTGGCGTGAACCCCACTGATAATGATGAACACCTACAGTGGAAATTCCTCATAATCTTTGGAGCAACCAGAAGAAACAAACCAGCTCCGTTCTGACACCATGAGACAAATGTGTGGAAGGAACACAGCCAAGTCAAAACTGCAACTTGTGGCATAAATGCCAAGAAAATCTTAAGTTAAGGACACAGAAAGGGCCTTTCATTTGATTATTCTTCATTTTTACCAGAATACAAAGAAACCATTGTGATATGTAATGAGTAGTGTTGGTATATATAATTGATCAAATTATCTTTTTTCAGTTCTCAATAGTGAAATGCTATCTCTTTTTCTTTTCTTTCAGAGATGACATGATGTGATTGGACTTCGCTGTTCAATCATTTTCCTCTGAATGTATGTCCCATTGCTTCATTGTTCCGCAAACAACAAAGCAGATTGTACATGGCAAGTCTACAGTAGGCTGTCAATAATAAAAACACAGTAAGAAAACAAATTGTTTGGATCATGAAGCATTTTTATCATAATGTATTGCACTAACGAGGAACAATAATCAGCTATGTAAGTTGACAGAGATAACTTACAATGAACACAAAGCTAGCATTGATCTCTGTGAGTGGAAATATCTGCCAGAGACTTAAGTCTGGTTGGTGATTCTAGCAAAGAAGACTACTCTTTTCTAATGACAAATTAATCTACTTGTTCAAATGAAGTCTAGTGTTCCCAAGCCACATGTTTGCACGTACAATAGCAGTCTGCTGTTTCCACATGGCTTTGATAGTACCATTTGATGATAGTTCAAAAGTACTTTGCTTTTTCTCAGCCAAATCAAGACAAACCCGGTAAGGCAGGTCAATGTTCTCATTCCCCTGTGCTAGATGGTTAAAGGCTGAGAAATAGTGGCTTGCCTCCGTCCATCTAACCACTTGATGGCAGACATGAGGTTTGAAATAGGGACTTCATAGGACATCACACAACCATTCTTCTAATTGCACTGTTGAAAATCTGCTGAAATCCAGATACTTCACATTGTGATAGCTCAGACTGTAAGAGTATCAGCAAATATAATTTAGGCATTCTTATCTCTAATACATACAAAAGTTGAGGGTTTGTCAATAATCTTCTAGGCTCCTTTGAACATTTATCAGTCAGGATTGGCAGGGGTGACAGTGAGCTTGCTTGCTGAATACCAAATGCCATGACACAAAGCTGCATTCATAAGCAGGTTATTTCTTTGAAATGATTATTATTTGAGATAAGTTTCCTACATATATTTATTTCAGACCTTCTGCCTTCTAAGGCTTCTTGTGGGATGTGAAGTACTTTGATGTAAATTGTATCTGTAAGCTTTACATGTAATATTAATGCTTTTCTAGAAGTAGAGCTTTGTATTGAAGAAGCATTTGATTATCTGTAAAGCCTCAAGGTATAGGGGACACTTCTGTTTATGCCACTGCCTCTCTGTAAATATTTTGAATGAAAACTTCAACAGGACACAAAAGCATCTTCAAATTAATATGTGAAGATCCACCACCACATCTCCCCCCCTTATTTGGCTTTGCCGCATGGAAAAATCTTTACTGTGCCTGAATAAATGGAAATCAGGTAAGCAGGAAGACAGTTGGGATGGGATAAAAAATGTTAGGATTTGAAACAGGAGTACTGTGTGGCCTAAAGATGAGAACTAGCCTAAACAGCTGACCAATATTGTATTCTAAGTCTTAGAAGCTCAATGGACACAGAAAATGAGAATTTGGCCATGAAGCTCTGGGATGGCCAGGCCTCATAAGTAAAGTTGGATCCTCGCTTTCTGCCGATGCCGAGCAATCAGAGAAGAACTTTCTAAGTATTGTATTGAGTTCTCTAGGACCTAAACTTCTGATCTTTATCCTCATGAGATCACCCACGACCCTGGCCCGTAGTTGATGAAAACTAGAAGATTGTTTATTTTACTGTTTTTTCACGGCCCCAAAAAGCATTTCTCTGAGCCCAGTGCACACCTGTAGTATAGATCACTGTCCTGTTGATCCCATGCCATTCAGTCTCAGTAGTGAGACCAAAGTAATAGACTTGCAGCATGGGCTGGACTTTCCCCTGACTCTTCAGTTGAAAAAAACTTACCTTTCTGAGGCCGTTCCTAAGGAAGATGCATGCATCATTCCCTATAAGAAGGGAAATACTTTCGTGTTCTTTTAAAATCTCCAAGACCATGTGATCCTTGGAACTGCCTGCCAGGAATATATATGAAAAGTGCTGTTTCAGATCAGCACCACGATTTTCTGAAACTGTGATGCAAATACATTTTCCCTCTGCATTCCTCAACAAAAAAAAAATGCCCCAGGCAACTTGGTGGCACTGTGCAGAACCACAGAACCACCTAGAGCATTTTTGTATCCCCTCTGGGACATATTAGTCAGCCCAGGGCAGGAGAGGAGCCAGGTCTGTAAGGCCCAGCTCTTCCCTGTCACATGGCCTGGTCCTGTATAGGCCCTGGTGGCGCCTGAGGCAGAAAAGGAAATATGGTGCTATCTGCATTCCTTTGCCATGGGGCAATGGAGGGCCTGAAATGAGACAGGCTCTGGACAGGCCTGGGCCGGTGCCAAAATCATGTGGAAGCAGGGATTAGCCCCACTGCCAGCTCAGGCCCTAATCCCTGTGTGGAAAACATCTTGGAGACTTCCTGATCCTTTGAACATGCTTCCTCCATGCGTTTGCCTCCAGAATAGGCTCAGAACAGATTACCACATTTAAAAACATATATTTTAAAATTAGGCATGGGTAGGAGCCTGTTGGCAGGGAG
Organism: Paroedura picta; assembly: GCF_049243985.1. Lineage (NCBI taxonomy): Eukaryota > Metazoa > Chordata > Lepidosauria > Squamata > Gekkonidae > Paroedura > Paroedura picta. Next base: position 41,993,440 of record NC_135377.1, on the reverse strand, counting down.
CCCAGTTTGAATACTGGACTCCCCAAGGTTGGGGATCTGAATAAGAGGCTATCTGGAAATCATCATGGCCCGCCTATCTGGGAGGTCAGGGGCTCGCAGCAAGGTGGCCAGTGAAGCCAAATGATATAGACACCCATTAGCCTCCCTAGCAGGTCACTTCCCAGGTAAGGGAATCCAGTTGGAAAGGGACCCACTCTCCCAACTGGAAATGATGCTGGGAATGAAGCGGGGTCCAGGGTACCAACAGACCCTAAGATGGAGCAGTCGGATGGCTGTGGGGTTTTCAGGCTTCCTCCCCCATACCAGGCCAACCCTCCAGAGGGAGGAAGAAATAAAGCTGTGGCCACATTTAATGCCAAATATGGCTGTTGCGTCTTCCTTGGGACAAAATACCCTCCTGCCAGTCAATGACACCTCCAATCCTGGTCCCCCATTTTGTTTCTAGTAAAGCTCCATGGCAGGCAGATATCTAACAGGTGAAACTTAATGATAAATGAAATGAGAAATGTTTTAAATGTACTAAACAAGCACAGAAAATGACAGAGAAAGAGGCACCCCATTCTGATGTGATTTTCTATACTGTACAAGGACTTCCAATTGAATATTGTAGCTGTCGATTATCTCCTTGTTATTGCTTTAAAACTTGGTTATGTTTATCAGCAAGTGAATAGTCATCAAGGCATATTTGTGATAACAGATTGAGAATTAAAAAAAACAGTTTCAGTGTGCTGCTGTTTAGTTGTTTTGTTGGGTTTGTTAGTGTGTATCCTGTGACATGTTCCTGGGTGCTGAAGTGCAATCAGAAGCTTGAGGCAATGCAAGAGCAGCATTACGGAATGTGGAGATACCCTCGCAATCTGTGTCCTGCTGTATCTTGTTACTAAATTGTGTCATACATATGCCAAATAAGGCTGTAAAACAGTAGAGTGTGTAGAATTATTTACAATTTAAATACTGTCACCCAAATACATATTAAAATTAATGACTTCTGGCTAATGCTAATGAGTGGGAAATAATCCTTTTTAACAAAACAAACAAAACCCCAAAAGTCTTTGGAATGTTCATACATCAATCATTGATTCTTGCTACTTTCCAAACTAGGCATTTCTTTCCAGCTAAAATGCAGACATCAGTCAGCAAGATGAAATTAGCTCTCATTATAACAGCCTTTGCATAGGAACTGTAGCATACCGATCCATTTATTTATATATTTATTTCCCTGATAGGGCTGATAAGAATTATTTTTGGACCTGCTGGTAAAATGGTTAATTTAAAAACAAAATTTATGCAGGTATGGGAGAAGCACAAATCTAGTGACAGGGGTCTTAAAATGCATAGCAAGAGAACAGCACTTTGAATAGTGTCATGGATGATATTCTGTTTCTAACATCCAGTTAACACTTTGGGCCATTTCGCACAGAGCTCAAAGTTGCTATTTGGTTGCTGTTAGCGAAATCGCTACTTCAACTAGCGAAATGTAACTAGCTGTGCCCGTAACGCACAGCTGCGGTTTTTGCGGAATTTAGCACTTTCACTTCTCGTCACTTTCGTAACCCACAGGCTTCCGGTTCTCCGTCTTTTCGCTACAAAGGAGGTCCCTTTTTAGCGCTTCTGGCCTCCCGTACCCGTCAATCAAACTGCGGGCACACCTTTGACCTTGACCCTAAAGCCGGACTTGTCGGGGTCCCCTTTTTTTTTTAAAAACCCTGGGAAACCTGTAGCAACGCGTTATCGTCAAATCATTGGCGCCCTTGGAACGTGTTTTCTATTGTTTTCTATGAACCAGAGGTTGATGCATTGATATGTTTGAAAGGTTAATCCCCGCCCACAGTACACGCCCACAGGTTACCTGCTTATATGCACCTGGGCAGACACGCGGTTGGCCTCTCTTTGTTTGCGTAGCCTACTGCCCGCAGCACAGGTTAACGTTGAAATGGAGAGGATTATTGTTCAATTGTTGGCTCGGATGATTGCGTTGGTCCAGCGTATCCGCATCACTGTGCAGCATAGGAGGGCTGCTTCAGAGGAATACCGAGAACGTATTGCCAGAGCGATGACCAGCAGCACAAGACGTTCTCAACGGGCAACCATGGCGGCAAAGAGGCACTGGCAAGCTCTGGCAGAGGTCCGGTTCCCCCCCCCCGGTTCTGGGCGGACAAAAGATCCTCTGACTGGTGGGAAAATTTTGTGTGGGCTCGCTGGGATGATGACCACTGGATTGCCAACTTTAGAATGTCTAGGGGGACATTTTTTGAACTCGTGGAGGCTCTACGTGAACGCATGGAGAGGCAAGTCACTGGCATGCGGCGCCCCGTGCCAGTGGAAAAAAGGGTGGCGGTCGCATTGTGGTACTTGGCAACCCCTCAGTACTTCCGGACAGTAGCCCAGCAATTCGGACTCGGAGTCACTACGGTTGGCGATATCCTTAAGGAGTTCTGCCTCGCCATGGAGGCGGAATTGTTCAGCAAAGTCGTGTGCCTCGGAGACCGGCTTGGAGCGGTGAGTGTCATTCGATCCCCTTTGCCCTTTAAATTTTTTTTCTTGTTTGACAGGTCAGCAACGAAGACGCGATACACCCCACGCTGACATGCCATGGCTTATATTCTTTTCTTTCCCTTATTCCAGAGTATGGACGGGTTTGCCAGGCTTGGATTCCCGCATTGTTTTGCGGCCGTCGATGGAAGCCACATCCCTATCCGTGCCCCCGGGGGAAGCATAAAGGAGTACGGTAACAGGAAGGACTTTTGTTCTGTTCTCCTGCAAGGAACTGTGGACTTCTCCGGCCGGTTTATCGATGCCGAGGTGGGGTGGAGTGGCAGGAGGCATGATGCCCTTGTTTTCAGGGAATCCAACCTCAGGAAAGCCATGGACGAAGGGGTCTTTGTTCCAGGAAACCCCACCGCCACCATTGAGGGCGTGCGTGTGCCGGCGTTGGTGCTCGGTGACGGAGCCTACCCATTACGACGCTGGCTCATGACTCCCTACAAGCGGCCAAGGACAGACGTGCAGAGCCACTACAACCTCAGTCACTCCCGGGCAAGGAATGTAGTGGAGCGTGCCTTTGGACGTCTGAAGTCCCGGTTCCGTTGCCTGATGTCCCGACTCCATGTGCATATAGACAATGTGACTCCGCTGATCATCGCGTGTGTCATTTTGCACAACATATGCGAGGACAAGGGACATAACATCCCCTTCCCTGTGGATGAACCTGATCCTGTGGTCCTTGAGGACACTCAAGACATCCCTGAAGCAAGGAGAAAAAGGATCTATGCTGAGGGGTGCAAGGTTCGGGACGCCATAGCCACCCACATCTACAGAAACAGGAGGCGTGTTTAATTGTTTTTCCCACTCTGTTGTTGAATAAAGTTTTGTGTTCTTTGTTTAACCTTGTCTTGTGCGGTTTGTGTACTTTGCAAGCAAAAAAACGGGGATTCTCTGGTCCAAAAGCACTTTGACAGCCCTAAATGCTAACTCCCCACTGAAATTGACACACACAATACGGAAGCGCTGAACGGGGAAAGTTCGGGGAGGCGGGTAGCCAGGAAGTATTGGCGACCCCTGTCAAACCGGAGGATCAATCCACTTATGTTCCAAGGAATAATTTTATTGGTGGGCAGCTTTGATACATTTAAAATAGGGGTGGTCGATCGGAGCAACGTACGTTCGTTCCCTAACCGTCATTCCGAAGATGCCGAAGCCACGGAAGGGCTCCTTCTGGCAGCGCGCCGAGGCTGAGGCACTTCTGGAGCTGGTGCTCCAATCGAAAAGTGTTGGCCGCCTTATGGCCAGCACCCACTGCCACACCAAGGGTGCTTACCTGGTGTTGGCATCGAAGCTGAGGGAGAGGGGCTATGTCCGGACCTGGGAGCAGGTCCGGACAAAATTTAAGCGAGTGAAGCTGGACTTCCTCAACAGTCTGGAACAGTGGGGGGGGGGTCCCGCAGCCAAGCGGGAGGACGGTCTTCCACGACCAGATGGTGAAAATATGGGAGAAGGCTGGGAAGCCCCCCCTGGAAATGAGGAGGCATATGGGTAAGTGCTGCCCTCGTTGTGTTTTGCCCTTAAACATGCATGGCATGACTAGCTGCCTCTTTCCCCTACTGTCCCCAATGAAATTCGAGAAAGTACTTAGATGCTGTCAACCCCCTCTGACTTAGCCCGCCAGTACTGTGTAGAACCACTTTGGTTATGCGCTTTGACTCTAACTGTGGTGTGTCTACCAGCTGTGTTTCATCTCTGGTTTGTGTGCTTTTAATTAGGATTTCTCTTTTTCTTTGCCCAGCCACACAATCACCATCCAAGATGGCAAAAGCACCTGAGCTTGGGGAGGGGGAGGAAGAGGGACCTTCCACCTCGGGACAGGCTGCAGGTGAGAGTTTTATGTCTGTGCGGGAGACCCATGTGTGTGTTCCCCCATGGAGCAATATGGGAGCCTGCTGTGATGCTTCTATTTGAAGTGCTATTAAATTCTTTGTTTGATTTCTATAGCAGAAACTATGGAGGCAAGGCTGCGTGCCATGGAGGCCAGGGTGACTGCCCTAGAGGCTGAAGTGGCAGACCTGAAAGGGGAGTTAGAGCAGCAAAGGCAGCAGAGGGAGGCGGAAGAACGTAGGTTATGTTCCCCACTGCCCAACTCTTCTCACACTGTGGCTAAGGCCACCAAAAAGTGTATGCATGTAAACTAAAAAAATTGGAAAATATGTCTGGCACTAATGTGTACTTTTTCTCCCTCCCCACACAGTTAAGAAGAAGGAGGACAAAGACCTCTTCCGCCGCAAAGTGCGGGGGACCATGGGACGGTTGTGCAGGAGAGTGAGGGAGCTGGAAGGGGCTGGGGAGGGGAGCGGTGGGACCTAAGTTTTGTTTTCTTTTTGTGTTTTGGGGTGGGGGGTGTTGGGGGGGTTCCCAGTTACTTTGCCCATTTTTCTATCCCTGTTAAATATTTGAATTTGTTAAAAAAAGTTGGCTTTCTTGGAGGGTGGGGGTGGTGGTGGGGGGGTCCAAGTTACATTCCCTTGTTTTTTTCCCCTGTTGAACTGTTTCTGAAAATAAAATGTTGTTGTAAATTTCCTGAAAAAGACTCCAGTGTGACTCCTTACACTCGCACACCTTTCACCCCAAACTCCTAAAACACCTTTAACCTTTAAAACACCCTCCAACCTCCAACCCACACAACGGTGCCAGAATAGGCACAATCACTAGAGAGGGTACACAGAGACAGAGTCAAAAACATAAACTTTATTGAACAGACAACAGCAAACACAGATAAACAGATAAAATGGCCCAAACTAGGAGGGGGAGAACTTGTCCGCGGGTTTAACGACTCTCTTCCCGAGAACAGTCCTCCTTCTCGTTTGGGTCGCGGCATTCTGAGAGGGGGTGGGTGGGGTGGGTGCTGGAGGTGGTGGGGGGGGTGGGGTGGGTGCTGGAGGTGGTGGGGGGGTGTGGGTTGGGGGGGGGGACGTGCACTGTAATCTGAGGAGGGGGGGCCGCCTCCATAACCGCGACCGCCCTCTCCATCAGCCTCCTTATCATTCGAACTTCCTCCACGCTTTCGCGTAGTGAGTTGTTCGAGTCTCTAAGGATGGCACGGAATTTTTTGCCCTCCTGGGCCACGAGGGAGAGCATCGCCTGGTCTGCAGCAGCGGCACGCCTGGACTCCTCCTGGCAGTGCTCCAGGATCCTTTCTCCCACACTAGTCAGGACGGAGACGCGCCGCAGCCTGCCGCGTTCCCTGGCCAGCCTCTCCTCAGCCGGGAGAGCGCTCCTGGGTGGTGAGCCAGCTGGCTCGTCGTCTTCAGAAAGGACCTCTGTTGGCAAAAAAAGAGAAACAGAACTGTTAGTAACAACGAGACAGTCAAAACCCACCCTGGTGCACATGGTGGCCTTTCTTGGTTACATATTGTTAAACCAAGACTCAGAACAATGCCAGGGGAGCACATGGTTATTGTTTGTTTGCCCATGGTGGCCTTTCTTGGTTACATGTTAAACCAAGACTCAGAACAATGCCAGGGGAGCACAAAAATGAAAAGGAAGCACACAGTTATTGCACACAGACATTGCCCTGCAGCCATGGCTCGAAAGGAACAGTTCATGCACGCTCACCATCTTGTATCTGTATCCTCCTGCGCAGGGCAGGAGGTCCAGCCACCCCACGCTCCTCCTCCTCCTGTGTCCCGGGTATAAAATCTGAAAAAAGGGAAAAAAGAACATGATTTAGGACCAAAGTGTGGCAAAGCTAGCTTCAAACCCTAAAGCAGCAACGTTGAGGGACTATCTTCTGTCTCTTGGCAGTGCTGCTGCCCTGCACAAACAGAAAAGCACAAAGCAGTTAAACCCCCCCCCCCTTATTGCAACTGATACTTACCAACATTTGTGGACGCCCCAGAATCACTGTCCTCTGCTACTGCTGCAGGGGACTCGAGGACCACCGTCCCAGGCATCTGTGTCTCTGTGGACAAGAGCAGAAAATAGTGAAAAAGGAGCAAGCATACAACCTGAACCACACAGCAAGCTCCCAAAGAAGTGGCTAGAGCACTGCAGAAGGCCTATGGCTGAGGCATGCAGCAAAACTGTTTGGGTTGTTGTTTAAACACAACCGTTTTAAAAAGCCACCCAAAGCAATCCACAAACATCCAAGCATAGCATGCGTTGCAACGAACACAAGGCATACAATAGTGAAAAAGGAGCAAGCACACAACCTGAACCACACATCAAGGTCCCAAAGTAGTGGCTAGAGCGCTGCAGAAGGCCTATGGCTGAGGCATGCTGCAAAACTGTTTGGGTTGTTGGTTAAACACAACCGTTTCAAAAAGCCACCCAAAGCAATCCACAAACATCCTATCATATTATGCGTAGCAACGAACACACGAGAAAACGATCCCCAAACGTCAGAACACACATTTGCTCAATATAAAAACAATAAAATATAAAATAAAAAGAAAATTACTTACCGGAGGCAAGGGGCGTTTGCTCAGGAACCTCCTCCGGCTCCCCAGGAGCGATGGCCATCAGGTCCACCGTGACCAATTCCGCTGGTCGTTGCTGGACGGGGGGTGGAGGCCGAAAGCTGGACGAGGTGCCCTCGCCGGGATCCTCCTCAGCGGGTGGTTCCTCGACCGGGGCAGCCGGCTTCCGAACCACCTTAAGGCTCCTCCCGACGCGCTTCGGCCTGCCGGCTCCTTCCCCGTCTCCGTACAGCTGGCGCTGCTCCTCGAAGTAGGGGCAGGTCACCTTTTCGTTGCCGGAACCCTTGTTATGGTTCACGGCTCTCATGTACTCCGCCCGCATCGTTTTGGTCTTCGACCGGCATTCAAGGCTGGTCCTGTTGTGGCCCAGGGCACGCATCTTTATGGCCACTTGCTCGAAGACCTCCCTATTCCTGTGAGAGGACTGGAAGGCGTCCTGGATTTTCTCCTCCGAGAAAATCGCGATCAGGTCCCTGATCTCCGCGTCCCTCCAAGTTGGGCCACAGCCGGTTGCAGGGACGGACGAGGCTTGAGAAGAGGATTCCATGGTGCTTTCGCTAGTAGCTGAGCAAAATGGTGGTGCGAGGTGCAGGGTGCAACGGATCATATACCTTCCCGCACACAAAGACAAAGGGACTAGCCGGCTCCTGATTGGTAGAGGGCAGTAGGGGACACGCGCATTGGCCACATTAGGTCACATGTCACGTTCAAAACTCCTCGCGCGGGAACAGGATCTGCTCCTAATGGCCAGATTAGCGCCTTTTGTTTGACTTCTCGCATGCGCTGATTCGTCCACACGCGGGAAGAGCAGTTTGAACATGCAGCGGGAGCCATTTTAGTGAGATGTCCGCCATTACAAAAACGCATGCCGGTGTAAAACCGAGAGCAATTGCAGTGGTACGCGACAGTTCCCCAATAATATTCACCAACCAAAGCATAAATCAATGACATGTAACTGGCGAACGTTCGTTGGCACGCTCAGCGGACAGTTTTTTAAAATGAACGGCGGACGGCGACTCCGCTTGCCGGAGGTCTAGCCGCCGATGGAAGGGGTTGTCCGCACCCAAGCACAACCACGCACCCGGAACCACACAAAGACCCACTACACATAAACCACCCCTCATGAAATCACCTCGAATCATATCTATTGAACCCCAGTAATCTAAACAGGAGACTGCGAGCGGCGAACATTCGTTGGCACGCTCAGAGGAAAGTTTTTAAAAATGATCCCCGTACGTTGACTCCGCTAGTACTGGCCTAAGGTAGACGGGGTTATAAGCTTTGGGCAAATGTTTGGAACGTGACGGTGTGTGCCACTGTGCTTTTGGAAAACTATTGTGGTGTCCGGGCAGAATTTCAGAAAGTGATCGTGCTTGAAAGCCAGTCGCTGTCTCGTTGCCTCGTAGATCCCCGCTCGCTCGGAGAAAAAAGATGGCGGACAGTTCGCCGGAAGTTAGGAGGAAAGGCTCGGGAGGAGGGACTTTGAAGAAACCGCAACAATGGTAACGCACAAGTCTGTGGCGCTACTGTTGCAGATTGGTTGCAGGAGTGTATCGCTATCCGGAGGGTGAATCCACTTTTCTGGATTCCCCTAGAAGCGCTACAACGAAGCGCTTTTTGCGGGTCGGTTGCAGGACTGTTGCAGATTGTGTACGATGTCGTGGGTTATGGCAAATTTGTAGCGTTTCCAATTTGCAACCATCCTGCTACTTTGAAGCCGTGCGAAATGGCCCTTTGCAATAATCATGTTATTTTTTTAAAATCTATAATGTCATTCAGCACTTTCATATGAGTGCAGGGATATGTAAATCTTCCTGCGTCAGGTGTTTTCTTTACCATCCCTTGACAGTACACATTAAACACATTATGTAAGGTTATTACTATATTATTGTTGTTGTTGTTGTTGTTATTAATATTATTATTATTATTATTTAAATTTATTAACCACTACTCCTGGTTGTGCCAGTTCGAGGCGGTTTACAATAAAACCTATAAAACAGAATAAAGCCATTTACGCTATCAGCAGCATAATCTCATCAATTCCCTCCCAACTCATGTGTTTGAAATGCAAATATATTATTAATTTTTAGTTACTTCATTTTTACCTCACTTTTCTCCCCAATGGCAACTCAAAGTGGTTTATATCAGCCTCCTCACAACAACCCTGTGCAGCTGGATAAATTAAGAGTATGTGTTTGGCCTAGGCACAGTGGAGATTTGAACCTGAGTATCCCAGATGTTAGTCTGGCATTCTAACATCTACACCACACTGACTATCTAACTAATCATATCTTTTGGATCAAGATTAAACTGTCAATTCCATCAGTTCCCCCTTCCTTCCACAGATCCCCGTCATGTCTTTCCTTAGGGTCCCCTATGCCCCTAGTTCATGGAGAACAGGGAACTACAGTATGAGGGAGAGGGGTAGTTCCGCCTATGAAAAATTTAGTCTAGATCTAGCCCATTACATGCTTTGTTTTAGGAAGAGATCCAATAGCTTTATTGTTGATCATCTCCCTTAAATGCAAAAGAAACTAAATCTAAGCTCCATAAAAATGTGTGTCTCTCTAGAAGCACCTACTACCTTTAGGTGAGCTGAAAAACCTTTCATTGAAATCTTGATGAGCTGCTGCCAGCAGAGTAGACAATACTGATGTTGGTAGATCAATAGTCTGTCTCAGAATCAGGCAGTCATGTTTATCCTTATCATCTTCAAAAATGACTTGTGAAGCAGATTACAGAAGCAATGTGAACCTTTCTTTTACTGGTTCCTGCTCCTGTGCCTTTAATAGCAGCTTAATATGAAGACATTAAATTGTGACAAACTTTCCCCAGCTTATTTCTATTGTCTATTTTGTTGTTACAGGCTGACACTGGGAGAGGGCCAGTTTGGTGACAATTCTGATAATATTATTCCTACTCTGCTGCTGAAGAATTGACAGTGATCTAACAACAGTTTCTCCGAAAGTAAGCCACATTTAATAGATTTAAGCAAAATTCTAAGTAGACTTGCTTAGGACCGCTGTCTCCATTTGACAAACTGTGACTATCCTTGCTGAAGTGGAGTCCTGTATTTTAAATTCCCTTACTCAAAATTGCCTAATAAATCACACCAGGTACATACATTCCTACAAGCATCCCACATTCTCTGTATGGGGGTGTGTGAATTTGTTCCATAATAATCCCAAAAGAATTTTAATTGATTTTATATTTATAGTTTTGGAGAATTTGAATAAAGTTCCAAGTTTGTACTTTTGCCATCTTTGATATAGGATTCTTCAAACGAATGAATTTCACTATGGTATTCAGAAAGGATCCCGTCTATACACAACCTAATCCAGATACTCCCATGGGTCCTGGGTAGTGGTGTAGCATTCCAACCAGCCCAGATGGAGGCAAACATGGCCAGGGCAGAGGGAAAGGAAGGAGTGCAGAACCAGAATACCTTCACTTACCTCCCTAGAAGACAGAGCCCGGAGCTGGGCATGCTGGTGCATGTAAACCCAAAAGGGAGCACATGGTATATCTGCAAGAAAAACAAAGGTGAAAGAAAATAATGTTGGAAACAGGAAAAAAATCCTTAGGGCTGAATTAATGCTCTTAAAGCACTTTCAGGCTTTTTACTATTGTAACTTCCTTTCCACCAGAAGGAATTATTTTTCTCTGGGATATGATTGCTTTTTTCTCTTGCCACATTAAGGCAGCAACTTCTTTTGCTCTCTTCACAAGGGCCCATGCCTAGGAAATGAGGCATCTAACTGTGACTTCTTCTGACTTCCTCCCTCTCAAGACATTTCAATCAAGCCCTGATCTCCTATCCCTATTCTATTTCTCTTTGTACCTATGCCTTTCCCTCATTTCTTTACACTGCCTTTTTCATACACTACTCAGCTGGCAACTGTTCTTCTTCCTCCTTTCTTTCTCATCAAGATACAGATGGCAAGATCATGGTTCTAGATGGCCTTATGTGTGATCCCTGTGAGCTATGTGCAAGTTGTTCAAGCAAGTCCTTGGCCAGTGACTGAGTAGTGGATGGCATGCAATGCCAAGTAACTCCTACAGACAATACTTCCCCATTTTGTTTGGTGGACCCAGCTGGAAGTGGACTGACATGTCTGTGATATGACATTAAGCTAGCCACAGAGGCCAATTAATAGGAAACTGATCCCAAACCTGAACCCAGAAGAATATCTGGGTTTCACTCCTATTTTTGTCATGGACTCATTTTGTGGCCTCAAAAAAATCACTTTATCTCAGACTGAATTCTTTATAAAGCAAATGGAAGTCATGGTGACCTACTTGGTTGGATTGTTGTGAGACGGAAAATTGTATAACACTTCACATAACATGCTATTAGTTTTCAAACTACAAAAAAAACACACCCCTTATTAGAGCTCCCTCGATATTTTTAAAAGTGACATGTCACTTGATCCAGCTCTTTGAGGGAAGAAAAGGTTCAGATTAAAATCACTATTTCATTCATAAAAGGGCACTTTAAGTCCTTCGGAAACTGTCTGAGGAGAGTGCAACCTTTGAAAAAAGGAACAGAGGAAATGCCTCTAAATTACTAAAGAGCAACTTGCTAACATGGCAATGATAACCTAGCTTTTGAATTTGATTTGGTTAGTGATAAAGCACTTCAGCAATCTTTTAAAAAATATTTTAGGACATGGAGGAAACCCAAGTGCTCAGTAAATCATAAAATAGCAACAGATACAAACATGGCAGATTACAGAACTGAAAGACCGTGCAGCATAGAAAATGTGTTGGAGCCTGAACTCTGTGATGCAGTAAAGCAATACACAACATTTTGCTTTGCATTGTTACTATCTTTCATTGGTTTAACATCAATTACACTGACCAAATATGGAAAGTTGAATCTGAAATATCAAGTTAGGGCATGAATTTGCACTAGGCATCTTTTATTTTTATTTTTCAAAAGAGCAGACATTGAATCTAACGTTAAACGGATACAAAGTAGTTCAGCCAGTGTAATCTAGTACATTTCAGAGAATAAATAAGAAAATTAAGTATAGATACATTGCTGTTATTCCCTCTGTGTACAGGGAAGATATAGTGGGAAAGAATATAGAATCTGCTATCCTTTTTCAAAATGTGATTAAAGCAGGCTTTGTCTGCATGAATCTTGAAACAGAATGGGTTATCATATTTTGCTGTTATTATTGATGTGTGTCCAGCCACCCACTTCTCATCTGCTGTAGGCTACAAGGTCTTCTAAAATTTTGTTCTTGAGAGTCAGTGGACATTAAAGAACAGCATAGGGGGCACAGCCAGGGTCTGCAGTGGGAGAAGGAATTCATGGAAATTGCTACCCTCCTTTTCAGCAAGGGGAAATGCAGTGCCATCCCAAAAACTGTGTGAACAGATTAATGTCATTATTATTTGTCATTTGTGTGTGTGTGTTTATTAAGTGCTGTTGAGTCAATTTTGACTTATGGAGACCCTATGAATTAATGACCTCCAAATGACCTATCATTAACAGACTTGTTCTGGTCTTGAAAACTGAGGGCTTTTTTTTTTAATTGAGGCAATCCATCTATTATTATTAGGAAGGACTAAGAATAAAACAGCAGCTTTTATAAGGCCTTTTATGGATCTATGGTGTGGCCTCATTTGGGATATTATGTACAGTTCTGATCACAGTATTTCCTGAACGGAAATGAAGAGCCGGAACAAGTACAGAGGAGGGAAACCAAAATGTTTAGGGAATTGGAGCACCTTTCCTATGAGAAAAGGTTGAAGAGGCTCAATTTATTTCAATTTAGAAAAGAGATGACTAAGACCGTTTCCTCACTAGCAATATCATTCAGACTTACATTTTTAAAAGATTGATTATTCTGTCAATTGTAACATTAAAAATTTGCCTTCCCAGACCTGAATTTCCCTCTGACTTACCACATACTTAGGAAATTCCTGGGTACAGAAATTCCATCTGTAATTGCAAAATCTAATTTGTGGCTGCTAAATGGGGAACCCCTGGGGCCTGCCACTTAGAGCTGCCTCATTGACATTTTTGGCCTTTTCTGCCTGCCAGCCAGCAGTACAGCTGAAGCACCTAGGGGACTCTGTTCAATAAAGCTCTCTTTGGATTTCAACTGACTGTTGGATTTACCAAATCAGTGGTTAAAAATTTGAGTTTGGCTGATCTGGGCCAAATCATCCACAGATAGCTAATCATGTTATGGAGAGAAATGGGGATTGCCTGGATCACATGGAGAAGGCAGCAGACTGGCCTGGAGTTTGCTGAGCCAGTTCTAACACAGTTGGGAAGTGCAGGCATGAATCTGACCTGTCAGCTCCTGCCCACCTCCCACTCTTGATTCTAGCCTGGCTCCTTTAATTGACAGCTGGGTAAATCAGAGGAACAGCCTCCAGCCAGATGTCAGGAATCAGGCTGAGCCAAGCCTGCAGAGTCCATGATAAAGACACATCTGAGATCCAACAGTCAGTTGAAATCCAAAGAGAGTTTTATTGAACAGAGTCCACAGAATGCTAAAGCAAGCCAAGATCTTCCTAAGCAAAGATCTTGATAATAACAAGGAGCAATAGGCAATACAAAGCAGGTATAGGGTCCTCTCCATAAGGGAGGGGCATTAGGGCATTTTGGAGGGAGAGCGAGAGGGCACCAAAGGTGCCAGGGTTCATAGGATTGCCAGATGGATAGGAATCTAATCTATATTGCTACAGTTTTGTTGAGGCTAGGCTGTCCAAGCAAGGCGACTAAATGAAGATTGATAAAACAACAGAAGAGACTCCCGCTGGGCACGAAAGGGAGTCTTGGAGCCTGGGGACAGATTTACAGGTTTACAGCCTTCGACCTTGCCAGGCTCGTAGGAAACGAAACTAACGGGCATGAATCGAGGTTCATGACACCAGGGAGAGGTCAGGGAAAGAGCTTACATGTCCACCCCCACAGATTCTGACCCTGCCAAGTTGCTGATACTGCAGTATTGGATGGGGTCTGTGGAGCTGCAGGGTTCAAGCCATTCCACAGTCCCTTTCACTTCCCTGTCTTTGTGAGGGGGGGGAAGGGAGCCCCAAAATGGCTGCAACTTAATAGATTGAATGATCTGCAGGACAACTGGCTAGCAGAGCAGTCAAGCTATTAAGTGTAAATGGCCAGCAGCCATTTCAGGGCTCCTTTTCACTTCCCCCACTTTCAAAAAGGATCATTGTAATCAAAACCCAAATCATTTTGGGTTGCTGAGAGTTATATTATTCATGTCAAGGGAAATTGTGACCCATGTACATGGATCTAAAAAAACAATAACCCCACAATGGATACAGATATCAAAGTGTCTTTTTGAAGTACCCATTACATGGGCATAATTCATACCACTGAGATTACAATATAAAGCCTCAAGCAGCAAGCATATAACCTGTTGCCCCTTTAACATCCACTTCCACCCCCCCTCCCAAGTTTGAGTTTAGAAAAACATTCTGCATAGGTGCCATTACTAAGCTTTTTGAATGTCATCTTCTAGAACCCTAAATTGTTTGTGTTTTTTTTTAATCCAAGAATGCCTAAAACAATTGAAATTCATGATCCAAGAGTTGGGAATTAATTGTTCATGGAAAGTCAGCAATCAAAACTAATAAATAAAGAGAGACATTGAGAAGTTAATGAACATGCAGCTAGGTTTACAGCTGTGCAAGAAAGAAAAAATGTGCACACAGTATGATTTATCACAGTATTAGCCTCATGCAGGTAAATAAATGCTGTCTCTCTATCCCTTGGGGATCAATTAAAATGTGTCTCAAAATATCAAATGAAGCTTTTTGCTAATGAGTTCAGACTCATTCAATTTCATTATTTTATTTTGGGGTTTTGGATGTGGCAACATAAAAGAAGAAGTAAAATAAAATTGTTTAGTTTTGCAAGGCAATGGTCGTCTTCCAAAATCCAAGGACAAGCTAAGAGTTCTTGAAGCCTTTTTTTAGAATCCTGTAGCTACATAGGAAAATGCAGCCTAGGAATACCATGTAAAGCCATCAGAACTTTCTCAGCAATATAGGATGCGTGGATTTCACTCATTGGGTGAGATAACATGCCCCACACAAATCTGGTCCTTCAGTTGTAATTGGTAATTTTAGTACCACATGCCAACTGATTTGGCATGGCCTTCAAATGGAAGAATTTGTTGCTCCATGTTTGTGCTAAAAATCAGCCAAAACAAATTACTCAGGGCCACTGTTGTTAGTGAATATCTGACCTTAAATATTTTTGGAGGCAATTAAGCCTAGAGCTTGCCAGAGACATGAGAAGGAGGGAACTGGTAACTGGGAACACCATAGCCCATGAGTGCTCAGCAGATGCTGAGCATCAGTCTGTCAACCTTTCAGTAGCTGGTTGATGGGCAAAAAGTTAACTTGGCAGGTTTTTGTAGACCAAGTTCACGTTTACCTAGATAACTCTTCTTTTCTTGACCCTTTTCAGTCTAGCTTCCAACCTGGTAATGTAAGACTGTTTCTGCACTGGGAACTGTGCTACCCTAGCTCCCTTGCAGGAGCACAAATCTGGGGTGGATGAGGTGCACTGGATCAAATGCTCTCCTGTGCGGGAAAGGAAAAGGCAGGGCAACCTGCCCCAGCTCAAACTCCAGCCTGCAGACTGGCACAAGGACTCCGGTATGGGAAAAGTCTAACAGAGATTTTAGTAGCACTGAAACAGCTTCAAATGAATATGGGAGATATTTCTTATCAGTTCATTGCTTTTGATACAATAGGCCACACCATCTTAGTAAGCTGTTTGGAGCCATGATTGAGGGTGACTGCTATGACTCTGCAGTGATTTCAACTGCTGTGCCTGGGCTGTAGCAAAGTGTGACCCTGGGTGAGGAGGAATCTGCTTTACAGGAATTGTCCTACGGGCTCCCAACAGGATCAGTATTGTATCCCATAAACTTTAACGTACTCTTTAAATGAAATTATGTGGAATTTTGGAGCTGGATGTAATCAGCATGCTAAACTCAATCAGTTTTACATTTCTTTCTCAAAAACACCAGATGCAGTGATCTCTGTGATGGGCCAGTGCTTGGAGCTCATGGTCAAGTGGGCAAGATTAAATAGGCTGAGGTGCAGTTGTCAGAAAAGGTCAGTGTCATGGAAGGGACTAATCTTCCTAAACTGAGCAGAACTGTTCTATCCTTTTCTGAGAAGTCTGGATTTGAGTTTGATTTTTTTGGGGGGAAAAACAAATTGGTGAATGCTGTAAATGCTTCTATCAGTCATATATAATCTAAAAGCTCTCTCCACTACTTAACAAGGCTGACTTTGACTCTCACATTTGGGGGAGAAGGAGCAGGATATAAATTTGACAAATAATATAATAATATTACAGCCATGGGGATGTCAGGACACAACTGAACACCACAGGGAACATCATGCCAGGGAGACTTTAACATTTATCAAAAACTCCATGGTTTTACCATAGAGGTTTTGCAGAATGCTAGAGCATCCCACATCATATGTTGTTTAAATTGGTAAAAACAGTAATTGGAACAATACATGTGGTAGTCCATAGAAAATAAAAGACAATAAGAATTTAGGTTTCTAGCTCTCTGGTGGTGTAAATTTGGCTCGAATTTTCCTTGCTGCTAATGCAAATAGTGAAACATTATAACTAATTAGGGGGTTGGTATCTGATAATAAAAAGACCATTTTGTCCAAATTCGCAGGGAAGTTCTGGCCACTCAAAAATCTCTCAATATATTTAGGGACCATCAGGTATTAAAGGGAATTACTGGTAGCCTCCTATAGATCCATGATGCTTTAACTTCCAGATTAGACACAAGGACATGTTCTCAGAGTAGAATGAAAATGCCAGTTCCTTCAGCATTCAGCTGCTTCACTCCTTGCTGATGGAAAGTACATTTGCTTCCAGTTTGTTTTCAGGCACAGTACAAAGTGTTGTTTTGACCTTTGAAGCTCTGATACTCACATACTTGAAGGACTGTCTCTCCCAATGTATTGCCATATATCAACTAAGACTGGTTTGCCACTTATTTGGAGTTCCATCTTCCTTTGAGATTTCTCTAGACTGGGTAAGAGTCACCATGTTTTTGTGCATGTGTGTGAGTGTGTACACACACACACACAAAAGCATTTGGCAGTCACTTTGGAAGTATTGCTTATTTGATTTCTAATGGAGATGGGTAATGGCCTGTATTTTATTTTGAAGCAAAGGATTCTCTTCTTTTTTTTGCAAATTTCTGCTTTATACCTTGAAGAAGGGGGCTATAATTTCTAAGTAATACTAATGTGTGTGTGTTTGAAATAAGTATCATAATGTGTCTTGGTTGACTTTAATGAAGTGTAAATAATCTTGAGATATTTGTTTTGTCAGAATCTATGTCTTGTGCACCATGCTCTGCTTGTGATGGGTTCATCATTATGTGTGTATATGAGGGGATGATGGCTGAATGGCTCAACTTCACCTTGTAGGCAATATTGTTCTGGGGGACAGGAAAGGTTTGGATACATTGTTGGAGAAAAGGTAGAATTCTCATGCTTTCAAGGCTTTATCTCAGTAGTCAGACTATTAATTCTGTAAAAGCAGTAGCCCATGACATGCACAAATTTCTACTACTATCAAGATGAGATAGAAAGAAACCCTCATGCAGAAGCCCTGTTATCAAGGACTCTGGAGGCAGACTCAGTACCAGAAGTAGAAAAATTACAATAAAATGTTTCTGCGAGGGTCTTCACTTATCATAATACATTTCACAAGCTAGGACAACTCATGCAAGCCTCAAGGATCAGACATGTAGATGGTTGTAAAAGTAGTCTGAAAGACCTCTCCACAGGAGGACAATTGTATTCATCTACATTGCATGATCCATATTCAGAATCCATGGAGAAATGCATTTCATTTTAGGGCTACAAAACACAACATTTATTTTATAAGAGGTTACTGCAGACGAGGGCAGTAAATAAGACAGAAGTCAATTACTGTCTCTCAAGCACCCAGAACTGAAGGCAGCCTTTCTCAACCTGTTGGGTGTGGATGTACACCTGAACATTTTTTCAGGCTTTCATAGGAACTATGTGAAGTTTTTAATATGGCATCACTGACCACTAGCTCTCTGAGTGGCCAATACTCTAGCAAACCAGGTGGTGGCAGTATAAATGCCAGAAAGGAGTGAGAAAAGCCAGCCTTGGGGAAAACCACTAAGTGTCAAGATGCCTCAGAGGGCCACAACTGAATGGGACTTACAGGTTTGCAGAGCCATTCCATGGCAAGGTTGTTTCTGCACATCTAATATCTACGGCACAAACTGCCCAATGATTCTTCGTAGCCAGCTTGCTGCTTTTATAATCCACTCCTAACTGCATACAACATATTTTATACCTGTTTCTAAAGAAAGGGGAGCACAGAATGGCAGGGGAATGTCTAAAGGAAAAAGATACAGCATAGAGAACTGAACCATAGAATGGTCTATGCCACTTTTAGATATAAAAAGATACATTCCTGCAGACACCAATGTCCCCTCTCCAGGAATACAAACAGATGTTCAAAGAAAGAAGATCTGGAAACTGAGCAATGCGATTTGCCCTTGGACTGGAGGCCAGGAATGAATAAGACAAATGGCAAGCCCTTTTCTACTGTCAACTCTTTGACCGACTATCACAAGGAGATGTGGAGATAAAATTTCATGTGAGACTGGTTAATAGAACAGCACTGTATACAAAAAAGAAAGCCACGTCCTTCATAGTGTTCTATCTAGTCAGTTGAACATGAACAACTGGAGTGCTTGATCTTGTGAGTTTTAAAACAGCATAAAAAGTGAAGAAAAGAAAATTCAGGAAAATCTGAATATAAACTACAAAATCCGTGCTATAACATGGAAACATTGCAGGTGAAAAATAAAGCTATATTATTGAGACAGCGGATCTGAAGTGGTGAGGGATACCACTTCAATCCCCTGCTAATTCTTACTGATCTAAGCTCCCTGTTGAAGAAGAGATAGGAAGCCAGCTAACCTCAGGAATATTTAAAAAAACATCAAAAGTGGGAAAAGGTCATACCAAGTTCCAAGGAATGCTTGATCTGCTGTTAACAAAAGAAAAACTCAGAAAGCCTAATTCTTCAGCAGAACTGTCTTGGAAGTAAGCTTTCAAAATGAGCTAAAACCTTGAAAGAGGAGTCTCAAAGGCAGAAAGTCAGTCAGTTAAAATCATATTGAACTAATATAATGAATGAAATGCATCCCTTAATTAAAAAACAGAAAGCAGGGGGCAGAGCTGGAATTTAAATAAAAGAGAATAATACGTATCTGCAAAAGTAGAGTCTGGAAACAGTAGAAAAAAAGGGGGAAATGTCTTTGTAGATGTTGGAATCAAACGTAAGTGTAGAGATTTGGCAAATAATTTCATGTGGGGATACAGTTGTAACAACAAAAATATATTAAATGTAGACACAAAGAAATGGAGGGGGAGCTCATTATCAAAGAGGAACTTGGAAGTGCGGGATTGTGACAGAGGTACTAAAGTGGATGAAAGAAAATTTCACTTGCCGCTTAATAATTCAGCATGTCTATGCAAACATTCTATGAAGACATGTTGATCAAAATAAAACTTTATTTAGAAAGGGGATGCAAATGAGCAAGAGGAGTCCAAGTAAGCAGCAATCATAGACTAGATAGAATGGCTCTGGGTTTTACATATGTGTGACATTCAATATGCCCCCCACCACACACACACACACACACAGTTTCAGTGAGCAGCTACTAGAAAACAGAGGATAAAAGATTGGAGGAAGTGTAAATACCTTTGCATCCAGCCTTAGTGGAAAATGCAGATCATTTATACAGTTTATGGATGAGTAATAATAAGATAATGGTGACCATGGAGGAATGAATTGTATCAGGAAGGAATGATGAGTTCCTTTGGGAAGAGGAGTTAAAAAGATGGAATGCATGAGGGGAATGTTAGGAGGTGATTGTGTTCATTTTTATTCAAAAGCCCAGAGCTAAGAATTTGTGGAAATACTTGATAAGAGTGTATTAAAATAGTGTTAGTCCCTTATCCCCATGCTCTGCCTACTGACGTTGCTTACTGTAGGTGGTTATTTTAAAAGTCCAAATAAAAAGTTTCGAAGAAAACAAATTCCATGTTTAGTGGAGCCCAAATAAGTTTATCTATAAACATGCATTTGTTATTTAGAACGGACATATCAGCCTTTTTCACACAATTGATGAATGTAGACTCTATGGAGATAAAGAAGTAGCGTTATTATGGAAGATTCCATTTCTGATTTACAAATTTTCATCTGAAGACTGGCATGTTTACATAACTACAGCTGCACACACTTCATTCAGTTAGGAAGCCTGCTCTCCAGGGTTCTCGATTGGGTGGATGGAG
The DNA here is from genome assembly GCF_049243985.1 of Paroedura picta. Lineage (NCBI taxonomy): Eukaryota > Metazoa > Chordata > Lepidosauria > Squamata > Gekkonidae > Paroedura > Paroedura picta. Next base: position 41,973,089 of record NC_135377.1, on the reverse strand, counting down.
TCCCATCGCTGGAGATGGGACCTATTGCCATGCTCCCACTGTGACTGTCCTACCCACATATAGGAATTCCAAATATGCTGGTGGGGGTGAGGGTCTCCAGCTGCCAGACTCCACGATTTCTTTGTCTCTGAAAAGCTAACTGTTCATTCCTGTGCAAATTAAAGGAGAAACTTGATGTATTTTAATGGAGTTTTATTCCATTCAAGCAAGTTATGATTGTTAACTTCAAGGTCAATCAATAGGCAAAAAGAATGGGAAAGTAGTAGGTGGCAGTGTAAATCCAGTCTAAGCTGCAATTAGTTTCTCTACTGTTCATTAAAACCAACCTCCCATTGCTCCGTAATATCTTCCTGTGCTAGTTTTTTTTTTTCACTCTACTTTCACTCTACTTAAAATTTCTTATGTTGGTAGTGAACTGGCAGCATATTTAACAGCAGCACTGTGGTTTTTTAGCTGTCTCACTTGAGGCCACACCAGATTCTCCCTTTTCAGAAAACTGAAGAACCTAATCCAATGAGTCATTGCACTGTTAATTGTTGAGGCTGCTGAGGCTGCTGGGGCTGCTCTGCAGAGGTGATGTCATGCTCTTGCCATTACTGTAGGCAAGTGATCAACCCTGTGTGTGTGTGTCCAGATTCTTGGATTAAACTCCCTGGGGAAATTTCATAACATATAGTACCTTCTGTGTCTCCAATTTAAATGAATATGCAATAAGGAAATAACATTCTTGTGTTCTTGCTGCAGTTTATCAATCCAGGTGACTAAAAGAATAGACATTGGCATGTATTGGAAGGTACAACCAAGGAGCTTTGTTAAAATGATGTTTTGGATCAGTCAACCAGCCTCTCCTTGTCCCATGTACACATTTAATGAGACAATATTAGAACAGATCCTAGTGTCACTTCCACTTTTTAAAAGCTGATTTACCCCCCTTCCCCTGTGTGCCTATGTGTATGTGTGGTTCCTGTATAGGAAAATCTAGCCTCTGCTACCCTGAAACCCAAAGTGCCTTGAAATTATTATTTGCAGGTGCCTTCAGTTGGCAATAGCATTGAAATAACACTCCCTATTCTTAACAGATTATCTTTAAGAAGATTATGTGTCATAGGCTCCCAGGTACACATTTTTCTTGAAGCTTGCTAATGCTATCAGCATACTTGGCTATCTGCTTTCTGTGACAGGCAAACTTCCTTTGATAGCTTACTCCCTTCTTCTAGGAAAGAGACAGTGCAATCCCCTGCATGCAAATCCCCTTGCAGAGGGAGGCAGTGCTGCCTGTCAGACCTCCTGTCGTTGTCTTGATGATCACTGATAGAAGACAATGGGGGAAAGTCTGAGCCACTTTTCTTGCTCTCATTAAACTTCCTCCTGAGCAGTGTGTTGCACGGCAGGTAATGAGTTCCATCTGTGTGTCGCCATCCTCACCTATGGAGAAAAAGGATGCAAATGTTTGAAGTGAGAGCAGATTTCTTAGGGCACTGAGCTTTCAGCTAAAAATAATCCCCCTTTTTATGTAAGAAGCAATGCACAATTTCCTATGTCCTCAAATGCTGCTGGGCTTGAGAAAAATGATACCTAGCAGTAGGTAATCTTAATTGGGTAATCCCAATAAACTGTGGGAAAGAATTACACGAAGCTTTGTTTTCTTTAGCCCTCCTAATTCCTTCCTTTCAATATTGTGTTTTGTGGCAATAAAACCCTAGCTGAATTCTGTTGACAGCAGAAAGGTTGAACAGTAGCTAATTACTGAAAGAGAAGATTCACCCAAGAGGTATGAACGAACCAATAACTTGTTTTAGCAGTACAATCATGACTGAGAAAGCTGTTTTTATATCTTAAAAGATCTCAACAAATTGGACTTCCAGAAATAGATGAAAAGTTAAGATGAGGTGATATGGCCATGCACATTTCTTTTTGTTTCCAGATATGGTCATTGTTCTCAATTTCAGTCCACGTTGTTGTTGTTGTTGTTGTTGTTGTTGTTGTTGTTGTTGTTAATTCAGCTTTTTAACCACCACTCCCAGGTGGCTTGTGGCGGTTTACAAAAGACCAGCTAAAAACCAATTAAAAATCCCATTAAAATGGATTATCACAACATGCAGAACACAACAATCATAGCAGCAAAATGGCGGAACCCTCAACCCCCCCCCCCCCACTTACCCTTCTATGAGGGGAGAAGAAAGGAGCGACAACTCAAAAAATGATATTTGTTGTTAGCATCAGGGGGACCCCAATTGCTCTTCCTGCACTAACCCGGCCTCAACCACAGACCTGGCGGAAGAGCTCCGTTTTGCAGACCCTGTGGAAGATGGAAAGGTCCCGCATGGTCCCTTGCTATCACTACCAATGTTGATGGTTTCAGTTGTTGTTTTTTACATATCTGAATAAGTAAGCTGTGATTCATGAGAGCTTATGTAGAGATAAATATTATTAAGTATGTGCGGAAGGAAAAAATTCAGACCATTATGGATTTGTCCTGAATTAATTAAAGCTGAATCCAAATCTCCAGAATCACCCTTCACTAGTTTGAATTCAGCTGAATCCAAAAAGTGCCTTTGTTTTTTTCCTGTGGACATGCCTGGGCTACTCTGGAGGCTTTTAATGGAACCTGGGTCCCTTTAAATACCTCCAAAGCCACCAAACAGTTGGGTTGGCTCTTTTTGCTGGGGGGGGGCAGGGAAAGAAACATTTAACAAGCTGTCAAACATTTTATTTCCCCATGCCTCCCTTCTCAAATTCAAGCTGGCTTCCAGCTCTTTAAACATCATGGAGAGCAGGTGTGGGGTTTCCTGCATCTCTCTTCACTGATGTGAACCAGCAGCTGGTTCCTTAAGGGTGGGGGAGGGCAGCACAAGTTCCCCCAGACCCCCCTTCCCTGTTTCAAGTAAGCACCTGGCACTTTAAACATCAGGGAGAGCAGGTGCTTGGTTCCTCATACCTCCTTTCCCCAATGCAAGCTGATAGCCAGCTCCAGAAGGCTCTGGGGAGTGGCTGTGGGGTGGATATGTTCTCCCTGCACTCACCTTCCCTGATGTCATCTGGCAACTGGCTCCAGGAGATTCAGGGAGGGCAAGTTTTCCCTGACCCCAGCTGGCAGCCAGCGTGAGAAGATTCTGGGAGGGAGACTCTCTCCACACATATACAGACCCTTCTCAAGCTTCAGAGATCAAGCCTCTGCTGCCTGGAATGGCTCTGGGTAGAAGGGGGAACTTAATGGC